>NC_079196.1:39952723-40278395 GCF_029499605.1 Hyla sarda
GCCTGCCACCAGAATGAAACTGATAAGAACAGATACTACACTTGATCTTAGCCAATTTCTTTACCAGTGGTTCCTCCGTGGAAATAAGAATGAAAATTACTGACCTCTGCTAAAAGCTCAGAAGGTTACTATTACCCATCTGGTGTAAGGAGACTTATTTTTAGGCAATGCTCCATGAGTAACAAGTATGTAAATTACCTTTCCTCCAAAAGGAAGTAAACAATCTCATACTAGCCAAGCCACAGTCTCCCTAGAAAGGAGAACCCCTATTGACCAGTGGTCTTCAACCTGCGGAAAACTATAACTCCCAGCATGCCCGGACAGCCGTTGGCGGAGGTCCACAGGTTGGAGACCCTTGTTATAGACAATCTCATTATGAGGTTAGCTAATTTGTCTACTTTTTCCCATGAAGCATTGATAAAAATTAGGCTCCATACACCAATTAGGAATCTTTAATAAGTATCTGTATCCCCGTAGTTGCATCAATAAGACTATTTCTAGGCAACCAGTACCCTACTCTGTAGCCAAAAGCGTGCAGTGCCTTTTTGGGTGTCAACAGGTTTCTCACGTCCCTGCTTCAGCAGGGATGCCACAATGTCGGCTCTTCGGCCTGAAAAGGAAGGTTTGTGGGGGCCTTTCTCTTTTCAGATAGACTGCATCCTTGTGCACTTTTCTTGCACAGGGGTGAAAGAGCACATACCACAGCTCTCAAAGGGATTATCCAGGAAAAAACTTTTTTCTATATATCAACTGGCTCCAGAAAGTTAAACAGATTTGTAAATTACTTCTATTAAAAAATCTTAATCCTTTCAGTACTTATGAGCTGCTGAAGTTGAGTTTTTATTTTATGTCTAAGTGCTCTATGATGACAAGTGTCTTGGGAGCTGTCCAGAGTAGAAGCAAATTCCCATAGCAAACCTATTTTGCTCTGTGCAGTTCCCGAGACAAGCAGAGATGTCAGCAGAGAGCACTGTTGCCAGACAGATAAGAACAACTCAACTTCAGTAGCTGATAATTATTGGAAGGATTAAGATTTTTTAATAGAAGTAATTTACAAATCTGTTAAACTTTCTGGAGCCAGTTGATCTAAAAAAAAATAATATTTTTTTCCTGGAATACCCCATTAAATAAAAAGAACAAAAAAAACCAATTTGTAAGTACATTCAGTACAGAAAACCCTTCTATAGAATACCACACTACAGAAGGAGAATCTTCACCGATGGTTTAAAATATAGAGCAAAAGGCAATATTTAATGGAAAAAACCCTGAAGGATGGTGTTACCCATGAAATGCTAGAATTATACCACTGTATTGTGCACCAGTTGCCCTTACTTCAAGAATCTGGAGCAATACTCTTAAAGGGGTACTCCGGTGGAAAACATTTTTTTAATTATTTTATCAACTGGTGACAGAAAGTTAAACAGATTTGTAAATCACTTCTATTTAAAATTCTTAAATCTTCCAGTACTTATAATCTGCTGTATGTTCCAGAGGAAGTTCTTTTCTTTTTGGATTTCTTTTCCAGTCTGACCACAGTGCTCTCTGCTGATACCTCTGTCCATTTTAGGAACTGTCCAGAGCATGAACAAATCCCTGTAGCAAACCTCTCCTGCTTTGGACAGTTCCTGACATGGACAGAGGTGTCAGCAGAGAGCATTGTGATCCGACAGAAAATAAATTCAACATTATACAGCAGCTGATAAGTACTGGAAGGATTAAGATTTTTAAATAGAAGTAATTTACAAATCTGTCACCAGTTGATTTAGAAAAACTTGTTTTCCACCAGAGTACCCCTTTAAGTAAATGTTCTTGGTTCTGCGTGACCAAGAGGGCTTACAGAAAGGGTCTGCCAGATCTTCTCATTGGTATATCTGAAGGAGTTTTAGCACTTAGATCTGCACGTCAAGACGAGGGATACTTTTATTTAGAAGTTTATGTCTTACATATCACACCTTACAAATCCCTTATGAGTCCCAGGGCAATAATTACGTTAACAATAACCCTTTGGGAGGATAACCCTCCCTCTGGGGAAGAAACCCTATATGTGAGGTCCCATTGGTATGTTCGAAAAACGTGAATATCACATTTTCTTTATGATATTCACATTTTTAGAGCATACCAATACAGCATTGTTTTAATAGGACCTCTCATATTTTTCCCCCAGAGGGAGTGTTATCCTCCCAAAGGGTTATTGTTAACATATGTCTTACATATATCCTAATTTCCAGGGGTCTGTCCCAAGGATTGACTTCCTTGACAATTAAAAATGTAAGAGAAACAAGAAAGTCATTATGATAGGATAGGATGGGACTTCGTAACAAATGGTACAATGCCCAGTCCAATTTTGGTAGATTTTTTCTTATTTACAGTGGGTCAATTCATGGTCACTGTACATATATTTTGTCCATACAAGTACACATTTATGTTCACTTTATAGTGTATACATACTTACCTGTAGCCAACGTGCCATTCTGTAGGCCCCCCTCCTAGCTTACCTTGTGCCTTATAGCCAGGCTAGTACATACTTTGGCAAAAATGCTGGTGGAATCTAACCTTTCTATCATTTATGGGCACCAAAAGTCTACAACAATTTGTTCACCCCTGCCTTAAGACATCAACAAGATTAATGGCTTTTCTGATCCCATCAAATCTTAGAAGTCTACCAGATATGTGTTAAAATAATCAAAGACGCTGCTGCGATATCATGTGATATATCATCACAGTGTAAACAGTGGTGGGGAAGAAGTAGAAGACGCAATGTGTGACTTATTTAAACACATATCCAGTTGATTAAAAAAATTAAAAATATTTGGCTGTAGGATGGGACCCGTCAGATAAAGCTAAAAAAGCCTAAATAGCATAAGTGTGCTAAACAAAACACACATTTACCTCTGAAATATTTCCTGGTCACAGAGATGGCCAAGTCGTATTTTTGTTAATATTATTTTTTACCGGGTATAATACAATTTTCTCCTCCATTTAATTTCCTCTTTATGAACTCATGTGGTAAGTGATAAAGCACAGGGGAGCTGACTTGTGTTTCCTAAATAAGATTTGTCTATACGGTTAATTACTGCTCCGTGACTTTTCACTTTTTTCACTGGATTAGCAGAACATAAAAATGCAAAGTGATTCATTGTCTTGTATGTATTTACAGTGATATCTATGTACTAATGCAAATTAAAACAAGTGTTTTCTATATATTATATTAAGCCCAAGGGGTATATGGCATCAGAAAATTGCATTTGAATAAAACTATCATCCCAAGATAAATAACTTACTAATATCGTGTTATTACAAATTGTACTGGCTTCAGTATGATTTTGCGTGATTCACCCCGACAGCAAGTTGCGTAGTCCTTTCCTTCTCAGTGTGGTGTTGTCTTAGCAGCTCCTCGGCTTCCCTCTCTTCTGAGACAATGCATCGTCATCTGTTGTCTCAGAAGGCTTGGCTGGATCTTATCTTTAAACTCAAGCCCTGTACCCTGCACCACCTCTGACCAGCCCCTACAGCCTATGTCATCATCTTCCTGTCATATACACATATATCTTTATTGGGACATTCAGGGGGAATTAGATGTGTTCATACCATGTTGCCTTGTGCTGAACAATGCCACAGGCAGAGGAGCAGACAGGAAATTAATACAGCAACCTCACTGACTGCTATAGTCTGCTGTGAAATTAGGTGTTATGCAACAGCTCTGAGTTGGAACTGGTCGACTGACAACAGGTGCCGAATAAATAGGGTATCAGTGTCTAGAACCACTTTCAGCTTTACCCACATCCTAAGAACATAAAGCTGAAAACTGTCAGAATGAGATTGGAAGGCATAGGCTCCATGTCCTGCCATTGATCCTACAAGAGGTTAAAGGGTTAATCTGTGGAAAAAAAAAGATCCCATATCCACAGGACACTATGGGAGCACTTTGGGCACTAGATGGGCATGTACTGTTGAGTGGACTTTTGGGACACCCTGATTAGTACAACTACTTTGTGGACACTGTTATTGGTTAAGGGTAACAATCATTTTGGGCTGGCATGGTTTGGCACTATTTGTGTCTGTTTGGCACTACTAGTGTCTGTTTGGCACTATTAGTGTCTGTATTAGTGTCGGTGTATTAATTTTGGTGACTATAGTTATATTACTATTATCTCTTCAGTTCTGTAGTTATGGGCACTGGGCAGCACAACAGGCACAGTATTAGGGATAGCGGCAAGATGACACAGTAAAGGCAACAGTAATTTGTGTTGAGCAGATGTGGGGAATGATGGAAAATTGGGGAAAAATAAGATAACTGCACACCAAAAAAGTCATGGCCCATGAAAAAAATGTAATATCAGTGTGGGCTGAATGGAGAAAACTAAGATGGTGCTTGTGAGTCCCTGTGTGTAATTGTATATTCTGCCAATAACTGCGTCAAATCTGTTCTTTCTTCTCCCTTATTACACTGTCTAGTCTACATTTACAATGCCTCAGATTTAGATAATTCTAGTATATCTGAACCAGTGTCTTGTAAAAACCTAGCAACACCCTTGATAACCTTTTCCCACCGTCTTACCATTCTCCCTATGGTCCTGTCACAACTTAGGAGAGTCTTAAGTTCTGCTTTTAGATCTAAGTTACCTTGGGTAAAGTTATAGAGCATTGTATTCTACACGAAACTACCACAAACTGCAAACATTTTCTTGTCTAAACGTATGCAGAGCACTAAACAAGATACTGCGCCATAGTAAGATGAACGGAATACATTCTGAGCGCACCGGTACGGCTACGAACGATGCAAATCGGCAGAACTCAACTCCTGGCACTTTGCAAGGTCTCTGTAATAATCCCGGCACTAACGAAGCCGCTCACAAACTATAAACCAAGATCAAAACATGAACTGCTATCATCTTTCCCCAAGTAGCCTTCTAATCAGGACCGGAATCAAAGGCGCTGCATCCATTTTTAAAGCTTCCGCTTCACTTAGATGTCTTCGATATATCTTCTTTAGTTTTGCCTCTTATTATTCTGATAGTTCCCTTTCAGATCCTCCAGCATTTTCTAACTTCTAAGAAATCTCAATAAACTGTTTCATGATGCCCCTTAAATGTGGGCCCAGCGGAGTAAATTACACTGGGTAATTGAGTCTGTTGACCAAATGTTATTAATTGTAATGTAAAAAGTAGAAATTGGAGGAAACCAGATCAACACAATTCAAAGGCTGTGACATCTGTGGAATTCCAAACTAACTATTAAAGGCTAGTTTGATGTGCTAGTTACTATGGAAGTTTTGCACGAGCCCATAGTAGCTTTGTGGAGGTCACTGAATCTGCATTGATCTTTTGCAAGTCTCAGTCATGGTGGAACAATGTATGTCCCTTGAGTGAGGGCCCCATCTCTAGTTGGTTTCGGCCCCATGGTTAGAGGTAGTTAGCATGAAGCTATCTTCTACCAGTATCGGAGGGGGAATATGAGAATCGGGAGCTGAAATAGGCCCAAGATCCCACTGTTACACCAAACAAATGCTTGTTTGCTCTCAATCTTGTTCCGTTGCTAGACCGTAGTTCTCAGAAAGTAGTTACCTGGCGTAAGCTTCCCCTCTCTATGGTCGGTAGATCTAATCTAGTTAAAATGGTTCTCATGCCCAGATTTTTGTATATTTTACATAACACCCCTGTCTGGATTCCTATGAAATATTTTCTTAGAATTCAGTCTTTGATTAGGGAGCTCATTTGAAATGGCAAGTCGGCTAGGATCCGTCTTGAAACGCTGCAGCGTGGTAAAGAGGCGGGTGATTTGTCTATTCCAAATCCTTGGCTCTATCCTTTGGATCCTTGGATCCTTTCTTAGCATCACAGGTTCAACAGCTGAAGGGATGGGCGCACTTTCCTACTATGGGGCGTATGGGTGATTTAGTCTTAAGGCGCATTGGTAAAGTGACCCCTATAGATCTGTTGAAAATGGCTGCACAGACTCGCCCCCCAGACCTCCCCCCTACCCTTCTCCTTATCCGTAAGGTGTGGATGAAATTCAGGGCCCTTATGTACTATCCTGTCTTTGTTACATTTTCTTATCTATGGCATAATCCTGGTCTTTCTGAACTGTGTTTGTTACCTGATATTACCCTCTGGATCACCCATGGGATTCTGTATCTCTCCCAGATGTATGATGGGCCGATTTTGAAGTCACTTGCTCAACTGCGGGAGGAATTTAATTGACCTCTTTCATTTTTTTACTGTTACCTGCAGCTGCGACATGCCCTTGATGTGCAGTCTCGGGTTTGTGATTTGACTATTTGTTGCTCCTTATCCGATGCTCACTTGCTTCATGTGATGTGGGACTGTACTTATCTTGCACAATTTTGGAATGATGTGAGGCAATTGCTTAGGAGAGTGTATGGTTGCCCGCTAAGATTGTTCACCTTGACATATGTCCTGGGTTACTTAGATGGGTTAGATGAGGACAGTGGTTTATATATTGGTATTAGCAGAATTTTGTATTAAGCTCGTAAATTAATTGCACAGCATTGGTTGAGAGCTTCCCCTCCTACTCCCTTGATGCACAGTCTCGGGCTTGTGATTGGACTCATCTGTGGTGGTGAATGATTTATTCACTCAGATCTCTACTAAAGGTTTGATATCAGTGCTGAATAAGGAACTACTGTACTCTTATCACGAGGCTTACCCATTGAATGTTAAGGACAAATGGGAAGCGGATGTAGGTCCCCTATCGGATGAGCAGTGGACACAGATTTTAGTTATGACCCCCAAGCTTGCCGTGTCGGAAGCCTACTGGGTGTCCCAAATTTTTCTGCTGCATAGGGTATATCGCACTCCCACATTTTTGCATAGGATCGGGGTACGGCCGGATTCCTGCTGTCCCCATTGCTCCTCATCCGATGCTCACTTGCTTCATGTGATGTGGGACTGTACTCATCTTGCACAATTTTGGAATGATGTGAGGCAATTGCTTAGGAGAGTGTATGGTTGCCTGCTCAGATTGTCCGTCTTGACATGTGTCCTGGGTTACTTACGGTAGATGGGTTAGATGAGGACAGTGGTTTATATATTGGTATTAGCAGAATTTTGTAACAAGCTCGTAAATTAATTGCACAGCATTGGTTGAGAGCTTCCCCTCCTACTATTTCTGAGTTGATTACAAAATTGAATCATATCATTAGACTGGAGAAAGGTGTTTATCTTAAAAGAAAAGCCATAAGTACATTTCAGTCTGTCTGGGGACCTTGGATCGATACTCCTGGTTTGCCATCCACATACCTGCAGAGGACTCCTATGGAGGTGCTTTTGGGGGGGTCTATTCACTAATTATATCTGATATTTTGACTGCATTCTGTTTCTGTTTCCTCTGTAGTGTCTATGTTGGTGTGCTGTGTGGTCTTGTATTTGGTTTTCTATATATGGGTTGTTTGCGCAGTGTATAGATGCCCATATTTTCTCTGTACTATTTACTATTACGTTCACCTTTGTGTAATATGTTTTTAGTGTATGGTATTTTTACATATTTTTTTTTCTTTTTGCTATAACTACACTCCATATATGCAGGTTGAGTTCCTGTACTGTACTCGCGCATTCTCCATGATAATGTTCCGGATCTGTTGCGAAGAAAAGACACGGGGGTTGGGGGGAGGGGAGGGAGGGTGTTTATGTGAATTTGTGTGTTTGTTCTATACAAAAAATGTTTAATGAATTTTTTTTATAAAAAAAATAAAATAAAATGCTTGTTTATATTGCAAGTGCCTTGCTCTGGGGATTCAGTGAAACTACATACGGCTCATATAACTTGCACCATCTGTTCCATAGACACATCAAAAGTTTAGTCTTATTTATGTTCGAGTTATCTTCCAGTTTTTGGCATAGACATTCTCCTTCACTAGGATTAGCTCATTTCTTATTCCAGTATATGACCCTCAGTCTCAATTTCCCACTTCAATTATCATATGTATCTCTTCACATCTCCATCTAGCAATAAATGACAGCTTGACATTCCCAAAATGACATAGTTGTGTGAGATATCCAGGGCCCACCAATGCAATAACTTAGATTACTTCTAAATTATTAAAATCTACATTCCCCGTATCATTTCTATAAATTTATTAGAAGCAAATTCAATATTGCAAATAAAAGTAATGGTGATATCTCAGCCCAACCATTGGCAGCTTAAAGCGTCACTGTCCTTTAGGACATTTGACATCCTGGCCAGACAAGTCAAAAGTTTAGATCGTATCGGGCCCTACTCCTTAGACCTGTTGTGATCACGGTTTACAGCACTGGCAGCACTCTCCACTGTGACGACGCCGGCAAATCTGTTCTTTTCACTGTAAAAATGTAACTGTAGGGTTTTAGTGACAGCCGGGCAGTGAGGCACACAACTGTGCACTTTGCAAGGCTGTAAGTCGCATTCACAGTCGGTGTGATCTAAACTTTTGTCATATCTGGGCAACATGTCAAATGTTGTTCTAAATGACAGTGAAGCTTTATAGGGGTTGTCCAGCTAAGGACATTTCCTGTGTATGTTGTAAAAAAAAATATATATATATAAAAAAAAAAATATATATATATATAAATAAAAATAAAGCAACTTACTAATACAATGTTATCATCAGCTGGGCTGTCTGACTTGTACCTGTAATGTCATGTCACACTCTGCTGAGGACCAGACCATTGATGTGAAGATGGGGAGCTCATATTACTGCTCACTAGATTTTAAGGCACCGGGAAGCCTTTCCAAAAACTACTGTGATGGAGAAAAGCTTCCTTCTGCCTTAAAATCGAATGAGCAGTAACAGGAGTCCCCCTCTCTTCACATCACTGGTCTCTTCCTCAGCAGACAGGAGGGTGGGGGAGCAGGGATGTGAGCGCTCTGCTTTCAAACAGTATGAAGTTATGTCACAGTTACACAGGAAAGAGCAGAGCTGATATGGAAGATCTCTGCACTACATTTTATTAGTAAGTTGTCTTATTATACTTTTGACACCAGAGGTTGTTTCTCTTTTAAATGTCCACTATCATTTTATAAAAAAGTTTCCTAGAGACGTGTGAAAAGTTTTGATCAGTTGGGGTCTGGGTGTTCAGATCCCCACTAATTGTTAGATACAGCAGGGAGAAGCATTCGGCTAAGCTCTGTTCTCCCCGACTCCCTAACATGTCTGTCTTGTTGCAGGAGACAGTCTCTCAAACAAGTCATGGAAAGGAGTGCTTAACTGAGATCTTCTCTTACCTGTATATAACAATTGGTGGGGATCTGCACACTCACATCCAGACTGATCAAAACTTTTCACTTTACTCTAGGACATCGCAATTCTTTTTTTGTGACAGTGACAATTTAAGTTGTCTTTCCTGGCAATGAGTCAACTTCTTTTTTGGGTGACCACCATCTTTGCACATTTACTTAAAGGGGTTTTCCCATGTGATTTAGTGGTGGCATATCACTAGGATGTATAATTGGTGGTGGTCCTACTTCTGGAACTTCCATCAATCATGAGTATGAAGGGATGAAGTGCTGGTGTAGCGCTGCATCCCCATATGAGGTTGTCCACACACAGCAGTGCTCCCAGCCCCTTGGCTGTGAAAAGAACTGCAGTCATCCTACTCTTTTGAATGGTGGGGCCACTGTGCTGGGGAAAACCAGTGAAGGGGAGGAAGCACTACACCAGTGTTGTGTCCTCTAGATTCCCAGAGGTTGGACTGGCCCAGATCATAATATATTGGTATACCTTAGAGATATGCCACCACTTTATGAGGTGGGGTTACTGGGGTACACAGATAGTTTTATCTGCTACACAGGTCACTGCAGCACACAGACTTGTTTTAGGTCCAGTATAAAGCATGAAAAAATTGCACAAAAAAATCATAAAGCTTCAGGTAAAAAAAAAAAAAAAAACAAGCAAGACAAAGGGGTAAGGTTGCAGTAATAAGAAAAGATGTAAGTTATGTGCTTTCTGTGTACCGGCTGAATGGCCTTGAATAGATTTATAGTGTAGTAAATGGAGACAGACTTTTAGAATATTCCCAATTGACTTTCCAAAATATTTTTCACACGTCAAAAGAAGCAGCCACGATTGACGCCATTTCTTTTTAAAAGGTACAGAACAAAATTGCAAAACACTAAAAAACATAGACACGAAACAGTACTAAAGACACACAAATAACAGCACATTCTACTACACACATGAACAAGCAGAAGATATTGTGATAATATGGAAAGTATCACAATGTCAAAACGACTAAGCTTATATTCCAAAATATGAGCAATGTTCCCAGGAAGCTGGTCAATCTGGAAATGGAAGAGTTAAAGTTAACCCTGAAGAATCCGCTGATCGCTGCCACCCATTTTTAGCACCGGATTGTTCAGCTTGGAGGGAACAGTGATAATGAGTAGCAGAAAAAAGCCAGATTTCTATGAAATATGACTTTTTGCCTACATTTAAGCTAGAACTAATTGTTTTTAAGGGGATACCTGTGGTCCATCTCTGGCTTCATAGAAGTCCCCCACTCTTATTTTTGCACTGAAGCTGAAATTGTCCCTTGTGATATCCATTATTCCATTTCTGCTGAGATACTGAAAAAATCACAGATTTTTTCACTTCAGGATTTTAAAGAACGAAAGCCAGTTTGTTGCTGTTCTCCCAGTCACACACACAGAACCAGTAAAGGGTTTTCCGCATTTACCCACATATACAGGACATGATGGAACACAGAACCAAAGTCATCTGGACTACACTGTGACATACATAGGAGACAATCATAGTAGTATGCATTTTAGGAATTATTTTGTTTTCATTGGTGGAGGTCTACGATCCAAGTCCTCCCATCGGTCTCTAGAAAAGAGGTCAATGATGCTCTTACCAGTGTTGGTTCCTTCATGGACTTTAATGGTATTATAATAGGAGGACTGGTGTTGGGAAACAAATTAAACTACAATGCATAGTGCTAATATTCATTGTGGGGGATTGTATATCTGAATACTGTTCAGTCTCCTAGATAGCCTCTATATGTAGATGGACTATGGAGAGCAACAGGTGCCTTGTCTGATGAACCATTGGAAAAGTTAGAGTTTTTGCTGTCATCAGGGATGATGCCTTATAGTGACATCTCCGCCATGGACAGTGATTGGGTGCCATGGTTGTATAACTCTGGAAGACACATCACTATGTAATGGCAGCAGCAAGTGTTTGAAGCACCAACTGACCACTCACACACAAGAGTTTACATAATTGTTACAGGGTCCTCTGCTACCAACTAAATTCTTCTTATGTGGTAGAGGGGTTAAATGGGCATATGAGTCTCATTGGTTAAAAGTTGTACAATAATCTGTGCATCTACCAAAAGCTTTAAGGGGATATCCCAAAAATTATACCACAGGATAGGGGGGTCCCAATGCTAGAACCTGCACTGATAACAAGAACGGAGGTCAATTGTCTGCCAAGAGAATGGAGTATCACCGTGCATGCTTGGCCACTGCTTCATTCACTGTCTACGGGACTTCTGCACACCGCCAAGTTCAGCACTTAGAATTGTTTGGAAGGGGCGGGATGTCATGTCATGAGGGGCGGGGCTATGATGTCACAAGTTCCTGGCGCCAGCTCCAGCATTCGGAACAATTTGTTCCAAATGCTGAGCAGCAGAGTACCCCTTTAATACAGGTATTTTGGTAGTCTTCCTTATAGTGCTACACCTGTCGTCATTTGGAGCTCAACCTTATTCACTTCAATACCAGACACAACCCATGGACAGGTGTGGGGCTGTTTGTGAGAAAAAACAAGGCAGCCGTGTATTTCTAAATCTTTATGAGTTGTCCTACATCATCCATGTAGCTTGTCTATCTCATTAGAATGAATGACCTTCCCCTCAGCCTCTATCATGGTGGGCTCTGTGGGTCAACATTAAAGAATACACTGTTCAGGGGTGATGATAAAGGAACATAACATACGTCCACATCCAACAAGACAATACAACACAAACATGTACCTATGGGGCTGCCCTCTAACTCCATCAGATATGTTTGTCCCCCTAAAGTCATAGATAGTTTTACCTTCATAACTTCTGGATACTGCCGGAACTTCTTTCCACATGGGGCAAAATAAGTCACTTCTCCCTGCAGCCGTCCGCTGGCGTTCTTTAATCTAGTTTCTCGTTGCCAGCTATAAAAAAAAAAAATGATTCATGGTGTTACATAAGATACTGAGGTGTCATACCTAAATCAGGTCATAAGGAAAGAAAACTCAACCTTACATAGTCATACTTAATGAAGCGACTCTGGAGCCAACCACAGACATGTTCTTCTCTGCTCTTTTGTAGTTCGCACAAATCAACACGTAAAGGAGCTGAATAATTACATTTTATTAAGGATCCTCAGCACTTTCATCCTGCCTGAGATTACACTTTGCTAGATGTTTTTCACCTTGACATTTCCAATGCCTCTTTTCTTACTTACCATAATGACAATAACATTGTTAGTATTATCTGCAGACATGCAAATCAGTCTAGAAGTAAACCACTAAGGTTTCAGTCTATTTTAAGTACCTTATTATGTTGTAGCATCATCTGTAACTGCACTAAATAGAAAAGAATATACCCTCCATATAGGCTTCCCAATTTATCTCTAGGACCTTTTAGGTTGTGTGGTCACATGCTCAGGTCCCATTGTGGTTCCCACAAGTTGACGTAACTTTTTTTTGTTATCTGTCATCTATTGGTTTTCTAGTTTGTATATGTATTAATAGATGTTTATTTACATATACTTACATTTTCATATTTTATTTACAAAATCTGTGATTTATAGTTATATTCATGCCTGTTGCATTAGAATTCGCTGTAAACAAGGCCCGAAAGGGCCGAAACTTCAGCATTATTGGATCTAGTGTGGTATAATTCTCTGTGTTCTACTAGTTCAACTAACCTACCTGTTGGTGTCATTATAATTCCACTAGTAAAGACTGATCTATAACGTTGTGAAACTAAACTAAGTGCCATGGTTTCTTCAATTCACGGTATACCTACCCATCAGTCCTACTACAGAGCACCTCCTACCAGTGTTCAGTTCCAGTGATACTCATTGACTATGTAGAATTTTTTTTCTTTGATTTTGTTTTTAAATCACAGCAAAAACACTTTGGTATACTACCATTTGAAAAAAATCACAGTTAAGCCGCAAACCACAAAGGAACGGCAATATAACCACAAATCGGGAACACAGCCTAAGGGCTATGGTATCTCTGCCTGGACACAGCCTTAGGGTATGTTCACACTACAGAATCTCCACCCTTTGACAGCAATGTAGTCCACACATAATTCCGCCAAAATAATATGTTCATTCTTTCGGCAGGTGAATTGCTGGGTCAGAATTTTCTGCCATTGAAATTCCATATTGTCAATGGGTCAATGGAACTCTCATTCACACCAATGCCAGATTAGTGCAGTGTAATCCCCAAGCGGAATTTTATAGTGTGAACATACCTTTAAGGATCCTAGATCCTATAATGAAGCCAAATTGGGAAATGTACACAAAAGGTGTATTCCTTTCTATGTTGCACAATTACAGATGATGCTAAAAACTTTTTTTATATATCAACTGGCTCCAGAAAGTTAAACAGTTTTGTAAGTTACTTCTATTAAAAAAATCTTAATCCTTTCAGTACTTATGAGTTGCTGAAGTTGAGTCGTTCTTTTTGGTCTAAGTGCTCTCTGTTGACACCTGTCTCGGGAACTGTCCAGAGTAGAAGCAAATCCCCATAGCAAACCTCTTCTACTTTGTGCAGTTCCCGAGACAAGCAGAGATGTCAAGAGAGAGCACTGTTGCCAGACAGAAAAGAACAACTCAACTTCAGCAGCTGATAATTATTGGAAGTTAAAAGATTGTTTAATAGAAGTAATTTACAAATCTGTTTAAAGGAGTACTCTAGTGCAGAGTATTTCTGCTCCATCCTGCCCGGGCTGCAAAATAAATGAAAATTAACCATCACTCACCTCCCTGGGTTCCCGCGGAGCGCCACTACAGCTGATCGGTCCTCCGGTCCATCTCCTTCATACTTCTGGGTGTAACGAAGCATCACATGGCGCTCAGCCTATCGCTGGCCGAGGCAGAACATCGCGGCGGCCGGCGATAGGCTGAGCGCCATGCGACGCTTCGTTACACCCGGAAGTATAAAGGAGATGGACCGGAGGACCGATCAGCTGTAGTGACGCTCCGCGGGAACCCAGGGAGGTGAGTGATGGTTCATTTTAATTTATTTTGCAGCCTGGGCAGGACGGAGCAGGAATACTCCTTTAACTTTCTGGAGCCAGTTGATATTAAAAAAAAAAGTTTTTTCCTGGAATACCCCTTTAAAGGGGTACTCCGGCACTTAGACATATTATCCCCTATCCAACGGATAGGGGGATAAGATGCCTGATCATGGGGGTCCCGCCGCTGGGGACCCCCGCAATCTTGCACGCCACACCCCGTTTAAAATCAGTCCCCGGAGCGTGTTCACTCCGGGTCTGATTACTGTCGATCATGGGGATGGAGCGTTGTGACGTCAAGGCTCCGCCCCGTGTGACATCACGCTCCGCCCCCTCAATGCAAGCCTATGGGAGGGGGCGTGACAGCTGTCACGCCCCTCCCATAGGTTTGCATTGAGGGGGTGGAGCTTGACGTCACACGGGGCGGAGCCTTGACGTCACACCGCTCCGTCCCCGTAATCGACAGCAATCATACCCGGAGTGAACACGCTCCGGGGACTGATTTTACATGAGGTGCGGCGTGCAAGATCACGGGGGTCCCCAGCGGCGGGACCCCCGCGATCAGGCATCTTATCCTCTATCCTTTGGATAGGGGATAAGATGTCTAAGTGCTGGAGTACCCCTTTGAAGGGGTTATCCAGGAATAGAAAAACACAGCTAATTTCTTCCAAAAACAGCTCCACGTCTGTCTCCAGGTTGGGTGTGGTTTTACAACTTGGTATCATTCACTTCAATGGAACTGAGCTGCAGAACCACACTCAACCTCGAGACAGATGGGGAGCTGTTTTTGAAAAAAAGTAGCTCTGTTTTCTATTCCTGCATAACCCCTTTAATACCTATCACCCAACAAGCATCAATGGCACTAGTAGAGGGTCTTCATGCCCCTTCTCTGGAGGCCCCATGTCTATTTTGGCTCCATGTCACTTTTCTGGGGGGCCCCATTGGGAGCCCAATATAGTCAATGCTCAACTAGTCCGTAAAAAGTGATCACTAGCCGTCCTGGGGAGGCGACGTTGATGCTTAGACGGTTTCTTCAAATAAATTTGAAGATGGGAAGTGATATCACTAAGTGTCTCCAGATAACCCCCCCCCCCCCCCCACTCAAATCTTAGTCAGCTATCCACAATCTCCCCTTTACAATTGTCAGTGTAAAAGCTGCTTATCTTGGCTCAGGCAGTATAATAGACCTATGACTAAATCTTGCATGGCAAGTACTAAAAAGGTAAAACAAGATACTTCTAAACCTATGATAACATCATCAATGTAAAAAATAACAAAAAACACAATATTTCATCTTCATTTTTACATTTGCTAAAATAAATACTGTCAACACATAAAACGCTTGTTCCAAAAAATTTGATTGAGAAAAACGTGCCACATTGTGATGATAACACGTCTTTAAATAACCTACCCATACTCCAATGGAATACGCAATTCACGCTCATCTGTTACTCTTCGCCTCTTGGCAGAACCTTTAAAAAAAATTTAATAAAAAGTTTAGTTTGTGTTAATGTGGAATCTGTGTATTTTAACACTTCCATATTGGTATAATAAAAACTACTGTTGGCAACGAATTTACTACTAATAAATATTGTAACATAATAATATAGACCAGTGTTTCCCAACCAGTGTGCCTCCAGTTATGGCAAAACTGTAGTTTTGCCACAGCTGCAGGCACACTGGTTGGGAAACACTGATATAGACTTTTATTTTGTACTCACATTTTGGATATCTAGATCCCCAACTATACCATAGTATGACTATGGGTGACATATGGGTTATCCAGGAAAAAACTTTTTTATATATAACAACTGGCTCCAGAAAGTTAAACAGATTTGTAAATTACTTCTATTAAAAAATCTTAATCCTTTCAGTACTTATGAGCTTCTGAAGTTAAGGTTGTTCTTTTCTGTCTAAGTGCTCTCTGATGACACCCGTCTCGGGAACCGCCCAGTTTAGAAGCAAATCCCCATAGCAAACCTCTTCTAAACTGGGCGGTTCCCGAGATGGGTGTCATCAGAGAGAACTTAGACAGAAAAGAACAACCTTAACTTCAGAAGCTCATAAGTACTGAAAGGATTAAGATTTTTAATAGAAGTAATTTACAAATCTGTTTAACTTTCTGGAACCAGTTGATATATAAAAAAAAGTTTTTCCTGAAATACCCCTTTAAGCCAAATTATCTCAATTATATGCCAATTGCCAATTATATTCCAATTGATTTTAAGCAGCTTCTATATAAAACGTGAAGTCAAGGATCCTTTAGGCATTCTATATGAGTGTATCTGTGCACATTCTAGCAAAACTTAAAAGGTATTTTTTTCTACCCTGTAGTGGCTTTATAAATAATATATGTGGCAGGTATAGGTCACTGATAAATATATAAAAAGTAATAGGTGACTGTTTCTCTTGAATCCATCACAAATACTTTAAGATTTCTAATGGATTTCTTGGAGATGTATCTGTCCCAAGACCTGTATTAGTCGCAAAAATTCTGCTTCTCCTATGTCCTGCTTTAAGAAATACCACAGTATCCTCCCACTAAACCAGGGCAAATTTGCATATGTGGGGGCATAGGGGCTTCACATCGCCATGCCCCTGAGAGGCCTAGAGGACATTACAATGTATATGGGTTTTCTGGTACCCTTCAGAGAAAGCTTTCATGGTGACCTGAGGTTAGTTCAAAAATGTTAAATATTCCCATACCATCCAGCAGGGGCGTTGCTGGGGGGGCTAACGGGGCTATAGCCTAGGATGTCAGGCCAACAGCCCTGGGTCTCAGGCTTCATTGCATGATAGATGTGTGATGTGTGTATGTGTAATAGATGTATGCATGTATGTATGACATATGTATGTATGTTAGATGTGTGTATGTATAATAAATGTATGCATGTATTGTAGATGTATGTATAATGTATGTATGTATGAATAATAGATGTATGTATGATAGATCTATGTATGTATGTATAATAGATGTTTGTAGGATAGATGTGAGTATGTATAATAGATGTATGTATGATAGATCTATGTATGTATGTATGTATGATAGATGTTTGTAGGATAGATGTGAGTATGTATAATAGATGTATGTATGATGTATGAATGATAGATCCCCATTATACTATTGTAGTGCTAGCTGGGTGTGTGTATACTATACCAGTGCTGGCTGGGTGTGTGCATTTATACTGCATATGGTCTGTGGTGGTCAAAAAAAATTTGGTTCAGTCAGAATTTATTTGTGGCGAATCTACATTAAAAATGGCTATTCCTGGCCTACAGAGAGCATCAATATGTGGTGTAGAACACTTTGCCTTACTGTAATACGCATATGGAGTGTGCTGGGGTAGTGGTATAATATTGTTATTCAGTATGACATGCAAATTAGAGGCATCGCTATTAGAAACACTGTCGCAGAGCAGCACAATGACAGAGCCTAGAGGTGGCAACAGCATGAGGAGACCATAGAGCTTCACAATTGAAAAGATGAAAGATATTTTTTAAAATTTAAATTGATGATTTCGAATAGATGAACCTAAAAAGTTTTATTTAATGTGCCAGCAGCATAAGGAGACCCCATGGTGGTACAGTGACACAGCCTGGAGGTGGCGGCAGCATGAGGAGACCATATAGTGGCTGAAAGACACAGCCTGTAGTTGGCAACAGCATGAGGAGAACATATAGTGGCTGAATGACACAGCCTGGAGGTGGCGGAAGCATGATGAGCCCATATAGTTTAAGAATGAGACAGCCTGGAGGTGGCAGCAGCATGAGGAGAACATATGGTGGCAGAATGAGACAGCCTGGAGCTGGCACCAGCATGAGGAGAACATATGGTGGCAGTATGAGACAACCTGGAGGTGGCATCACCAGCATCAAGAGTCCTGAAAGTGACCCGGTGACATAGTGGGGCGATGGTTGGCAATATCAGTACCCGGTGACGAAGGTGGGTAAAAAAAGGAGAACTTGGCATCAGATGTGTGGCATCAGGCGGGTGGCAGGATCAGAATAGTAGCTGAGGCAGAAGAAAATAGTCTCTTTTGTAAAAGTGTTAGTGTGCACAAGTAAGTATTGATCATATGCATTACGTAAAACTTAACTTTTAATAATGTGCTTAGGATAAAATATATGGCCCCAAATTTTTTTTTTAAATCAAACCAAAGGAAAGGTGTGCAAAAAACACTATGTGCCACCTATGTCCCCAAGTATTGATGTGATGCAAAGACCTGTAAAAGGTGGAAGGGAACAACGTATGGTCCGTTGTAACCGGTGGGGGTAAAAACTTTCCCTGTAAGGCCTTACTCTTGCATTATTAATTCCCTTCTGAGAACTGAGACTTGTCCGTGCATTGGAGGCTGAGGACACGGTGGAGGATGAGGAGGCGGAGTTGCACTCTGTCACAGGACCAATGGCTTGAGAGCGTGGAGGCGGAAGTGGCGTGACCTGTCCAAGTTGCTGTTGTGGCTGTGCAGGAACCACATTTACCCAGTGGGCTGTAAAGGACATGTATTGTCCCTGACCGTAATTACAGCTCCACATGTCGGCGCTGCCGTGCACTTTGGTACACACCGTCTGGCTCAAGGACTGGCCCACCTTTTCTTCCACAAAATTATGCAGGGCTGGTACTGCTTTCTTCACAAAGAAATGGCAGCTTGGGACTCTCTACCTCGGCTCGGCAAAAGCCATGAGTTCTCTGAAAGGTGCAGAGTCAACCACTTAAAAAGGGAGGGACTGCAGCACCAGCAACTTGGACAGGAGCACATTCAGCTTCTGCGCCGTTGGATGAGTGGGCGCATACTGTTGCCTCTTGGAAATGGCTTCGTTGTGGATTGCTGGCGGAATGACTGACTCAAAGTAGGAGGAGCAGGAGCATCTGGACCGACAGAAGATGGGTATGACACACAGCTCCCTTCAGCTGAGGTGGTGGAGCCTTGGCTGGCTGAAAAAGGGAGCAGCGTGCCACTGGGTGATGCAGCAGGCTGGACCATCACATCGGAGCCACGGCCCTCAGAGGCCACTTTATGTCGACACTGCATATGTTGACATAGGGCCGTGATGCCAACATTGGGACCCTGACCACGCATCACCTTCTGCCGACACATCTTGCATGTGGCCAGGTTAACATCCTCCAGATGCTTGATGAAAAACTGCCACACCGCCGAGTAGCTGATTTTCCCACCAATAGTCCCCACTGATTGACTGCTACTACCGCCGTCTCCAGGAACCCCTGTTCCACTACCTCCCGGGAAGGTAGGCTGCCACGAAGCAGGGGGTCTCCCCCGGGCACGTTTGGCTCCAGACTTTCCACTTCTGCCACCATGCTGACTGCCAACCATGCTACCACTTTGCTGGCTCAGCTGCTGCCTCACCGGCAACCCTCAACCCTCTTCTCCTGATGATGATGAAGCCCCTTCTGCATCCGGCTCCCAAGTGCGATCGGCTTCATCACCATCGAGTTGTGCCTGTACGTCACTGATGTCCTCCTTAGGTTCCTCAACAGTGTCTGCTTCAGGAACCTGAACGCTCGAAACATCATCTCCCACGTCACTCTCCTCATCACTACTTGCCCGCCTAGGGCTTGAGGTGAATCACTGCTGTAAAATAGCTTTTCTGTGCAACACACTGCTCTCTGTCTCTCTCTGTAATAGAACGCTGATGTGACTGGGAGGTGAATCGCTGCTGTAAAAATGCTTTTCTGAGCAACACACACTGCTCTCTGTCCCTCTCTCTCTGTAATAGAATGCTGATGTGACTGGCCACAAGATGGCTGCCGATTATATAGGGGTGACTGGCTGATGATAGGCTGCATGCTGCATGTGATTCAGGGTACAAATCAAATTTTTCCTGAAAATCGTAAGGAACTCGGATTCGTCAGATTCGATTCGCTCATCCCTAGTGCTCACCCCTCTAGTTAGCGTCAAGTAGGGATAGTCAACCAATCATATATCTCGGGAAGAGGGAGTATAAGAGCAAAAACATTGTTGAAATCAGAGCACCTGGAAATATAAAAAGGTTAAAAAAAATAAAAATAAAAAACACAAAGAGGACCTGTAGTCAGGCCAAAAAAGTAAATTTTTTTTTTTTTTACCTTTTTATATTCCTAGGTGCCCTGATTCCAACACTTTTTTTTTTTTTGCTATGGCCCCTGTTCAGAGGACATACAAGTTTAACTATTTGGTTGATTATCTGTACTTGATACTGAATAGTCAAATGGGTGGAAACTTTATTGCAAAATGTGGTGTGAGTGCTAGGCTCAGGGGGTGTCGTTAGGAAGCTTAGAGGGCGAATTGGAGGGCTAATTAGAGTTGTAGTTTTGCAACAGCTGGAGGCACCCTGGTTGGGAAACATTGGTCTATCACAATACTGTCATATGGGCACATATGGTGCACATCCGATGATTTTTCCCATTGGATATAAAGCATACTAAGGCCCCTTTCACACTACAGGTATCATCCTGTAAAAAACCTTCGTTACTACTCCCGGCAAAAAGTCCTGAAAACGGACGGCAAAAAATCCCATTCATGTAAGTGGGATTTTTTGAACATCCTTTTGCAGTCATGTCCGTTTTTACTAATGTCAGTTATTTATACCGGCACAAAAGACGGTGCATGCTCTAATTTTTGGTCTGGCAAAAAAAAAAAAAAAAACGGTGAAAAATCGGACGTTAAAATTTAAGGAAAAACCGTTTTTTTTTTTTTTTTTTTTTTTTATTACATAAACTGGCTCCAGAAAGTTAAACAGATTTTTAAATTATTTCTATAAAAAAAATCTTAATCCTTTCAGTACTTATAAGCTGCTGAAGTTGAGCTTTTTTTTCTGTCTAAGTGCTCTCTGATGACACCTGTCTCGGGAACTGTCCAGAGAAGAAGCAAATCCCCATAGCAAACCTCTTCTACTCTGACCAATTCCTGAGACAGACAGAGGTATCAGCAGAGAGCACTGTAGTCAGACAGAAAAGAACAACTCAACTTCAGCAGCTGATAATTATTGGAAGGATTAAGATTTTTTAATAGAAGTAATTTACAAATATGTTTAACTTTCTAGAGCCAGGTGATATATAAAAAAAAACATTTTCTGGAATACCCCTTTAAGACCCCTTTTACACTGCAGGTATGCTCCGGCAAATTCGTCCGTCAAACTCCCTCTTTTTATTTATTTTTTTGCATTTTGCCAGCCGTAATTTTGCCAGAGCATACCGGCAAATAACGGTCCCTGATGGACCCCATTGTATTCAATGGCAGCCGTTATTTTTGGAGAGAAAAGCCGGAGAAAAAGACGGTGCAAGCACTATTTTTTCTCCGTCTTTCCTCGATCATAAAATAACAGACTTCACATTGCCGGAGACAGCGGGCAGTGTGAACGTAGCCTAACATTGAAGTTTATGGGAACTGGATGTTCAAAAAAAACATCCGTTATCATCAGTTATTGTCAGTTTTTTTAACATCCGTTTTTTGTTCTGAGCATGCTCAGTACAACTTTCCAAAAAAAGGGTTAAAAACCTGATAAAAAAAACAACGGATGTAACTGGTAATAACGGATGATAACGGATGAACAACATCAGGTTTTTTAAGAAACACCCTTAAAAAATAACGGATGATGGTCATCAGTTATCATCGTTATTACCAATCCAAGAAGAGATGTACAGCACAAGCCAGAGACTCCAATAGCAAAGGAAAGTGACTTTTATTGGTTGCTACCCAGATGCAACGTTTCGGCAAACAAAACTGCCTTTTTCAAGCAATGCTTGAAAAAGGCAGTTTTGTTTGCCGAAACGTTGCATCTGGGTAGCAACCAATAAAAGTCACTTTCCTTTGCTATTGGAGTCTCCGGCTTGTGCTGTACATCTCTTCTTGGATTGTTGTTACTCTGGATTGGCCCTCCGGATAGGTACGGGCACAGCCGAGTGGTCCAGTGCTGTCTCTTGGGACTTTTTTGCCATCGTTATTACCAGTTATTGCATCCGTTTTTTTTTTATCCGTTATTGTAAAATAACGGCAGTGAAAAAGCAGGATGATACCTGTAGTGTGAGAGGGGCCTAATTCTACGGTAGAATTCTCAGCATGCTAAGAGAAGAATATAGAAAGGAGATAGATATCAGATACCGCATGGCGTGCTGGGGCTGAGAGTTGCAGAGGAGCTGTGGAAGTCAGAGGATTGTGTGTCGGAGCAGAGTGCGGCAGGAGCAGAGCTCGGACTCTTGATCACTTGCAGGTTGAGGGGTGTGGAGTGTGCCGCTATGCTGTTCGCTGTGCTGTTCGTAGAAGGAGCCGTTTTGTTGAACTTCAGTTTCTCCCCTTCTGTATCACTGTCAGATTCATCCTTATCATCATCCTCTTCTGATCCCTCCGAGTCAGAGTCTGAATTGCTGTCCGACTCTGTGTGGGAAAAAGAAAAAAACAAGTAACATTTTCCATCTCATATGTAGCGCGAGGTGGAGATGGTGACATTGCCTGTCAAGTGTATCCAAGCTGTGCTTTGCAGCTGTCTCTTGATAACTACCCCTATCATCTTAAGCCATTTCATGGACCAGAGAACATATCAGCTGAGGAATCTGTGTACACCAGTTCTGTAAATACCTGGCTAAGCATAGGACTTTCCACTACACAGCTTGTACCTATTACCAGTATTATATTTACCTATATATGCTGAATGTGGAAATTTACCAGCTATGATACAATTTATTGTTATGGCTTTTTGGTTCCCCCTTAAAGGGGTAATGCAGTGTATGACAATGTATCCCTTATGCAAAGGATATGAGATAAGTGTCTGGACCCACTCATGCCCGGCTCCTTGGCTCTCCGCATGAATGAAGTGTGTTGACCGCGGCACAAAGTGGTGGCCGACAAGCCCCCTCCATGCATCTCTATGGGAGAGCCAGAGATAAAGTGTTTGTGTATCTCCAGCTCTCCCATAGTGATACATGGAGGGGGCTTGTTGACTACCGCTTTGTGCAGGGATCGACAGTCTCCTTGCATGCAGCAGAGATCGTTCCGTGCATGAGGACAGCTGGGCATCGGGCAGGAGATCGTATGGGGGATCCTAGCGGTCGGACCTCCTACGAGCAAACACATATCCCCTTTCTATTGAATAGGCGATAAATTGTCCCACACTGCAGTAACCCTTAAAAGGAGAACTCCAGGATAGAAAAACTTATCCCCTATTTTAAAGATAAGTGATAAGTGTGAAATCGCGGAGGTCCGACCGCTGAGATCCTCCGCGGTCTCCCGCATGGCACCCCAGCTCTTCTTCTAAATGGAGCACGTGGACCTCTGCATGAAGCAATGGCCTACACCCCCCTCCATGCAGCCCTATGGGAGTTGGAGAGATTCCTGAGTGCAGCACTACGGCTCTCCCATAGAGATGAATAGAGGGAGCGTCACGGCCACCGCATGGTACAGTGGTCAACGTGCTCCATTTAGAGGGAGTGCCGTGCGCCGTGCAGGAGGGGATAGGACTTTCTATGCTGGAGTACTCCTTTAAAATTGTATAACTCCTCTGTAATAGCCACCACAGTGCTAGACTACTGCACAATCTGGTCAGTAGAGGGGGTACTGTAAATTTACATTCTTGCTATTTGTAGCAGTCAGGGTGCCTCCAGCTGTTGCAAAACTACAACTCCCAGCATGCCCGGACAGCCGTTGGTTGGGAAACACTGCATTATGACATTTGGTTTCCTTTGCAAAGTCATATTTTTGATAGTCATCACAGTCCAAAAGCAATGCGGGCATATACAGATGTCAAAAACTTTAAGGTGACATTTAACATGTTACATACCATGATGAAGCAAACTTTAAATGGCCACTCTCATTAAAGTAAAGCTTTGATATCATATAGCTTATTAAAAAATAAAAACCTTTCTAATATATTTGTTTAAAAAAAAAAAAAATGTTAACACATTTTTTCACCTTTGAAATCCTGGCCACTAGGTGTCTCCCTACTGGGTCCAGGATGCCTATTCCCCCCCTCACGTACTGCACATTTGGACCACTGCTGGGCAGTGGTCCCATTACACCAAATTAACGTCCGTGCGGTTCGCTCTCTGCCTGTATATGAAACAGGCAGAGAGCGAGCGCAGTGCTTGTGCGGCGTGCACCTAATTTATATATATTCACCCACCATAGTTTACTGATTTAGTGCTGCAGGGCACGGAAGCTTTGTCCTCCGATCTCTCTCCTCTGTGTATGGCACGTACAGTTCATAACATGGAGGAGGAGATTCAGAGCTGCCGTGCCTGCCCTCTGCTGAGCCTCTATGCGCGCTCCTGAGAAGGAACACAACATTGAGGAGGAAGGGCAGAAGTTAGCCCGATCAGGCTTCATGAGAAGTCACGCCTGCCAGGCTGCTCCCCCTTCCTCTCTCACAGACGGCCAGCAGCATGAGCAGCAGCGCTCATAGGGAAAAAGGTATTTTTAAGCGGTTTTTAGCAAAAAATTAAGGAAAGTTTAGTTTATGATAGGTACTCTTTAAAAATGGGTTTTCCGGCACTATACACTTTTTTTGAATGGGCTAAGGCTAGCTTAGAATAAAGGGATACTCACCTACCCGATCCGCTTCTACAGACCTTCCAACAGTACCTGGGTGCCCACTGATCATCGCTTCTTGGGCCCTGTCTCAACACACAAGAAATGCCCACTGACAGCAGCAGCCAATTACAGGCCGCAATGGTAAGTGGGAATGTCCTTGCGTCAAGACAGAGACCAAAAATGGCTTATCAATAGGAACAGTTTGAACGGTGGCAGGGGGAGATTGGGCAAATGAGTATCCCTTATAAACACCCTCTTGTTTTATTTTTTGGCATACAGCCTGAGCACTTTTGAGCATTTTTTTTGTATTACCAGACAATCCATTTAAAGGGGTAATCTAAAGGAAAAAAATATTTTCAAACCAACTGGTGCCAGAAAGTTAAACAGATTTGTAAATTACTTCTATTTAAATATCCTAATCCTTCCAGTACTTATCAGCTTTCCAAAAAATAGCAAACATTTTCTGCTGCAGACAGTTCCTGACATAGACAGAGGTGTCAGCAGAGAGCACTGTGGCCAGACTGGAAAGAACTACACAACTTCCTCTGGAACATACAGCAGCTGATAAGTACTTGATTAAGATTGTTAAATAACTTTTAATTAACTTTATGAAACCAACTGATTTAAAAACATTTTTTTCCCACCGGAGTACCCATTGAAAATGTGAAGTAAGGGTGAATTCCCACCATGGTTGTGCATTCTGTGGCACAGATATATTACATCAGCAACCTTTTAAAATGGGATGCCAAAATATACGAGCATGTACAGGTACATGCCCCATAGACATTAATGGCTTGAATGTAGTCAGCTAGTGATTACGTTCAGGTCATCTGAGTGCAGAGGTGTTTGGGCTTGGACCCTAAAGCATGGTTTGTTGCACTTTAGGGTCTGTGTCCAAACATGTTTACGTTAAGAAAACTATGACAATGTAGTCAGTAGCTGACTTTGTTTAGGCCATCAGATCTATGGAGCCCGTGCCTGTCCGTGCTTGTATACATGAGAATCCCAGTTTAATCGGTTGCCAACAAATACAGTGCGATGGAAGGCAAAATAGTGGTGTGAAAGTACCCTTAGGGTAGGGTCACACGTACCATATTTTGATGCATATTTTCTGCAGCTGATTTTGTTACCCATTGGCTTTAGCGAGTAGGAAAATACGCAGCAAAATATGGCACAGGTGACCCTACCCAAAAAGTTTGCTACATCTATAATAACAAATCTTTGAACAATGATTTTTCTCTAAACCAGCAATAACATTCTAAATATAAGCAAGTTACAAACCAGACTGACTGTCTGAATCATCGTCTTCATCATCTTCATCTTCCTCTTCATCATCTTCATCATCATCCTCATCGTCATCTTCTTCATTGGAGTCATCGGAGTCCTTGCTGCTGGGGATATCAGAGTCCGTTCCTCGGAACTTGTCTAATAAAGACTTTGCAGCATTTAAGTGATGGGATGGTTTTATTGCTGGTGAGTTATTATCCAGAGTTTTCTCCTTACAAAGATTACGCAATAAATGGGATCCGCTGGGCCCAAGGACCGATTTGCTGGATGAATTCTTTTTCACACAGGAACTTAAATTAATTGGAGTGGAAAACTGGGCGCTACTGGAAACGTTTATATTTTCACATCCTTTATTGTCCTGCTTTGATTTGGTGGTAAGTGCCAGGGGCGCCTCCTGGATAACACAGGGAATAACTCCATTTGGCTGGTGATTTCCCAATAGAGCGTTTGTCAAGAATGGATTGGAGTGGTTATTCTCTAAGGATTGTTGTTGGTGACATATAGAGTTAGAAATGGGACTAGGGACTGGTGGGGGGACAATTGTCTTTTTCTGGTGCTTGGAGCTTTCTTGTGACTTGTTTAGTTGTGCAGGGAATGTCTGTTTGTGATGATCCTGTATAGAAACAGAAAAACATCATATAATAGACAAAACAAATGGACAAAAACAACATAAAGGCCCTTTGCCCTACAGAAGCTTATTATAGAATTCAGGATCAGGCTATTATATATTGGATACTGAATCAGACTACACAGGGTAAGTTTGTAGTCTGTTACCATGGAGACATATGGATCTGTATAGGAGCTGTAGACAGACATTTTCCATTTTAGATATAGTAATAAAATCAAGTGCAGAAGAAGGCATATGCCTTAAAGGAAAACTGTCAGCCCGTTTACCCACACTAAACCTTATACACTGGCTTCTAGTGTGGGAGAACAGGAGTCCAATAAGGGGTCACTTACTTAAATATGTCCAGTAGGTCCTGAGATAAGTCCCCAGGAAGATCCACTGCTGAATTCAGTGAATTGTGCACAGGGGGCAGGGCTTCACATGGGGCGGGGCATCATCGGATCAATTTACATAATTATTGTCTGTGATTCCACATCCTAGTGAATTCAGCAGAGGATCTTCTGGGGGACATATCTCAGGACCTACTGGACATATTTAAGTAAGTGACCCCTCGTTGGACTCCTGTTCACCCGCACTGTAACCCAGTGTATAAGGTTTAGTGTGGGTGAACAGGTTGACAGTTTTCCTTTAAACTCAACAATGAAAAAACCATGTATAGTATCCCCAATAAACAAGCCAGTCACATAAAGCCTGAAGCGTATCTGAGCTTATTCTAGGAAATTGGCAAACCAAATCCAAATCCCATTTTACAGTGATTTTCAGAATACGGAGAACAATTCTTTCTATAATTATCATAGTTTATTCATAATCTGCCAAAATATTACACAGAAATTAGACGGGATCTATAAACATTTACCAGTGGAAGTTGCAATCTAATTTCCCTACCGCACATAAATATTATGTCATAAGAAGCCAACTATCCTTCCATGGGAAAAATGTAAAAAAAAACTATGGAGGTGATGCCAAGGTCAGGTATGAACCTCCCTAAGCCCAATGATGCCTTTACCACATCAGGACTAAATATAATTTAGGCAAGTGTTAATATCTCTTGTATTTCTTACCATTTTAAAGAGATTCACTTGACACCTACTTGTTGTCAGTGAATGGAATCACACTTTTTAAAGAAATCTACCACGCGTTGCATTGTGGGAATAAAGAAACATTTCTATTTTATCATGGTCTCAAGTGCCTGTTTGACTCTACTGGGTTTGGAGGAGTTTTACGCTATACCTATGTTTTAGGAGGAGAATCTAATGTGACAAATGAAGCTTAAAAGCCCCATGATGTGTATACAACAGTTTAGAGGACTGTTTAGTGGGTGCAATACCTTTCCTAAAGAGGTCTGTTATAATAAAATGATAGACTATCCCCAGCATAGGCCATCAATATTAAATCAGTGGGAGTTGTCTACTGGCACCATCGCCAATCTGCTGTCCATGGTTCTTGTGCTATTGCTGCAGCCTCCTACAAGGGCTACTCCGCCCCTAGACCCATCTGATCATGGGGTTTTTGCCGCTGGGGACCCCGCGATCTTGGCTGCGGCACCCCAGACATCCAGTGCACAGAGCGAACTTCGCCCCATGCTGTATGACTGGTGATGCGGGGCGGAGGTTCGTGACGTCACGGTCATGCCCCGATCGTGACGTCACGGCCACACACCCTCAAGGCAAGTCTATGGGAGGGGGGCGTGACATCACGAGTAGGGGATTTTCTGTATTGCAGCGTTTTCCATTTCACTTGCATCATAACTAAGAAAAGCATAATGTTTCCAAGTGCCAACCAGCTTCGACTATGGCCCCTCCAAAGAGCTGATCAGCAAAGTTTCTGGGAGATGGCCCTTAACCAACCTAATATTGCTTAAGTTACAATTGGTCGGGGTCTCAGTGCTGAGACTCCCTCCAATTGTTAGTTACAGCTGACTATATAGAGGAGATGGGTTGCATTATAGTCTATGTACATCTCCTACCTTGAGCGCTAAGCAAGGGGAGTGACGCTACCATGCTCTTTGCTATAACTTATGATTTAGGGGGCTCTCCGCACTAAGACCTTGACCGATCTTAACCAATGTCACGTCTGTGTGACACGTCAAATTTAAGATGGCCCATCAAGTTTAAAAGATTAACTTAAAATGAGGTGTAAACTGTAACAGAAGGAGAAGGATGCCATGTGTTGTACCCATCATGAACAGAAATACTCTGTGTTTACAGAATGTCACTGTACCGTAAAGCCCAAGGCCACCCCAAGACTAGGGATCTGCAATATATCCCTATTGATATAAATGGGGCTTCGTTGTTAGGACACAATACTACAATATTCCATAGCTTTATAATTAGTCAGGGTCCCAGTTGTAATGTTATGGCATACCCTAGTAAACAATCTTAGATGGAGACCCCTTTAATGTAAAGTATATTTTGTGTTGGTTTGTCACTGGAATTCTGCAGACCTCTCATTCCAGTAAAATGTGAATTGTGTGCATGTCTAATAAAATAACCCAACATCCCCCTTACACGTTCTCCTTCATAGACGAATGGCTCCTCACTATGAAGCAAATTACTTTGAATTCCAAGACTGTGCGCAGGACTTGATTGCACTTAGTAAGGATGAGCCTCCTTCCTGATTTCGACGGCGCTGAAGAGGCCTGGCTTGGTTAGGGCTAACACACAAAAATGTCTCCCACGGGGTAATTTGAGGTAACACCATGTCCGACTCGGTTTATCTTTTACAATGTTTGAATAGATGATTTTCTCAAGAGTCATTATCTGTTGAGAATATTGCGATGATTTATGAGCGTGTCAGATCTATGAAGGCAATACAGACATTTCCTCAGCAAATAATTCCCATTTAGAGAGAAGTTTCAGTACCCAGCTCCTGTAGTACGGTGTCGGTGCAGAAACGGCATGGTAATAGGGGGCCTGTAATGAGGTATCTTTCTGCTTTATTGGCTCAGGACAAAGGGCAATCAGATAAAGTGCTCGCTTCTCTCCAGCCTTGTCCCCTGCGTTTGCAGACAGAGATGGTAATGTTCTTCTTCAAGATGAACTCTGAGCTGAAACTTTAAAACATTCTTCTAATTCCTGGGGGGAAATGTCCAGCATTTTCTTTCTTTTAAGAATCTGAATAAACCCTTAGGAATTTGTATTGATTTCTCAAGACTTTGCATGAGACAAACAATGACTTCATGCATAAAGGACAAGGATATTTCAGGTTAAATATTGTCTTTGCCCGGACCACTGCTGTGAACGAAACTGATTCCCGAGCCAAGAATGTGTAACAGCCATACCATGATCATAGGACGTTTACCTATTATCTGGTGACAGGATACAAACTACAATTTAAACTATATATATAAAAAAAGTTTTTACATATATTAGTTATTATCTTGAGTTTAAATGTGCTGAGTTTCAGTTTGCAACCTGCACCCTTTAAATTATTTTCCTGATATGCAGTTTACAACCTGCTCCTAGTTTCAGACTTTTCTCCCAGGACTACATGATGGAAGGGATGTCTGCATTAGCTCTATGACTTAGCACATCTTTAATACTGGACTGATCTTCTCCCCCACACCCCATAAGGGATGCTAAGGAGTGCTTGATTTACAACTTCCCCTGCATAAATTGTCTACTTCCTCTCTACATTGATACCCAGTCTGTGTGATTCTTCCCTCCCTACAGACTTGGGAAGGGAAAGAAGAGAACACCCAAAAAGCTAGAAGCACCGTGCTGTCAGATCTATGTCACATTCAGCAGGACAACAAGTTATGTGAAGATGTTACACAAAATCTACCACAGCAAAATAGTAAAAAAAAACTTTTTTGTGAAGGCTATTTAGACGGTTGCTTAGTTTTGCAGGGGCTATTATAGAAAATAGTTTTTATATACAAAATTATAGAAAAACTCTTGATACTTGTCTAGACAGTACAGGATCATCATTATAGAAGGATGCCCCAAATTACATTGAAAAGTGGTCTTGTATGGTGGTGGTATTCTCAGTGAAAATGGTCACTATGTATAATGTATGGTGGACTGAAAATCCGTCATACGAAATCTGGTCTGGGTAAGGGGGTGGTTATCTTTAGCAGGTGGTCTTTTGGGGAGGTTTCACTGTGTATAGAGCCATAATAAGCATGATGTAATCTCATATGGAGGAGCATTTTTAAATTGTTGTCTGCTAGTAAGTCTGCCCAAGTATAACTTTTGAATCAGAGACCAGGAGCCTGAAGTTATGCCTCTGGCTAATGTTTTCAATAGACCCATGACTCTGTGCATTTGCAGAGGAAAGATACTGTACAGACTTAAATAGAGCAATGAAAGGAAAGCAGAGGTATGGCCAGGGGGCACCGGGTCTCCGTTGTAATCTAAACTGTATGCATTTGTCCAATTCACAGGATTAAAAGATATTCATGATATTGCCTTATAAATTCTTGAATAATTGTACACATTCATGAGGCACTTTGCGCCTCTGGCCTCAGCTTTATGTCTGCGGTGAACTGCCCGGATGAATTTGTATGAAAATGAATTCAGTAACCAAGAGGCTGGCTTGGTTTATCTTCTATGACCATTGACTAATACATGCAGAAATTTCTACACAGAAAATATCTGAAATACCCATTTCCCGGGCTAAGGAGCTATTTTTGCTTTGCTCACCAAGTGTCCTGTTGTGAGACGTTGAAGGGCACAGCAGGAATCTCGGAGCTATTTTAAAAGGGAGGGCGCGCAGTTACAGATATCTTGCGGTGGCGCTGCATTTTTAACATCTGTATTTTATAAGAGCTACAAGGAGTAAAGTTATATATATATATATATATATATATATATATATATATATATATATATATAATTTACAAGTAATTTTAAAGTTAAAGCGTACCTGTCAGATCCCACAAAAAAAAAAAATGTTACTCAGTACCTAATCCTGACCACGTACATCTGATTCTTATCCCTCTATCACCTATACTTACGGTATTATAAAAATCCCTCTTTCCTTTAGCTTACAGTGTTAGAAATCCTCTAAGGGAAAGGGACATGTGGTGGTGGGAGGTGATTGGTGTGTGGTGGGAGGGGGCGTGTCATGCAGCCTTGTCTATGACTCATCTCTTGTCCATGACTCATGGACAAACATGATGTTGCTGCAGGACTGGATAGTGTCCCAGTAGGTATGGAGACCCCTAGTGGTGGGAGTTTCAGGAGCCATTTTCTTTATTAAGTATTCAAAAAATTTTAAACAACCATATTAAATGGTCTTTAATTTTCCTCAAGAACAACATATGAAAAGTTTGTGGATCTGACAGTGCCCATTTAAGCATCAGTTAGAAAGGTTAACAACAGGTAAGGATGTATTCCACCAGCGGCTGCCATATTGCACAAACGTGGTGTGAATGCATCCTTACACGTGTTAGTATCGCCTACAAATCGTGGTCCCTAATAGAATTGTTATTTTATCAACCCAATTTGAGTCTTCTAGATATTTTTAAATATAGGGTGATACTATGTATCTTTTCTGAGGAGAGAAAACATAAAGAAAAGATAGAAATATATGCAACATTTAACCCCTTTAGGATGAGGACAAACATAACTTTTTATTTTTTTTACTGACCCAGCTGTATGGGGCTTCTTCTCTGCATGATAGGTCGTATTTTTTTTTTGTACCATTTTAGGGTAGGGTCACACATAGCGCACCTGCAGCGTATTTCAGGCTGCGGATGCCAGTCACTAGAGCGAGCCGGGTAGCCCTGTGTGTCTGCTCGTAGCAGCAGATTTCTCTCTGTAGATCTGCTACGAGCAGACACACAAGGGCTACTAAGCTGCAGCAGGGAGCTCGCTCTAGTGACTGGCGTCGGCGCATCCTCAGCGTGAAATACGCTGCGGATGCACTACTGTATGTTTGACCCTTAAGGCACTTATCTATTAGCTTTTAAAGAAACACTCCATTGTTTTTTCCCCATATAGTGCAGATCTCACCTCAAGTATCCCTGCATTGGCATCTGTTTCATCCTTGCTCAGATGCATCCATACATCTCATTACTGTAGCTGGGCCACGTGATTCCCAGTCTTAAAACCAGAGAATTCAGTGCTCTAATGTGTAGAGAGGAGATTTGTTTCTCCTGCATTATTGACTTCCTGTGAATGACATCCTCACCTCTCATATCCCTTCAGGCAGCTATCAGACCCCTTCCCTCCCAGCGCCACCCTTCTTGTTTCTCTGTGTCTCCTCATGCACAAAATGCCGCTAAAGGTAGAATGTCTTTCCCATCTAAGCGTATGTTCACACAGGCTCCAAAAAAACTGTCAAAAACTTTCCAAAAAATAGCTTCAAAAACACCTCAAAAACATGTGGTTTCCAGTTCCCATTGACTGTAATGAAAAATGCTCAAACCAGCATAAAAACTGCACTGACAAGATGTGTGAACACAGCCTTACTGTACTGATAAAATGTCCACTTATTACTGTTGTGAGATTTGCCACCCAGACCTCTTATATTTTTTCTCTATCTATCCTTTTTGTATAGCCCAGTTTTTTCCAACCAGGGTGCCTCCAGCTGTTGCAAAACTACAACTCCCAGCATGCAGGCATGCTGGGAGTTGTAGGTTTGCAACAGCTTGAGGCACCCTGGTTGGGAAACACTGTTATATAGGAATGCCAAAAAAAAAAAAAAAAAAAGTTAATAATTTACCCTTTTAATTCTCAAGTCGCTGGGTTGTGGCATGGGGTCTTCAGAGGTATGTTTGTTCCCTGGTTTGAGTCCATCAGAAGAGGAGACTCCAAGCTTCAAGCTGGTATCCTTATTGGATTGGTTAAGCAAACTAGAGGGTTTGGTAGTAGAGACCAGTCCTGTACATTGGATTACACTTGTGTGTTTGTTCACAGCCTCCTCCTTGGCCTGAGAGCTTTGGAATATAAAAGGAAGATGCTGGGACAAGACCTGAGGATGTTTTTGCTGGGACTGGAATGGTGAGCGGTTCTGGGCGTCAGGAACAAGAGGTAACTGCTGGTGTACACGTTTCTCCGGCAACTTCTCCGCTTGGTTTCCATCTGTTTTCAGGTCAGGGACGTTATGAATTAGCACCTAAAAATAAATGAAGGACATGTCATGTTTCTTAAAGAATAATGACACAATGTATACAGCTTCGCTCCTTACACCGGATGCCACAATCTTTCCTGTACAACAGCAGTAAATAGAGGTGTCCTTTCTATGGGTGATCTAGAAGTGACCGTATAGCGGCGGGACCCCTGCGATCAGACATCTTATCCTATATCCCTTGGATAGGGGATAAGATGTCTATGGGTGGAATATCCCTTTAAAGGGGTACTCCGGTGAAATTATTATTTTTTTTAATCAACTGGTGCTAGAAAGTTAAACAGATTTGTAAATTACTTCTATTTAAAAATCTTAATCCTTCCAGTACTTATCATCTGCTGTATACTACAGGAAGTTGTGTAGTTCTTTCCAGTCTGACCACAGTGCTCTCTGCTGACACCTCTGTCTGTGTCAGGAACTGTCCAGACCAGGAGAGGTTTGCTATGGGGATTTGCTTCTACTCTGGATATTTCCTGACATGGACAGAGGTGTAAGCAGAGAGCACTGTGGTCAGACAGAAAATAAATTAAAAAAGAAAATAACTTCCTGTGGAGCATACAGCAGCTGATAAGTACTGGAAGGATTAAGATTTTTAAATAAAAATGATTTACAAATCTGTTTAACTTTCTGGCACCAGTTAATTCAAAACATTTTTGCCAACGGAGTACCTTTTTAACCCCTTCAGGACCAAGCCCATTTTGGCCTTAAGGACCAGAGCGTTTTTTGCACATCTGACCACTGTCACTTTAAACATTAATAACTCTGGAATGCTTTTAGTTATCATTCTTATTCCGAGATTGTTTTTTCGTGACATATTCTACTTTAACGTAGTGGTAACATTTTTTGGTAACTTGCATCCTTTCCTTGTGAAAAATCCTAAAATTTGATGAAAAATTTGAAAATTTTGCATTTTTCTAACTTTGAAGCTCTCTGCTTGTAAGGAAAATGTATATTACAAATAAAAAAAAAATTTATTCACATATACAATATGTCTACTTTATGTTTGCATCATAAAAGTGACGAGTTTTTACTTTTGGAAGACACCAGAGGGCTTCAAAGTTCAGCAGCAATTTTCCAATTTTTCACAAAATTTTCAAACTCACTATTTTTCAGGGACCAGTTCAGGTTTGAAGTGGATTTGAAGGGTCTTCTTATTAGAAATACCCCACAAAAGACCCCATTATAAAAACTGCACCCCCCAAAGTATTCAAAATTACATTCAGTCATCATTTTAACCCTTTAGGTGTTTCACAGGAATAGAAGCAAAGTGAAGGAGAAAATTCACAATCTTCATTTTTTACACTCGCATGTTCTTGTAGACCCAATTTTTAAATTTTTACAAGGGGTAAAAGGAGAAAATGTATACTTCTATTTGTAGCCTGATTTCTCTCGAGTAAGCACATACCTCATATGTCTATGTTAAGTGTTCGGCGGGCGCAGTAGAGGGCTCAGAAGGGAAAGAGCGATAAGGGGATTTTGGAGAGTACGTTTTTCTGAAATGGTTTTTGGGGGGCATGTTGCATTTAGGAAGCCCCTATGGTGCCAGAACAGCAAAAAACCCTCACATGGCATACCATTTTGGAAACTAGACCCCTTGAGGAACATAACAAGGAATAAAGTGAGCCTTAATACCCCACAGGTGTTTCACGACTTTTGCATATGTAAAAAAAAAATATTTTTTTTCACTAAAATGTGTGTTTCCCCCCAAATTTCACATTTTTCCAAGGGTTAATAGCAGGAAATACCCCCCAATATTTGTAACCCCTTCTCTTCTGAGTATGGAGGTACCCCATAAGTTGACCTGAAGTGCACTATGGGCGAACTACAATGCTCAGAAGAGAAGGAGTCATATTTGGCTTTTTGAGAGCAAATTTTGCTCGGGGGGCATGTCGCATTTAGGAAGCCCCTATGGTGCCAGAACAGCAAAAAATACCCACATGGCATACCATTTTGGAAACTAGACCCCTTGAGGAATGTAATAAGGAATAAAGTGAGCCTTATTACCCCACAGGTGTTTCACGACTTTTGCATATGTAAAAAAAAAAAAAAAAATTTCCACTAAAATGTGTGTTTCCCCCCTAATTTCACCTTTTTGCAAGGGTTAATAGCAGAAAATACCCCCCAAAATTTGTAACCCCATCTCTTCTGAGTATGGAGGTACCCCATAAGTTGACCTGAAGTGCACTATGGGCGAACTACAATGCTCAGAAGAGAAGGAGTCATATTTGGCTTTTTGAGAGCAAATTTTGCTCGGGGAGCATGTCGCATTTAGGAAGCCCCTAAGGTGTCAGAACAGCAAAAAAAACCACACATGGCATACCATTTTGGAAACTAGACCCCTTGAGGAACGTAACAAGGGGTACAGTGAGCATTTGCCCCCCACTGGTGTCTGACAGATCTTTGGAACAGTGGGCTGTACAAGTTTTCATTTTCATGGACCACTGTTCCAAAGATCCGTCAGACACCTGTGGGGGGTAAATTCTCACTGCACCCCTCATTACATTCCGTGAGGGGTGTCGTTTCCGAAATGGGGTCACATGTGGGGTTTTTTTTTTTTTGCGTTTGTCAAAACCGCTGTAACAATCAGCCACCCCTGTGCAAATCACCTCAAATGTACATGGTGCGCTCTCCCTTCTGGGCCTTGTTGTGCGCCCCCAGAGCACTTTGCGCTCACATATGGGGTATCTCTGTAGTCGGGAGAAATTGCGTTACAAATTTTGGGGGGCTTTTTTCCCTTTTACCTCTTGTGAAAATGTAAAGTATAGGGCAACATCAGCATGTTAGTGTAAAAAATAAAAAATTTTTACACTAACATTCTGGTGTAGACCCCAACATTTCCTTTTCATGAAGGGTTAAAGAAGAAAATACCCCCCAAACCTTGTAACACAATTTCTCCCGAGTACGGCGATACCCCATATGTGACCCTAAACTGTTGCCCTGAAATACGACAGGGCTCCAAAGTGAGAGCGCCATGTGCATTTGAGGCCTAAATTAGGGATTTGCATAGGGGTGGACATAGGGGTATTCTACGCCAGTGATTCCCAAACAGGGTGCCTCCAGCTGTTGCAAAACTCCCAGCATGCCTGGACAGTCAACGGCTGTCCAACAATACTGGGAGTTGTTGTTTTTCAACAGCTGGAGGCTCTGCTTTGGAAACAGTGGTGTACCGGATGTTCTTATTGGGGGAGGGGGGCTGTTTAGGGGTATGTGTATATGTAGTGTTTTTAACTTTTTATTTTATTTTGTGTTAGTGTAGTGTAGTGTTTTTAGGGTACAGTCACATGGGCGGGGGGTTACAGCGAGTTTCCCAGCGCAAAATTTGCTGCATCTCAAGATGCGAGAAACCCACTGTAAAAGCCTCGCCCATGTGAATGTACCCTGTACATTCACGGGGGTGGCGGGGCGGGGGGGCTTGCATCAGCTGTTGCAAAACCACAACTCCCAGCATGCATGGTCTGTTAGTGCATGCTGGGAGTCATAGTTTTGCAACAGCTGGAGGCACACAGGTTAGGAAACACTGAGTTAGAAACAGACAATGTTTCCCAACCAGTGTGTCTCCAGTTGTTGCAAAACTACAACTCCCAGCATGCCCAGACAGCTGAAGGGCATGCTGGGAGTTGTAGTTCGGCAACATCTGAAGGGCCAGATGTTGCTGAACTAAAACTCCCAGCATGCCTGGACAGTCAGTGCATACTGGGAGTTGTAGTTTTGCAACAGCTGGAAGAGCACAGATTGGAGACCATTATACAATGGTCTCCAAACTGGGGCCCTCCAGATGTTGCAAAACTACAACTCCCAGCATGCATGGTCTTTTAGTGCATGCTGGGAGTTATAGTTTTGCAACAGCTGGAGGCACACAGGTTAGGAAACACTGAGTTAGAAACAATGTTTCCCAACCAGTGTGTCTCCAGCTGTTGCAAAACTACAACTCCCAGCATGCCCAGACAGCTGAAGGGCATGCTGGGAGTTGTAGTTCGGCAACATCTGAAGGGCCAGATGTTGCTTAACTAAAACTCCCAGCATGCCTGGACAGTCAGTGCATGCTGGGAGTTGTAGTTTTGCAACAGCTGGAAGAGCACAGATTGGAGACCATTATACAATGGTCTCCAAACTGGGGCCCTCCAGATGTTGCAAAACTACAACTCCCAGCATGCCCGGACAGCCAAAGGCTGTCTAGGCATGCTGGGAGTTGTAGTTTTCAGACTCCTAGAAGCAGCAGTGAAGATCTTCACTGCTGCCTCTGAGGACCACATACTTACCCGTCGCTGCTCGTCCACGTGGCCGGTCCCGCGCTGCTCCTCGGTCCCGCCGCTGGATCAGGTAAGTCCGCCGGTCCCCTCGTGTCCCCCCCCCTATCCTGCAGGTCCCCGCGAGCCCCTGCAGCGCTTCGTCCCCCGTTCTGCCCGACTTCCAGGGGCGGGCAGTGCGGGGGATCTGAACTTTCACCCCAGATCACTGTGATTGGTCCACAGGGACCAATCACAGTGATCGCTGACCAGGACCATCAATTGATGGTCCTGGGGGTGAAGCAGAAGTTGTCCCCTGCTGGAAACAGCGGGACTTCTGCCAGTTAACCCGTGCGATGCTGCGCATCGCCGGGTTAACTGCATGTCATTTATAAACGCCGGGATGCGCGAACGCACTGCACAACCCGGCGTTTATATATGACATTCTGCGGGAAGGGGTTAAGGGTCAGTTCATACGTTCTTATTTTTTTGCTGAAGATTTGCGGCAGCAGATTTTGTTACTCATTGAAGTCAATGGGCAGCAAAATCAGCTGCAGAAAATATGCTGCAAAATACAGTAAGTGTGCCCATACCTTAAAAATATATTCAGACATACAGTTTTCTGAGCATAGGTGATGCTGCAGATTTTATACTGCAGGGTTCAATGTAAAATAAATGACTGAACACAACTTCAAATCCAACTTCAAATAGGAGAAGGATACTGTATGTGTGAATAGACCCCAAATGGGTATTCTGGAGGGAATTTTTTTTAAATCAACTGGTGCCAGAACAAATTTGTATATTACTTATATTTAAAAATCTTAATCCTTCTAGTACTTATCAACTGCTGTATGCTCCAGAGGAAGTTGTGTAGTTCTTTCCAGTCTGACCACAGTGCTCTCTGCTGACACCTTTGTCCATGTCAGGAACTGTCCGGAGCAGGAACTAATCTCCATACCAAACATATGCTGCTCTGGACAGTTCCTGACACGGACAGAGGTGGCAGCAGAGAGCACTGTGGGCAGACTGAGAGCTATGCAACTTCCTCTGGAGCATAAAGCAGCTAATAACTAAAATAAAACATTCCGCCTCCCAAAAAAAGGAATAAAAAATGATCAAGTTGTTTTGTATCCTGAAATTAAATCAATGTGAACTACAATTTATCTCTTTAAAAAAAAAAAAACACAAACCTAGTTCAATGAGAATTTTTTTAATAGCATGGCTCATATATATTATCGCGGTGGGAGGGTCCAAGCTATTTGACAGCCGGCGGAGACAAATTTGCGAGCTAAGTGCCTCACTATTTCATTGTTTCACATTTGCATCTATTACACCATAGCTGTATAGCTCTCCATGTTTTATCTGCATGTTCATGTTTCATCTATATCCTTGTGCTGGCAGTGTGCTGCTGCATTCTTCTGTTGCTGTATATCTAGCCTAGTAGCGTGCACCTGTAGGCCAGGTCCATATAATAGTTTGGTATCAACTAAAGTGCTGGCTGACTTATTCTTTGTCTGTATTGCACATACGGGGGAGTGGCTACCTCCATGTTGGCCTTGCACCCCACCCACCTCTATCAGGTGTGTATATAAGGTGTCTTGGATGTTCCAGACCCTGCCATGCTTACTGAACTGTTCACACAGAGGCATATACACAGTGTAGGGTCCGTCCCAATGAGGCCACCTTATCGCGGTGGGACGGTCCAAGCTATTTGACCGGCAGCGGAGACAAATTTGCGAGCTAAGTGCCTCACTATTTCATAGTTTCACATTTGCATCTATTACACCATAGCTGTATAGCTCTCCATGTTTTAACTGCATATTCATGTTTCACCTATATCTTTGTGCCGGCAGTGTGCTGCTGCATTCTTCTGTTGCTAGATATATATATATATAAAAATAAATTTTTCAAAAAAAACGCTTTTTGTGCAAAAAGACCCTGCGGCATAATATTATCCTGTTATTTTATGTCGGAGTAAGGCTAAGTTTCCACTTTTTTTTTCTGGCAATTTTTGGAATACTGCCACTGCTTTTTTTGAGCCAAAGTCAGAAGTGGATCCATAAGGGAGGAGAAGTGTAAATCCTTCCTTTATATTTCCCATTCCTTTTTAATACATTTCTGGCTTTGGCTCAAACACTGCAGTGGCAGTTTTCCAAAAACATTCTTCACCCTCGAAAATGGCAACATAATAAAATACAACTTTTTTCTATGGCTGCAGTGCCATTTATAAGGATATATCAACATTTAAAAAAAAGAAAACAAATTATGGCTCTTACAATGCCGTTCCATTCACCTGAATGTGGTTGTTTCGGTGGGAAGCACATGGATTTCTAAAAGTCTCATTCAGATGAATGGGACGGTCACAGAAATGTCTGCAACATATTTGCACTGTGTATGAGTTAAAGGTAAAGGGGGGGAGGGGAGAGGTTAAGGTCCATCTTATCATTTGGCATGTTTTATTATCTAGTAATTTTACATTTTTAATATGCTATTTTAATTTTACTGTTTAGGAGCAGATTAGGCAAAGAGTAAGGTCAAGTATTATGAAATAGGTTTATGTTTTAAAATGCTCCAAATAATGGCTTATTAATATTAATTTATAGGGCATTTTCTTTAAATGACTTTGTCAGCCAGAAGTCTAATCACAGACCTGTATTAAGAAGTTATAAGGGACGGTACTGAATTGATTAACCGATTGGGGCCGGCAGAGGAACATTATGAGGGTAATTTGTTAAATTCAATATTGATTTGCTTCCTAATGGACCAACAGACAAGAGGCAGCACCAGCGCTTAACTCTGTGAATTGTCTTCTCGATGCGATGATTGAAGACTGCTGGTTTACTCCACATCACTTAGCATTCTAAAATAAAGCTACATGTCTGCATGTGTCCATTTGGTAATGATTTAAAATGCAAAGTGATAACATAGTAGTTGCAGAGTAGGCCTTGAATGTGGAAACACAGAAAAGGTGCCGTAAATCATTACTGTGAAATCAGTGTTGTCTACGATAGATAATCCCTTCTCATTGCTACCATAGACGATCCCTTCTCATGTCCACCATAGACAATCCCTTCTCGTGTCCACCATAGACAATCCCTTCCCGTGTCCACCATAGACAATCCCTTCTCGTGTCCACCATAGACAATCCCTTCTCGTGTCCACCATAGACAATCCCTTCTCGTGTCCAGCATAGACAATCCCTTCTCGTGTCCAGCATAGACAATCCCTTCTCGTGTCCACCATAGACAATCCCTTCTCGTGTCTACCATAGAAAATCCCTTCTCGTGTCTACCATAGACAATCCCTTCTCGTGTCTACCATAGACAATCCCTTCTCGTGTCCACCATAGACAATCCCTTCTCGTGTCTACCATAGAAAATCCCTTCTCGTGTCTACCATAGACAATCCCTTCTCATGTCCACCATAGACAATCCCTTCTCGTGTCTACCATAGAAAATCCCTTCTCATGTCTACCATAGACAATCCCTTCTCATGTCCACCATAGACAATCCCTTCTCGTATCTACCATAGACAATCCCTTCTCATGTCTACCATAGACAATCCCTTCTCATGTCTACCATAGACGATCCCTTCTCATGTCTACCATAAACAATCCCTTCTCGTGTCCACCATAGACAATCCCTTCTCTTGTCTACCATAGACAATCCCTTCTCATGTCTACCATAGGCAATTCCTTGTCATGTCTACCATAGACAATCCCTTCTCATGTCTACCATAGATGATTCCTTCTCGCATCTGCAATAGACAATACCTTCTTGTGTATACAATAGACAGACCCTGCTTATGTCCACCATAGACAATCCCTTCTCATGTCCTCCATAGACAATCACTTCTCATGTCTAAAATAAACAATCCCTTCTCATGTCTACCATTGACAATCCCTTCTCATGTCTACAATAAATGATCCCTTCTTGTGTCCACCATAGACAATCCCTTCTCATGTCCAATGTAGACAATTCCTTCTCTTGTCCACTGTAGACAATCCCTTCTCATGTCCACTGTAGACAATCCCTTCTCTCGTCCACTGTAGACAATCCCTTCTCATGTCCACCGTATACAATCCCTTCTCTCGTCCACTGTAGACAATCCTTTCTCATGTCCACCGTAGACAATCCCTTCTCTCGTCCACTGTAGACAATCCCTTCTCATGTCCACCGTATACAATCCCTTCTCTCGTCCACTGTAGACAATCCCTTCTCATGTCCACCGTAGACAATCATTTTTCTTGTCCACTGCTTTCTTATGTCCACCATCCCTTCTCATGAAATGTTTTTGGAGGCTGTTGGTACATTCGATATCAAAGGCCCTCATTCACATAGACTTTTGGAACTTTTTGACAACAGGTGTCAATTGGAAACAACCAATTTAGTTCAATGGTTGGCCATGTGGCTCTTCATCTTTCTGCAACTAATGATGGGGTTCCTAGGAAGCTTTTAGTGGATATTGGATCAACCAATGGCTCCCTTAATAATCCTTTCCTAAGATAAGAAGGTTATGATCTTGTCTCCAGTGGTCTTAGCATTAGAAAGAAAAAGCTAGATGCCTCCTATAGCCTTGTGCCCTAGATAACATAATACAGCTGTCCCTCAACTTACAATGGCCTCAGTTTACGATATTTTTAACATATAATTGTCTTTTCTGGACCATTGTAACTTGAACCCATACACAACATACAATGCATGGACAGTCCAGATCTGCGAAACGTGTCAATGGCTGAAAGAACTGACCAATTAGAATGGGCATTCACTGGTAAAACCTCTGTATTACTGAAGTGTATGTACTGACTGGCTGTCTGGAAGCGCCTCCTACAGTACAGGGAGGTATTACATGTTCTGTACTACTCTTTACCTGTGTCAGGGTTAGCTGCTCCTTTGAACACCAGGTGAGGTCGGCTCCATGTTACTTTTTTGGGACACTGTGTGTACTGTACAGGACCCTGAAGAAGCTCCTGTCCTCTACATAGACAGCGATTTACAGCTTCCATTAACTCTTTCTTACTTTTGCTTTATCTGTATTAGTTATCTACTTATTTATCTTTAATCCTCACTTTTTCCTGTTTTTGGATGACATTTTGGGGCTTCAGAACCAATTACCAGGTTTCCATAGAGTTATGGTCTCAACATACAATGGTTTCAGCATACAATGGTCGTCCTGGAACTGATTAATATTATAACTTGAGGGACCACTGTACTTAGTAATGTGTTACGTATGGAGCAGGACTGCGTAGGGTGTTATTATGCTACAGTTTTAGAAAGGTCTCATCGCTAACACTGATGTTGCTGGTTTTTCCGCACACACCAGACCAAATACAAAATCGTCTGTTGTAAAAATCAAAAAAATTGTACCTTGCTCTTGTTTTTAGTTTGTGCTTCACTCTCAGATTCGGAGTCATCATCGTCGCTCTCTTCTATGCTTTGGTCCTCTTCCTCTAAGTCGTCAGAGTCGCTGCTACTGCCTCCATCACTTGATGTATCGGATGAAGACCCGGAGTCGCTGGAGCTGGAACTTTCAACGGTTTTCTTCCTTGGTTTTTGCTACAAAACGAATAAGTGATGTTCTAAAGAGAGTTTTTCGAATGGAAAATAGGGCAAAATCATGCAACGTAATCCCTAGTCAGGGGTGTACCGGGGGGAGGAGCCTGAAAAGGCGCATGCTCTGACAATGGATGCCAATGAGATTATTATTATTATTATTAAGATCGGGACACGTAAGAAGCTATCATGTATATTCTTTTAACTTCTTTCTAATAAATAAAATATTTTATAAATTTTAACACAGTGCTGGCTTTATCCTATGATGTTTGAACTCTTGGCCCTAGTATGTCCTTGTCATCTATTCGGTTCCATGACTAATGTTCGCTTCTGCACTACACCTGTGGATACCAGCGGAAGTCCTACTAATGCTCTGCCTGTTCCAGGCTATTTAGATAGAGGGTAAGGACTGCAAAATAAATCTTTGCCTAGGATAAGGAAAGCCTTACTACAACTCTGCTTTAGGCCACTTGCACCTAGCGCTACTTTGGTCAGTATTTTGCATTAGTATTGATAAGGCAAAACTAGGTGTAGGTCTTGAACAGCATCCTCCAAACTGTGGCCCTCTAGATGTTGCAAAACTACAACTCCCAACATGCCCGGACAGCCAACGGCTGTCCGGGCATGTTGGGAGTTGTAGTTTTGCAACATCTAGAGGGCCACAGTTTGAAGACCACTTGTCTAGAACATGGAAGCCCCTACTGGTTGACCCCAAAGTGGCCTTATTCATGGACTCTGTCAACTGCTTTGCATTAGCAATCATTCCATGCAAAGGACAGACATGGTCCCATTTGGGATTCCACTTTATATAGTGATTCTTCTAACAATGGATGTCAAGAAGAATGATTGGTCGCCTTTTCCCATTTCAATGGAATTCAATGAGCATTACTAAAGCCTACGAGAGAGAATAAGTATCATTGATTTCGAAGAAGAAAAGACCACAGAACATGGGATTTACAATTTCATAAAATCACTACAATTAAAAGGGGAAAATAAATGTTTTTAAATCAACTTAAGCCAGAAAGTTAAACAGATTTGTAAATTACGTAATTGTAAACATCTTAATACTTTCAGTACTTACCAGCTGCTGTATGCTCCACAGGAAGTTGTGTAATTCTTTCCAGTCTGACCACAGTCCTCTCTGATGTCACCTCTGTCCATGTCAGGGACTGTCCTGATCAAAAGCCAATCCTCATGGCAAACCTATTCTGCTCTGGAGAGTTCCTGACACAAACTTCCTGTGGAGTATACCAGTGTTGGGCAGCTGCTGCCAAGGCGAATAAAATCATGGGGTGCATCAATAGGGGCATAGATGCCCACGACAAGGAAATAATTCTACCGCTGTACAAATCACTAGTCAGACCACACATAGAATACTGTGTACAGGACTGGGCACCGGTGTACAAGAAAGATATAGTGGAGCTGGAGAGGGTTCAAAGACGGGCAACCAAGGTAATACAGGGAATGGGAGGACTACAGTACCCAGCAAGATTATCAGAATTAGGGATATTTCATTTAAAAAAAAAGAAGGCTTAGGGGAGACCTAATAATTATGTATAAATATATCAGGGGGCCGTACAGAGATCTCTCCCATGATCTATTTATACCCAGGACTGTATCTATAACAAGGGGGCATCCTCTACGTCTAGAGGAAAGACTGTTTCTACACCAGCACAGACGGGGGTTCTTTACAGTAAGAGACTGTGGAATTGTCTGCCTGAGGAGGTGGTCATGGTGAATTCTGTAAAAGAATTTAAAAGGGGTCTGGATGCATTTTTGGAGAATAATAACATCACCGGTTATGTATACTAGATCTATAGGGACAGAACATTGATCCAGGGATTTATTCTGATGCCATATTTGGAGTCGGGAAGGAATTTTTACCTCTAGTATGAGGGTTTTTGCCTTCCTCTGGATCAACTCAGTAGGGATTCATTAGGGTTATAGGTTGAACTTAATGGATTCTGGTCTTTTTTCAACCTTATGAACTATGTTCCTATGTTACAGCAGTTGATAAGTACTGGAACTGGACTTAAATTGAAGTAATTTACAATTCCGTATAACTTTCTGGCACCAGTTTATTTGAAAACATTTTTTTCCCTCCGGAGTACCCCTTTAAATGCCTGAATTTAGATACCAGAAAAAGGATTTCTGTCTGACCGTACTTAAGACCGTACTTACCATGATCATCTGGATGACGGATATCAAAAGAGGAAAATTTTGAAGCAAGACTGATAAACGTTCCACTCAAGTAAATGGACCATTTGCATCTCGATGATGCATGTATGATATATTGGAGCACTTATTCTCAGGCGTAAAACCAACCAACTCATGGGCTTTGACAATGGCCATTATGGCATTGCCCGTTGGTGGCACTTCTGTTCCTATGCAACTGGTCAAACAACTGAAGCATATTTAGTATAATAATGCTCATGAGTATAACAAACCTTATCTTTATTCTTTTCATTTCTACCATCCGACTTGCTTTGCTCTTGGCTGCTTGCACGGCTTCCGGCTCCAGAGCTTGCACTCTTCACTTGTGCCGGACTAGTGGTAGTGGTTGATAGCACCGAGGTGCAGTTACTAGTCACTAGTGTAGGGCTACCTCCATTAATAGATCCATTCATACCTATAGGTATGAAGAAAACCAAGTTATGATACAGAGAAATCCTACAAGCTAAGAAAATGAAATAGGAAATAGAAAAAGTCCCCGAGAAACTACACAAAAGAACAAACAAATATACCAAGTGCAATTACATTAGGAGAAATAAATGAAATGTACTCAAGACAAACATTAATTACATTTGTATAGCTTAACTAATAACTGTAATTAGCGCCCTAACAAGTGACTGATAAAACAGCGATAACTGTAATTATAATGGATGTTTATTCCATTAAAACCCCAAATTATTAATCATCAAGTTCAAGGATTAGCACAGAATCACCAGCCAACTAAGACCCGTGCACGTTTTATGCCGTACCTTTCTCCGTTCCACCGCGGTTATTTTTCCCGGCATTCCGTAGATGAAAGGAGGAGTCGTGGTTCTGAGATGGGGGAGTAAATATGGGTGGGAGTCCAAGCAATGGGGGGAAGAAAGCAGCGCGGGTGTGCGGGTCTGTCGCTCTCCACCATTCTGCACCTCGAAAAAAAAAAGCATTTTCTAGTTACATATATATTCTGGAGTTCGGGTGAAAAACTAGAAAGAAGGCTTCAGGGACATAAAATACTTAGGATACATTCACATCAGCATGTCTATTAAAGCCAGCGTCTATTCTGAAACAGTTTTCTGGCCCCAAATGGAATCTGTCACGGGGGGGGGGGGGGTCACCACAATGAAGCCTCCAACGCAAATGTGAACATGGCCTAATCAACAGTGTAACACTAAACTGCATCCTACAAAGTATAAGAGTGGTCTTTTCTACCCACATGGGCTGAGTACAAATCCCATCATGCATTGCTGACATCCATTCCCGGCTCCCTCACATTGTGCTCCCTCACTGCTGAGCCTCTCACATTAGTTCCCAGTTCCCTTCACATTGTGCTCCCCATTGCTAGGCGGCAACTATGAACATCACATTTTGCATAATAAATGATTGATTATTACTTTAGATTGAGGATTTTTACTTTGTGCCACATACTTTGAAATGGAGTCAAATTTTGTCTACCGGAATACCCCTTTAAAGAACTACTCACAGATTGTTTTTTTTGTTATCACAGTAAGGGTTGTGTACCATAACCAAAGAACTGGAGTTCATAATTTGGGAATAAAGCTGTGAGTAAGAAAATAAACTGCGCTGCCTGATATACAGTACATATGATATACAGGTATATACAGGTATAAAGATAAAAAAAAAGTATGAAAGAAAAGTAGATAGACCCTTATTGGACCCTTATTAGATCATTTTCAGAAAACAAAGGCAGCCATTTTGCAATATTGAGAACAAATTATCACTAAGAAACTATAAGCTGTGATAACATGCACTGTTAGGGTTTGGTAGAATTATGTAAGTAACAAAGTGCGTTCACATGGTGCGTTCAACATGTTTTTCAGGTTTTTTTCCATCAATGGATTATCCTCAGGCCATCAATATCTGATCCATGGGGGTCCTATACATGGCAACCCTGCCAATCAGCTGCTGATTAGCAACCCCCAAACACACTGAACAAAGCAGGAAGCAGACACTTTCATACACTGTCTAGTGGCCATGCTGGGTTACTACAATTTACCTCCCACTGAATTGTATGGGAGCAATATTGCAGTAACCAAGCACGGCCACTATACAATGTACGGAGCTGTTTACTTCCTGTTCTGTTCTCTGGGTATGTGGGCACCTCAGCTGTGGCAAACAGCCAATTGGTGGGGGTGCGTGGTGTAGGACCCCCGTGGATCAGATATTGTTGGCCTATACTAAGAAAAATCCAGGAAAACCTCTTTAACAAATTCCACAAGGCTACTGTAAAAAGTGACAACCAATATGGTGGTTCTTGTCCCTTTGGGATTTGAGAGCAGACAATTGCGGCCTCTCTTGTTCTGTGGAAGGATGAGGGCCTTAGGCTAAATGTTCACACAGCAGAATTTCCAGGTGGAATTCTGTGTAAATACTTTGCTTGTGAAATTCAGCTACAGCTTTAATGGGATTCTGCTGCACCACGCACACAGTGGAATTTCCGTGGCGGAAACATTTACTGCGGAAATCCTAATTTCGGCCTCCACAGAATCAATGAACATGTCCATTGTTTCTGCTGATTTCGACCCGAAATGCATTGCCGTCTATAAAGATGGTGCTTTTCAGAACACTCCTAGCGCCGGCAGAACATACAAAGTTGCAGAATGTCCACCCGTGTTTTCCGTGTGAACATAGCCTTATTGTACAGAAAAATATGGGCCACTTATTACAGTTTTGCAATTTGTCACCCAGGACAGAAAGATCTGCTATGTTTTTTCTCCATCCATTTCATTTGTATAGACCAGTGTTTCCCAACCATGGTGCCTCCAGCTGTTGCAAAACTACAACTGCCAGCATACCCAGACAGTCTTTGGCTGTCCAGACATGCTGGGAGTTGTAGTTTTGCAACAGCTGGAGGCATGCTGGTTGGGAAACACTGCCATACATCATCAGGAGGTGCTATTGATTTAAAGGGGATGTCTGGAAGTTTTAAGGCGTATCTGAGCTTTGTAGAGAAACAACAAACGAACATGTATATATTTGTTACAAACCCCGTTAGAGTAATGACAAGGGATTTTCCTGTTATTAAGCCCCATGAGTTTACTCTTACAATGCACAGCTATTTCTCATTCATTCCATTTTAAAGGGCGGGATCAGAGCTAGGCTGTTTGCCATTAGCACACGCACAGGACTTTCTTTTCCTTACTTGTTTGGCTAATCACAGGAGGGTACTTACGCCTCTTTGCTAAGCCATGACATAGTGATGGATAAAGTGCACTAGACTAGACACTAGACAGGCTGGCATTGTGTTGGGGGATAAATTATAGTATAGTACAATAGATAGGGGGTGGATTGGTGAAGGGGGTTAGCTGTCTGAGCCGGCTAGGAGTTGTAGTTTTGCAAAAGATGGCTGCAACCTGGTTGGGAAACACTGGCATAACCATTGGGCCAAGTTCCTAGTTTTCATTTCTTTGGGTAATAATGGGAAAGTTCTGTACAAATACTGTTGTGTATAATCTCCCACCCCCGGGTCTTTAATATGCAGGAGTTTTCTGGAAACAACCCCCCCCCAAAAAAAATATTAAGAATGACAACCACTACTCTGTTAAAAAAAATATGGCCCATTACTTTATCCAGACACAAGGATTAAAAGGCGCGCAAAGTACGAAAATTCACATGAAGCAGGCGTGATGACTTGGCATGTTTTATTTTATTATTACATCAAAGTAAGTTTCCCGCTGATCTTCCAGGAATGGATGCATTATAATGGCTTGTGATTTGTGACACTCTAATAGAGCCTGAGTGCTTTTCTATGCAGAATGTGGACAGAGAGATCACAATTTCCATAATAATTTTTTTCTTTTTTTTTTTGTGTGCTAAAAGAGGCCCGCAATGACTGCTGATCAGGGCTCGGGTATTAGACAAGACGCCTCGGAGGCTTTCTGTAGGTATAAAGGAGTATAAAGGTATAGCGCCTTGATTCAGCCACTGTACAAAGCCTATTAGAACGAGGCTGTAGATTACAGTATATACAATGGCTCCCTAAAGGGTAGTACATAGTCAATGATTTCAAATGTCTTCGGAGAACGGCAGTAACAAGTACCATTCATTTCCTCCAAAGAGGACGAAATAAGCAGCAACAACAGCTGGAGATTTGATAGCTTCAGAGATTGTGTATGTAAAACCTCTGGGGTGCCTGCGGCACAACATAATATGCCCTCTAAGGTAGAACAACATCTTCGCGTATAGCTAAACTTTCTTATATAACTTATCAAAACTAAAATAAGCTGTCTCGAAGGAAGCAAGAAAAAAAATAAAAGACTTCTCCTGGGTAACCAGCGCTAGAATTTTCATGTTCCTTACAACAGGAAATATATTTTTAAGAGGGTTGCTTAAGCAAAAAAATCTAATATTAGGTGCTCTATGTTCCAAGGGGTACTCCGGAGGGAAAACATTTTTCTCAAATTAACTGGGGCCAGATAGTTTCCTCAATATTTTCAAATCAACTGGTACCAGAAAGTTATACAGATTTGTAAATTATTTCTATAAAAAAATCTTAACCCTTCCTGTACTTATCAGCTGCTGTATGCTCCAGAGGAAGTTGTGCAGTTCTTTCCAGTCTGACTACAGTGCTCTCTGCTGACACCTCTGTCCGTTTCAGGAACTGTCCACAGCAGAAGCCAATCCCATAGCAAACCTTGATTGCTCAAGACAGTTCCTGACACGGACAGAGATGGAAGCAGAGAGCACTGTGGTCAGATTGGAAAGAACTACACAACTTCCTCTGGAGCATACAGCAGCTGATAAGTACAGGAAGGGTTAAGATTTTTTTGTAGAAATAATTTACAAATCTGTATAACTTTAAAAATATTGATGAAACTATCATTGGAAAAGATATTCCCCACTAAAATCAACTAATCACCTATGTGTAGAAGATTCTAGTCAGCCTGGTTGTTATGTCTATTTGCTGTTTATCTTTTATAGCTGCCATAAGGATTGTTTCCTAACGTAACAAACTATAAATATTTAACATTCAGGAGCCTGGAAAAGCTTTTACCTGCTGCGAGAGCCGAGAAGGCCACCATATTAGTTGTCACCAAGCCTTTTTTTTATGGTCACAAGCATGTCCTCAAAGTTTGACCTACCTGAGAAGCAGGGAAAGTGCCTCACAGGTAAGTCAAAAGATGGAAAGAACCATAACTGGTAAAGGTGGATCCATAAAGCTAGTTTTAGAAGAGTGTAATACTGGGGCATTACTGCATTGGTCCTATGGCCGAATCCCCTTGTACGACTGTAGGCCTAACCATCCAAACTAACAGCATCATAAATCCCTTTGAAGCTGGTACATAGTTAGAATGGTTGAAAAAAGGGACATGTCCATCAAGATCAACCAAGGAGGTGAAGGGAAGGAGGTCGGGTTAGGTTGGGTCATTAGAACCATAGTTCGTCTGGGACTTTAGACCAAAAGTTGGCCCGAGAAAATTGGTGAAGATGTGTCTGTGTTTAGGTAGGGTAACACGTAACGGATCTGCAGCGTATTTTAAAAAAGCGAATCCGCCGATGACTGAACCTAGAGTGTGCCTCCTGCTGTGCCTGCCTTGTCTGCTCGTAGCAGAAATTCGAAGTTGCGAGCAGACACACAGGGACCTGCGATTTCCCCGCGCATGCGCAGTGTACTCAGACATCGCGGCCTAGCTCACGGAGCAGGGGAGCGACCATGATGTCTGTGAGTACAGGTCCCTGTGTGTCTGCTCGTAGCGGTGGATTGCTGATATGAGCAGACAACGCAGGCACAGCATGAGGCACACTGTAGGATACGATAGTTTCGCCCAAGTCTGTAATGGCCTCCCCACTCTCCCCTAACAGATGACTGGGACATGTTAAATTTCAATTGCCCAGCCCTTTTGTTCTTGGAGAGATAAGCTGCCACCAGAGCTGTCTGGCAAGGATTACCTCTCCTCATTCTATAGAGAACACTTATTGATGGTCATATGTTTGGGGAGATCGGGAGAGACAGCGGTTGGCCAAACAAACTTTTGGTCAACAGCTATTGAAGTGTACGACTACCTTTATACATGTGTGAACATAAACAACACCTAAGTAGTCACAGAGGACAGAAACAAATTGAGGGCACATGTAGTGCTCTACTGGGGTAGGCTGGCAGTAGTCTGGTCCCTGGATAAAAGCATTTTTGACTCCATTTTGGAGGACAAGAACTTGAAGTTCATTGGAGGAGATTTATCAAAACCTGTGAAGAGGAAAAGTTGACCAGTTGCTCACAGCAACCAATCAGATCGCTTCTATCATTTTTGAAAAGGTATCTGAAAAATTAAAGAAGCGATCTGATTGGTTGCTAAAGAGCAACTCAGCAACTTTTCCTCAGGACAGAGGGGCTAGGGGCACTGCCCAAATGGTCAGCCCATTTCTGTAATATAGACTCAATGTGGGAGATTTATCAAACACTGTCCAGAGGAAAAGTTGCCCAGTTGCCCATAGCAACCAATCAGATTGCTTCTTTCATTTTTCAGATGCCTTTTTAAAAATGAAAGAGGCACTCTGATTGGTTGCTATGGGAAACTTGTCCTCTGTACTGGTTCTGATAAATCTCCCACAATGTAACCCTAATATGCATGAAGGACAGGGATGATGAAAATAATCCCCTTAGTGAATGGCATTGCTATGTAGGCCAGTTGTGGTATGGCAGGGTGTGTTGTGCAGTGCAGATGTTGTTACCCTAGGGGCAGATGGTATTAACCCCTTGTGTTCGTGATGCCAAGGCGTGGTTTAGCCTTAACCACCTGAAGGTATATTGCTGGATCCTGGGCGAGGCACGGGGGCGAAGAAGACTCTGATGCCAAGTTACGGTCAACGATAGCTTTACTGAGGGTAGATAGATGGTAAAGTCTATACAGTTCAGCCAGGGCCCAAGGACGTGACCAGTGACACAGAGACCTCGCAGGCTTGCTGGGACTGGTAGTTGGATGGGAGAATTTATTGCAGGCCACGCTGGGTAGACAGATGACTTGACTTGACTGACTTGTGACTGACAGGACGGTGACTTTAGCTTATTTGCACTTGACTTATGGCTGGAGGACTTGACGTCTCCACTACTCTGGACACACACACTAGGCGACTGCACTGGACCTCAGCAGGAAGCAAGAGAGAGAAGCTCCACCCAGGGCTTATATGGGGGGAGACTAGCAGGGAGCCCATAGGTCACCTTTGGGGACAGCTCGTCACTGGTACCTCCTGGGTAACCATCACATGGTATTTCATTAAAGTCATAATACATCTTTTAATATACACCATATATACAAATGGGGAAACAACTACAGGGGGCCGTGGGACACTGAGGGACACTGCCTGACAGGGCAGGAAAGGTACAGGACAACACCATCCCATACTGGGCCACCACACAGTATTTCCCAAACAGTGTACCTCCAGCCTTTGGCTGTCTGGGCATGCTGGAAGTTGCAGTTTTGCAACAGCTGGAGACACCCTGATTGGACAATACTCAGAACTACAAGAGCTGACAGCATCGACTCAGTGTGTCACTTTGTTTCCTACATGCGATTGTTCACAAAGCCGACTAAGCAGGTAAACAGTGTTATTCAGGTAAGTACAGTGCTCCACCCATTGTTATTAGGATTTGCGTGGCACTAATAAATCTTTATTTCAACAATGAAAATGGGAAATCAAAAGGATATAATAGATCTGACAAATACAATGTAGGCTGGCTGACGAATAGGTAGGCCCAGTATTAGGCAACAGTTTAGTAAATTGAGAGGTTTAATCCATAAACATTTTCAAAATTTAAAAGTTAAAAAAACAGGCTAGCCTATACAGCCAACATCAGTGTTTCCCAACCAGGGTGCTCCAGCTGTTGCAAAACTGCAACTCCCAGCGTGCCCAGACAGCCAAAGGCTGTCTGGGCATGCTAGGAGTTGTAGTTTTGCAACAGCTGGAGGCATCTTGGTTGGGAGACACTGCTCTATATCATTAATCTGTACCTATAATACTCTTTAAAGAGGTACTCCGGTGAAAAACTTTTTTTTTTTTTAAATCAACTGGTGCCAGAAAGTTAAACAGATTTGTAAATTACTTCTAGTAAAACATCTTAATTCTTCCTGTACTTATTAGCTGCTGAATACTACAGTGGAAATTCATTTCCGTTTGTCTGCTGACATCACGAGCACAGTGCTCTCTGCTGACATCTCTGTCCATTTTTAGGAAGTGTCCAGAGTAAAAGGAAATCCCCATAGCAAACATATCCTGTTCTGGACAGTTCCTAAAATGGACAGAGATGTCAGCAGAGAGCACTGTGCTCATGATGTCAGCAGAGAGCTCTGTGTTTCAAAAAGAAAAGAATTTCTGATGTAGTATTCAGCAGCTAATAAGTACAGGAAGGATTAAGATTTTTTTTAAAAGAAGTAATTTACAAATCTGTTTAACTTTCTGGCACCAGTTGATTTAAAAAAAAAAAAAAAAAGTTGTTCACCGGAGTACCCCTTTAATGCCCAATGGTGTCTCTACAACCACCATATTTTCCAATAGAAGTCAGAATATCTCTGTAATTCAGCGTGCAATGGAATAGTACATGATTCCACGCAGACACAGAGACGTTCCGTATTAGCCTATGCAAACAAAGTCTCTGTTCACAATCAGTATTTTAGGCCCTTTTTTGTTGGCTCTTTACAGACCAAATTGCATAAAAATGGCCCAAAAACTCAAACTCAACAAAGCCTTAGGGCCCATGCACACTGGGGGGAAAATATAGCAATAAAATTCTGCACTTAATTTCCTTGCAGAACCCACACCACTTGGATTCCGCTTTGAAATTCCACTGGCAAATTCCAGTGCAGCAGAATCCAATTGCTGGTAAAGGAATTCGGTTGCGCAGTGCACACTATGGAATTTCCGGAAGATGTTCCGACGAGAAAATTCCGCCACTTAAAAACATGATCTTGCTAATTTTTTCGTCAGGCTACATTTCATCTAGAATACATTGCCGTCTATGGGGGCAGCAGTGTCGACTGATTCAATCGGCGCTGGCCGCACTGGGAATTTCAAGGCAGATTTTTTCCTGCTGGAAATTCTGCAGTGTGAACCCGGCCTATGGAAAGCCACAATAGCAGCCATATTGGATGTCAGATTGGAGTGTGCAGCAACCATAATACAGTCAAGCGAAAGAAACTACAAGTCCCAGCAAAGAAGCAGGCTCCTTAGGGTTACTCTGCATCTCCATCCACTCTGATCTGTACTGTAAAGGATTTTACCATCATTCCTGCCTCAGGTAAAGATAGTTTTCTGTAACCCTGCATCTTTGGTCATTGTCTTCCCAGGGCCCAGGAGCGCTTGGCCCAGGATAACTGTCTAAACCTTGGAGCGTGGTGGTTAATGCTACCCTGGCATCACGAACCGTACATCATCCAAGTAGTATGCCACATATAAGCAGTGGATTTAAGTAAGAAGTTGGTGTGATAGCCTGGGGGGTGTAGGGTATGGGGAGTGTAGCTGTGCGGTAATCAAAGGGTGCTTGTTAACCCTTGCTATTCGTGATGCCAGGGTGGGGGCTCCTCAATAAAGCTTTTCCTATTGCCGCCCTTCCCAGGAACGATAGGGAAGTAGATGATAATGGATTTGAGGTAGATAATAATAGATTGTCCACAATCGGAAAGCTTCTGTAAACAGTGTTAACTTTTACTGAAGATTTTCTGTACACTTCATTAACATGAGAGTCTCTTAGCATAACAACAGCTTTCCTTTGGAGATTGACAATGGTTGGGACTTTAGCATTAAGAGTCTTTTAAGATATTGCGCTGTTCCACATGGGCAGGGGCTGGACTAATGCTAATTGGTCCATACAGATATCAATCACCATTACAGAGATTTGTGGGTAACACGTGACCCAAGGACCTCCTAAGGCCCTACAACATACCATAGAGGTTACTAGCATGGTCACATGACCGAAGGTCCTGCGACGATGAACAAGGTAAGTACTATACATTACTATGCAATATAGATATAATTATTAAATATATACATATATTAACATTAAAGTTAGACTCAAGGAGAGGCGACTAGGGGCTGTCCCACCTGAGGAACCCTACCTGAACGTAGTCACTCTGACTTTGGGGACCTCTACACTACGTACTGTATGCAATACAGTACCGGGACACCACATTGGTATATAGAGTGATGCCCAAGAATGCTCACTGCTGCGCCAAGCAACACAATAGGACAATGATCTCCAAACTGTGGACCTCCAGATGTTGCAAAACTACAACTCACAGCATGCCCGGACAGCCGAAGGCTGTCCGGGCATGCTGGGAGTTGTAGTTTTGCAACATCTGGAGGCCCACAGTTTGGAGACCACTGCTATAGGAGCTAAAGAAACAGCCATGGATAGGTGATTAATGACTGAAATACCCTCTTGAGAAAGTATATTTCTGGAAGCCCGCACATACATGGGAAGATCAGTTTCGGTCTTTACCTGGGAAAGGTGATAACTGGGGATGTGCTGCTAAGGCTGTGGGTGCACCAAGCGTTCCCAAACCACCAAATTCCGAATGTCCTGAGCTGGCTGCGTGCAGGCCGAAGACCGGGTGGCTGATCATTGGAAAGGCACTGGACAGATTGAATGGTTGATCTCCAGAAGCTCTGAACAAGTGTCCTAGGAAAGAAAAGACAAAAAAACACACAATAATTAATATAATCTCAGATTTCATCCCAGATCTTATGGTCCTCCCAACTATTATCAGAACCTTAGCCTGAGCTGCCGACTATACACAGAAGCATAATCTCCAGTCATAACAATACTGGGAAATAAAAGCTTATAACAATGCTAAATGAAATCCTTTTAATTCCCATAATTTGATTTCCCATCCAATGACCTTTAACATTCTGTGACTGGTGTGTACAAAAAATGGCATTCCACAGAACAATAGCACCTAATGGATTTTTCTTTTTTGTCCATTTACTCCTAGTGGTTTCTTATTACGATCGGGATTATAGATATTTGCATCTTAATCCAAGGGTAAAAGATAGAGAAAAGGCAGGGCTCACACCACGTCTCAGGGGTCTGTTGGAGATCTACGTCGACCCATCGGGAAGATGGTAAACCAGTCTGGGGTCAAGTCCTGGCAAAAAAAAGTGTAGGAACTCACCCATCGCTTCTCGGCCTTTTGGCTAAGATCAAGTGTAGTATCTGTTCTTATCAGTTTTCATGCCGGTGGTACACTACGCCGGTATGGGGCTGGTGGGGATGGGTGCTGCATGGAGGATGCAGGTGTACCAGGGCTTTCCGGGGCTGGTTCTGAGGAATCAGCTCAACGGCTGCCCCGATGTGACCTGTTCCCTCCGGGTCTCGCCATGAGGCTGAGAGGGTCTAGAGCCGAGGTACTTTTGTGCCTCGGGGAGTGGTGACCCCGAAGTGCCGAAACTCACTGGGAGGATGGGCTCACTGAGTTGAAGCACGGGCACCATAATCTCTTCACCTTGTGGCACTCACCTCTTGATTCCCGGCCTTCTGGCTAGGATCAGATACATTTTTATAGATCTGGCCGGATGTCCGGGCAGTATATCTGCACACATTCACTTATTTATTTCTTTTTGTCTCACTGTGTCACTTTTTGCGTGTTGTGTGTTCACAGGATTTGTCAGGATGCAGTAGCCCTTCTGGGTGTCCCTCCTGGCGGTCTAGGGGAGGTGTGTGTGGCCATTAGGTTCCGCACCTCCCTGCAAACACCCCGGGTACTCCTGCTTAGGCAGGGTACCTACCGTTATCGGCTCTGCGGGCAGATACCTTGGCTAACGCCAAGGGGGATGCTGGGAGCATTTGTGGTCCCCTAGTAGCTTCGGCGAAAAGGAACATCGAACCTGGAACCTCGCAGGTACCTTTTGGTCCAGAGGCGAAGGGTAAGGTTTGTTGGGGGGCCTCTCTCCTATCGGAGAAGGGCTTGCGATAGACCGCATTCTTTGTGCACGTTTTTTTAGTGTAACACGTTTGCACTTTTTCTTGCACTTTGGGTGAATCGAGAGCACGTTCCTCGGCTTTAAAAAAAAAAAAACACCCAAGATTTCCACTCAAGAGCTGGTCTTGCTAATAGGAATGGTGTACCTGCTGTGGAAAAAGTGCAGGAACTCAGTTCCCATGTGTTCCTGTAGGACCTGAGCCCTGAAACCAGTCACTACGTTTGGTCCATTTCTCAAATTATTGTTTTATTGTTATTTTGCATGACTCCAAAGCCTGGCCTGCTACGCCCATACACGACATGACAGTATATGTGTGGAAAATGGACCGGACAAAGTCATTAGTTGACTACATTTGGCCAGAAATAAGCTGCAGTTTAATCGGCACACCTTTTAGACATTCTGCTGAAGTATACCTCCAACAGATCCCACAGTTTGGAGACCACTGCTATAGGAGCTTAAAGGGGTACTCCCGTGGAAAACTTTTATTTTTTTTTTAAATCAACTGGTGCCAGAAATATTGATTACGGTAGTTAACTATATAAAATACAATATAAAATATCCACATTTTTATTTTTAATTTTCTTTTTTGTTTGTTTATAAAATATTGCGTTATTTATGTTGTTTATAAAATATTGCGGTATTTATGTTACGCAGTCGCTGTCCTCGGAGAAAGACCACAAGGCTTTTTCCTTGAGTGTGCAATATTAGGAAAGTAGGTATACAACGCTTAAGGAAAACAGGGATGTAATCTGCGGGTTTAATAGGATTAAACATTCATCGTCTTGAACGCTCGCCAAGTGTGCTGAGGTTATAGTTTATTATATAATATGCTAGATAAGCATGCTGGGAATTGAAGCTCATTGTCTAAAAATGCTAAAGTGAAATGCTTGCATGGCAGGCTGGAAGGAGAGGGGGGCTGGTGAAGAAGAGCTGAAGACTACTAATATTTCACTTTATATGCAATTTTAAGGTAAACATGTGGATTTTTAGCTGTCGTGGAATGACTATAAAACCGCAAGGTGGCCAACAAATAGAAAACAGCACGCTGGAACTTGTAGTTCCACAGCATTTACGGGGCCAAGAGAAGTTTGTTGAAGCCATAACGTACCTCCATATAGAATGGCACCATTGTGTATAGCAGTGTTTCCCAACCAGTGTGCCTCCCGCTGTTGCAAAACTACAACTCCCAGCATGCTGGGAGTTATAGTTTTGCAACAGCTGGAAGACACTATAGACATTATGCAGGCCTCCACTACTGCACCCCCCCCCCCCCGAATGTTACATCCCATACTACTATTTTCGATATATGAACAATTTGCAAACAATACGAAGCTTATCCCAAAATAAAAATAAAAAAATGGAAAGATTATTAAAGGGGTACTCGACTGTAAAACATTTTTTTATTTTTTTAAATTAATTGGTTCCAAAAAGATAAACAGATTTGTAAATGACTTCTATCAAAAAAATCTTAAAGGGTACCTCTCATCAAAAAAACTTTTGATATATTATAGATTAATGTATGCAGAATAACTTTAAAATTGCATGTTATTAAAAAATATGCTTCTTTCTATTTAATTTTCCACTTTGAAGAAATGACCACTAGGGGTCTCCCTACCATTCCTGGCAGCAAGCATTTCAGACTCATGCTGGAGTCCTAAACACTACTAGCTGCCAGTCTGCTTTGTTCACAAAGGAGAACACTCAGAGCTGCCAGCCTGCTTTGTTCACAGCCTGTTTGGCTGTGAACAAAGCAGGCTGGCAGCTCTGAGTGTTTAGGACTCCAGCATGAGTCAGAAATGCTTGCTGACAGGACTGATCGGGAAAAATACAATAGAAAGAAGCATATTTTTCATTAACATGATATTGGAAAGTTATTCAACATTCATTAATGTAAAATATATCAAAAGTTTATTTGATGAGAGGTACCCTTTAATCCTTCCAGTGGGAGGAACAGGTTTATTCTTTCTTTCCGGATTGCAGAAATTCTGCAGTGGGAGCTGTGCAGTAAAATCCCATTGAAACCAATGGAAGGCTGATCCGATCCTGTAATTTCCTGATCTGATTTCTAGTTGTTGGCGTCTGTGCCATAGAAGTCGATGTTTACATATAAGTTTCTATCCTTTTAAGGCTATGTTCACATGGTGGAATGTCTGCATGGAAAACTTCCAGGCAGACATTCCGCAGACAGCGGACGTAGCAGAACATGCAGCAGAACAACCACTCGGAAATGCTTGGTCTCCATAGACATTAATGATTTTCTGACCGGATTCCGCAAAAAAGAAATCACGTCTATTCTTTCTGCGGATGCCACAGAAACATCTGCCACAGAAATTCCACTGAGTGCACAGTGCAGCAGAATCCCATTGAAATCAATGGGACTCTGCTGCAGTGGGATTTCAGCTGAATATTCCAACAAAATTCCGTTCTGAAATTTCGCCGGTAAACATAGCCTAAGAGTTAAACATAAAGACAGTGTGAACCCAGTCTAGGAGTGAAGGCAAGATCTGTCATGCAATGGATTCGACACTGTATTATTATTCCTGTTATTATTTATGAATACATGGAGCATATGTGAACAACACCTTACTCCTATCTTCCATGCTCCTGCGCTGTGTGATATCCTGACACCTGATGCTTTGAGATGATTGACTGAAGAAAGTGGTAAAAGCAATAGCACAGTTTTAGGTCCGGTTGTAAAAGCGCATACGGCGCAAAAATGAGCCGACCGGACCGAACGTTTCACTCCGGTCGGCTCATTGAAGTGAATGGCATACGGGAGCGCATACGGTTACATACGGGAGCGCGAGCATTTAGCTCCCCCCTGCCGTATGCGCTCCCGTATGGGACAAAACGTAGTGTGAACCCACCCAAAATTGGTGATGCACCTGCCAAACAGGTCCAACAAGGGTCTGTGGTAATGGTTGTCACCCCCAAATCTGTTCCCTGAGCTTTCGAGCTTTAATGCTGTTGGCTGTTAGGGAATGCTGGGAGTTGTAGATTTGCAACTGGAGGGTCACGGTGTTACACAGTACCATAGAAGTTTATGTATACATATCTATCCTTTCAAGATTTAAATGTAAATACAAGAATGCAGTGTGAACCCGGCCTAGGATTGAAGGTGAGATCTGTCATACAATAGCGCGGATGTGAACATCACCTAACTTATATCTTCCATGCTCCTGCGCTGTGTGATATCCTGACACCTAAAGCTTCGAGATGATTGACTGAAGAAAGTGGTAAAAGCAATAGCACTGGATTTGTTTGGTACGAACCAGACAAAATTGGTGATGCACCTGTTTAACAGGTGCAACAAGGGTCTGTGGTAATGGTTGTCACTAGAGATGAGCGAACTTATAGTAAATTCGATTCGTCACGAACTTCTCGGCTCGGCAGTTGATGACTTTTCCTGCATAAATTAGTTCAGCTTTCAGGTGCTCCGGTGGGCTGGAAAAGGTGGATACAGTCCTAGGAGACTCTTTCCTAGGAATGTATCCACCTTTTCCAGCCCACCGGAGCACCTGAAAGCTGAACTAATTTACACAGGATAAGTCATCAACTGCCGAGCCGAGAAGTTCGTTACGAATCGAATTTACTGTAAGTTTGCTCATCTCTAGTTGTCACCCCCGAATCTGTTCCCTGAGCTTTTCGAGCTTCGATGCAAAATCTGTTACAGACCCCCTCCCTTCTGCCATATGCCAAATCAGAAAAGACTAAGAAGAAAAATCTATTTCCTTTCCGTGTCTTCTTCTGCTAATTTCACGGCAGCTTTTATGGCATGTCTAGACAGAGGTCTTTGCATAGGCTGAATCCTTCCAGAACAACAACACTAATTATACCATGGACTCTTAATACTTCTGTCCATCTGCCCACGTTGCAGAGCATTACAGATAATGCTAGTTATACATTTATGGTGACAAAGAAAATACCTACTTAACTTTCATAGCAATTAGCTTTCATCTTCGCTGTATTCCAGTAAAGCTCTTCTCTCTCTCTCTCTCCTGCTATAATTTATAGTTTGCAAAATAGATAAAACATCCCCAGGAAATGGAACAATAAGACGGCGCAGCACAAATAAGACAAGATGCTACGCTGCAGAACCTGAAAGAGCGCCTGCTGAATATTCTGCAGATTTAATAAAGCGACTGGATTTGTTCTACTGAATAGAATGCTGGAAAACATTCCAAACCGTGTTACTTAAAGAAGGTGAATTCTGCCTGAAATTCGTTGTATTTATACAGGCTGGAAAGGGCAGTTACAGACTGGTCTAAGGCAGTATTTTCCAAACAGTGTGTCTCTAGCTGTTGCAAAAGTACAAATCCCAGCATGCCCGGACAGCCAACGGCTGTCCGGGCATGCTGGGAGTTGTAGTTTTGCAACAGCTGGAGGCACACTGTTTGGAAAACACTGGTTAAGGAGTGGAAAGAGTATTGACTCATAGCAAAGTAGCTTCTGTATCACCTGAAGACTATTGTAGGAGAACACCTAGTAGGGTACTACAAATGTATTATTTAATCTCATATCTATCTATCTATCTATCTATCTCATATCTATCTATCTATCTATCCCGACTGCTTGGACCCCCTGTGATCTACAGAATGACACCCTGTGTACATAGTATGGGGTCGACACATGCCCTCTATGCATTCTCTGTGAGAGCATCAGAGATGCATGCGCACACCTCCCATAGACAATACATGAAGGGGGCGGACCCCTGCGATCAGACACTTATCCACTATCCTGCAAGAAGGAAGTTCTAGTACTGAGACAAAGTGGAAGTGAGCTGCTAGGGAGCAAGGAAAGGGAATACTTTTTCTGGTTTTAAATACATCTATTATAAATCTGGAGGCAGATAACACAGTATCCACCACTAACAGTAGGGGATGATCACCGCTTATCTACTCCCTCTCCCTGCACAGGTTTCAATAGGGGAAATTATGAATTGTTGCACACCTGTAAAATTGAATGTACAGTGTGTTTTTATCTTCTTGGTGCACTGAATTTATCACTTGTGCAAAAAAATTTTTTGCATGAAAGCACACCTGCTGGCGTAGGAATGTGTATGAGGTTTTTTTACCATTTTTTTGCACTATCCAGGGGCTACCTCAAACTGGTTCCCACAGTCGGTTCCTACGTTTTTTTTATTTATTATAAAAAATAATGAATCACATGGATTTAATTAGTAGAAATAAAATCTTTAAAATACCTTTCAAAATTTCTATTATACCTATATACCCTACATAATACAGATTACTAACAATATTAAAACATTCTGTAAATATTTTTTTTCTATTTCAATGATCCAAGTCCTTTTTTTCCACCAGAAGTAATCTTTAAGATTCTGTTTCTTTTCCTCTAAGTGCTGCTTGAGTTTCTATTAATTAACCTGACTGTCTATTCTAGTAACACCTCAGATCGAATAGTCCTTGACAGAAACACATACTTCACAACTTAAGATGCACTTAGGCGTTACTACAAGAGTTCAGCTAAAAATAGTGCTCAAAAAGAAAGCTTAAAAATATCCGCATAACATTTCTAATGTTGGCATTTTAAAAGTCTTGTCTCCCCCCCCGTGGAATCCTGGTATTGTGACCTCTACACTGTTCACCCAGGCACAGCATCTCCTCCATACTCAACATCTCCTCCATAGTGTTATTCATTTAGTCCATTCGGTTGGGTCCAGAAAGATAGAACATCCACATTTTAGTACCAGAAAAATCCCTTTAGCAGGGTTGTCTGCTTTATCCATTTTAGAAAGATCTCCTGATAACGGGGTATCATGTTGCTGGGATTCCCATTGATCAACTGTACTCTGGGTGTTCTCATTGAAATCAATGGCGTGGACATGTAATGCACAGATGTGTAAGGGCCTCCAGGGTGAGAGACGCTATTGGCTCTAGTTAATAGAGAAGGGTCCTGTATAGTGGACACACTCATTCAGAATTATCTAATAGTGTTTCCGAAAATTATCTAATAGGGTTTCCAAAACTAGACAATCCCTTTTGTTAACTGTTATGTTTTAGCAATTTAATTTACATAATTTATATATATATATATATATATATATATATATATATATATATACACATATACAGTGGTCCCTCAAGTTACAATATTAATTGGTTCTGGGACGACCATTGTATGTTGAAACCATTGTATGTTGAGACAAGAACTCTATGGAAACCTGGTAATTGGTTCTTAAGGCACCAAAATGTCATCCAAAAATAGGAAAAAGTGAGAATTGAAGAAAAATAAGTAGATAACTAAATAGAGAAAGCAAATCCTTACATATAAAAGTAATAAAGATCTGCTGGGAGCTGTAATCACCGTCTAAGTCAGTGTTTTCCATGCAGGGAGCCTCCAGCTGTTGCAAAACTACAACTCCCAGCATGCCCGGACAGCCAACGGCTGTCTGGGCATGCTGGGAGTTGTAGTTTTGCAAAAGCTGGGGCCACCCTGCTTGGGAAACACTGCTCTATGTAGAGGACAGGAGCTTCTTCGGGGTCCTATACAGTACACAGTGTCCCAAAAAGTAATGGAGTCGCCTTCACCTGGTGTCCAAAGGAGCAGGTAACCCTGGGACAGGTAAAGTGTACAGAACATGTAATACCTCCCTGTACTGTAGGGGGAGCTACCAGACACCAGTCAGTGCATACACTTCAGTAAAACAGGGGTTTTATCAGTGAATGCCCATTTTGATTGTTCGGTTCTTTCAGCCATTGACAAGTTTCACAGATCTGGACTGTCTGTGCATTGTATGTTGAGTCTGGTTTCAACTTACGATGGTCCAGAAAAGACCATTGTATGTTGAAACTATTGTATGTTGAGGCCATTGTAAGTTGAGGGATTACTGTATAAACCTCTTGTGTATGTATGTATACATGTTTGTTCCAGTATAACTTACAAATGGCTGTAGATATTTTGAAGAAACTGGGTACACACATTACTTTTATGTCAACTAAAATTATGAATCAACCCTAACCCACCTCCATTTGTGAGGGTGGAGGGATTCGTCTAAAGTCCCACGCAAGTCTATGGGACTTGCGCTACATGTCCAGATCCCGTTACTCTCAGGCTGCAGAGATTGACGGGATATTAGGATAGACTGTGAGGTCGGGATGTGAGGTCAGTATATGAGGTTGGGATGGGATGTTCCCGCAGCACTTTGGGCTTAGCAGAATGGCTCGATGATCACTTACGCGTGCCTGTGAGATCTGTCATTGGGGATGTGCACTCACAGCCCCCTCACGTGCGTGCAGTAACTTTCAGTTGATCTTTACTGACAGGTTGGCAAAATGGCACAACACCGGTACCAACGTTATTTCAGTTCCTCTGCTTCGATGACAGAGCAGACCAACAGCTGGTACTGTAAACCGAATGTTACTGTGCAGGCGCAAAGGCGCAGCGAGAACACGCCCCCAATGACAGACCTCACAGACACGAGCAAGCGATCGAAGAGCTATTCTGCTAAGCCCAAAGTGTGTGTGCATTACAAGGAGGGTGAAATTCTGTTATGCATGTGCATGGGGAGGGTGTCATTCTACCTTTCCCGTAGACACACATAAGAGAATGTCACCCTCCCCGTAAAGTGAACATAACAGAATGTGATTGACCCCGCAGCACTTTGGGCTTAGCAGAATAGCTCCGCGATTGCGTAATTATCCCTGTGAGGTCTGTCATTGGGGGTGTGCGCTGACAGCCCCCTCGCACATGCGCAGTAACGTTCAGTCGACCTTTACTGACAGGTGGAGGGGCAAGCTGTGCATAACTAGCTTGCCCCCTGACTGGTGAGCAGTAAGGGGTTAAGAAATATACAGGCAATGTTTTAGCCCCCTCCCCCACCTGTAAAACTTGCCAGTGGCTATAGTGGTATGTCCCATGGGTGGGGGGAAGGAGTGCACCAATCAGGGGTTCAATAGTTTCCCGGGCTTTCAGGGGCCCTCCCCTGGGTATTTATAGCTGTGGTGCCTCCCTTCCCCCCTCAATCTGCCCAGGACCCGGAGTTTTGCCCTCCCTCCCTCCCTTTTTTGTATCTCTGTTTATTGTAAGTCACAGCTTGGCGGTAAGAAGACGGTGAAAGCGGGGTCAACCCGGGGTAGACCTCCACACAGGACGGTGTGGCAGCACCTCTCGGGTTGGTAAGAAGCCAATCGGTGTCTTTGTTACAGTTAAATTGTTATTTATATAAGTAATTTTATAAATAAAGCTGTGGCCGATTCCCACCCACGGAAAAGTTGAATTGTTGTTGTGTCAGTTATTATTTAATTAATTATTGTAATAAGGGGGAGGGGTAGTTATAGCCTGCTAGGAGCTAATTGGGTCTCAACAGTCTTGCACAACACCGGTACTACTGATATTTTTGGTTGTTCCGCTCCAATGACACAGCAGAACAACGACGAAAAAATAATGTTGTTGTGAACTTCGATACATTTTGATTCAGTCTGTGATACATGAAGAATCACAGAGGTTGAGAATAAAATCAAGCCTTGTTGTGTAACTTCCCAGTCTGACATCAGATACAGAACTTTGTTTAAAGCCGAGCTATTAGACGTGCTGTGTCTTTATTCTTCCAGAGGTGGGGTGATGTACACACCCAGAGCACTTCCTCACATGGATGAATAAATAGCTTCCTAATTTCATTGCCATGATCTGAAAGCATGTGCTTGTGTAAGGACGGCAATTCACACAGTATCCTTTGTATTAGAAATAAAAAAGGTAAAGTGACTGCAATGAAGGCCTCAAGCCTATTCACTGCTGGCAGAATTTCCTGAGATTGCTAACTATATCATGCATGATATCATAACCTGCAATGACTGGGTATGTACAGTATAGGGAGTAGGCAAAACACATGTAAGGATATCATTTCAGAAAAAGAAAGCACTGTTTCCCAACCAGTGTGCCTCCAGCTGTTGCAAAACGACAACTCCTGGCATGCCCAAACACTCGAAGGCATGCCAACAGCTGGAGAGATACAGGTTTGGAAACACCGTGGTGCCATACGCAGTGGTGCCATCCTAATTCCTAAGTCTCAGGAGGGAAAACATTTGTGGAAATTACTAAAACCGATGTTACCTTCTGCAGTATTAATCCAGAGTACATTGGTGTAAAGTGTGCCAAATTTTAAAGGCACTGGTCAGAATAACAACTCTATGTCTGCTATAAGTAGAGGTAGTTAGGTGCCATAATGTACACTGATTTCTGGTGTAAATTATGCCATATTTGTCAATCTTTGGGAGACTAACCTCACCCTCATTTTTTTATTTTTATTTCTTTCTTGTTGCATAAAATTTTTGTTCTAGGGCTCATAAGAGTCTGCTGATCGGCATTGACCACTTCTCGTCTAGAATGCAATAGGTCCTGGCGCTCACTGTATGTGGTGGGACATTCTTTTGCATTCTTGTTGAGGGACATCCTCCCATTCACATGCACCAATGAAGTGCCGACCGACCATCCCAACTTTTCACCTACAGTAGAGGTCCCCAACCCTATTCCAATGGAGTAAGTGAAATAAAACCCGGGATGTTGGTGGACCATAGTATCTGCAAATAGTTGGACACTAAAGATTTTGGCCTGCAGTGGTGCTCTACCATTAATTTATATGTTGCCATTGCAAATATATATATATATATATATATATATATATAATAGATAGGCACTGTGTGGGATTTTGTATCCCAGGATCCAGACGGGTGCTCAGTCCTAAATGTTACAGTATCCAAAATGAACAGGGCGGCAGTCCAGCGATCCGTTATAAAGTGATTTTTATTCCCCCAAACTGTGTAGCAACGTTTCAACCCACTCAATGAGGTCTTTCTCAAGCATACATTAAAGTGCAAATAGAAGGTATATATAGGGTACAGCACGCCCACAAAGGGGTGGGTACATAGTGACATCATCAGTATAAACAGTAGAATAAAATACAGTACATCGTGCAATGAAGGACTGTATATGTGCAAAAATCATCCACATTACCATAAACATATTGTGCACTATAATCTCCATATAAAGATCATACATAATATATATTAAAAACATATAAATGGCTTATAATTGTATTAACAAGTAGGTGGGTACTCACTCCCTTGCTGCTCAAACCTCCTTCTAACATGCCGCCAGTCCCGTGTTTGTAAACAATGGGACTTCGCATGTCCGGAACTTGGCGTGTTATATGACACATCACCTGACTCTACACAGTTTGGGTGAATAAAAATCACTTTATGACGGATCGCTGGAGTGCCATCCTGTTAATTTTGGATACTATATAAATATATATATATATATATATATATATATATATATATATAAGTCAACCCTAACCTACCTCCATTTGTGAGGGTGGAGGAATTCGTCTAAAGTCCCATGCAAGTCTATGGGACTTGCGCTACATCTCCAGATCTCGTTACTCTCAGGCTGCAGTGATTGACGGGATATTAGGAAGGACTGTGAGGTCGGGATGTGAGGTCAGTATATGAGGTTGGGATGGGATGTTCCCGCAGCACTTTGGGCTTAGCAGAATGGCTTGATGATCGCTTACGCGTGCCTGTGAGATCTGTCATTGGGGATGTGCACTCACAGCCCCCTCACGTGCGCGCAGTAACTTTCAGTCGATCATTACTGACAGGTTGACAAAATGGCACAACACCGGTACCAACGTTATTTCAGTTCCTCTGCTCCGATGACAGAGCAGAACAACAGCTGGTACTGTAAACCGAATGTTACTGTGCAGTCGCAAAAGGGGCTGCGAGAACACGCCCCCAATGACAGACCTCGCAGACACGAGTCTATGGGACTTGCGCTATATATAAAGATCAAAAAGGTAAATTTATCCAATTTTCTGCCCACCATGGGCAACTTTTGGTGACAAGCAACGGCGTGCCGGTGCATGTCACCAAATGTTGGCTATGGTGGGCAGAAAATTGGATAATTCTACCTTTTCGCTCATCCAAAAATTTCTAGAAACTGGCTAAGGAAGAGCCCTTCTTGCTGGAGAATCCAGCATGTCCATGGATTATTTGGACTGCCTACTGATTTCAATGGAGATGTAATGCTGTGTAATGCTTAATTTCTCCTCCGGTGGCGCTCTATCATTAATTTACATATTCCCATTACAAATACAAATATATATATATATATATATATATAAATATATATATATATATATATGGTAAGGGTCTGTATACACTCGCTCAGATAGATATCATATATATTCCATTTCTCAAAATGAATGAATGTACACATTGGGCTGTATTTTATGACATTTTCCCCGCTCTATCACAATTTGTCACAAATAAGTTGCCGGTTGGCTTTGATCTTTATGTGTATAGAATATAAATGGCATCATTAGTCATCGGCGTATACTTAATTAGCCGATATGCAGTCACTTGAAGAAGCTAAAGGACAGGAAAACATCAATTTTCACAGAGGATACAAATTCCATGTTACTTTAAAGGCGACCGCCTCGGCTTAAAAAAACCTTCTACGTGGAAAACTTAGGACCATTAAATGGTCTACGAGAATAAGGATTCGAGGTCACTTTGGCTGCATTGCATGAAAGAATCTTCTTTGTAAACTCATAAATTATTTGTTGGTGTAAAGATGAATACGCTACAGTGAGCCAAGACGTGTACCAGAAAAGACATATCGGGTTTATCTCCGAATCCAGCCGAGGAAATCAGCTTTAGATCACAAAGCAATCACTCATTACTGGTCCAGGATGTCAGTGTCTTACACAAAGCAGGGACTGTGTGCAAAATGACTTCTATAATGAACTGTTAACGTGCTCCCTTATTGCAGCATAAAATGTCTGAATTACATCCTTACCGGGGGTGGTCAGTATGGGGTAATCAGCTGTGTGTGCAAAGCAATGGGATTCACAATCATTCCTGGAATATCTATATAAGAGAAACCTCCAGGGGTTTTTAAAAAATTATATTAAAGTGGTATTCCAGAATTATTTTTTTATTTAACTGTGCTACAGGGTGTAATGTCCGTTTATCTGTATTTTGTATTTTCTGCTTTGGGACCTGTTCAGACATTAGGTTTGTGTCTCAACAGTTTCTGTGTTAATTCTCCCTGGGATGTGAAGAGTTAACCTTCCTGACTTCAGCACTGGCAGGATATATAAGGCCTCTTCAGGTGCTGTTCAGTGCTGGTCATTAGACCTGTACTCTGACCATATCTTGTTAGCTTTTATCTGTCTGAGCACATTTTCTGAGTTTTAACCATGGTTATCTGTCTGATATCTATATTTTAGCTTGCCTTGTTTGAGTACTTTGTCTGGCTTTTATATTCTTGTGTAGTTCGTTCTGCTTTGTGTTTTCTTAGTCCGTATTCACACTGTGTGTTTTGTCAGTCCTGTTTTGACCTTGTTTGATCCAGCATCCTGTTCTGAGCCTTGTGCTATCCGTATATCTAGGAGTGAGTAATTCTTGTGCCTGTACCCGTGTTTGCTTGTATTTAGGATTAATGTTTCCTCCAAGGCCAGTATCTTGATCACTCGGTGGAGAGTGCCTGCTAGCTAGGAGCCTATTTGGCTTTGGTATTGATGTCCCTCCATGTTTGGAGTAGGGTTTCTAGTGTGTTTCTTGTTCTGAGTTTGTGTGAACAGTACTCTTGATTTCCTGACATGTTAGTATGCTATTTCCTGCCTTTTTTGTATTTATATATCTGTTCGTTGGTTATTGTATTCCTGTTATGTTTCTGACTTGTTCCCCGACATTTAGGGCGGATGGGCAAGTAGGTAGGGAGAGTGGTTTTTAGGGACAGCTTAGGGCTGACTACTCCCTGCCCCCCCCCCCCCGTTCATGACGTAGAGGCTGTAAAGTTAGCGTAGTTTACAGTATAGTGTCTGTACCTGTGTTTGATGGCTGGTCTCACAAGTCTTATGTGATCTTTACCCTGGATGTTAGTTTTTAGCAGCATACAAAATTAGTGTTGTTTTGGCCTTTCCCTGGTTGTAGTGTGGCCGAGACAAAGTATCACTAGTCAGGTGTTAAAAGGGAGCATGGCAGTGCTTCACTAGGTGGAGCGACTACTGGGTGGAAGGAAGATCATTCTCCACAGGGCTGTAGGAGATTGTAATTTCAAGCACAGCACGCATGGAGGGGAACCTAGCTGTGCTGCAATGGGTGGGGTGGTTGATGTGTGGGAGGGAGACAAGTCACCTCTCACCTAGAAACAAGGGATCCTGGGGATTGTAGTTGGAGGGAGGGCACAGAAACAGGAGATAACCAGTTCACACAAACAAGCCAGCAACATAATGGGGTACACAGGACATGGCCATTTACCACCAACACAAGCATGGATCCTTGGTAATCATGTCCATTACTGGCTGAGAGGTAATTAGTAAAGTCACTTTATGTTGGATAACCCCTTTAAAGGCTCATGTAAATTAGTGCATAAAAGTTCCATATGATCTCCAAGCGTTCTATAGGGTCTTTACTTTATCTCTGTATTCCTCTGATTTCAGTCAGAGCCTACCAGAAAAATAAACTGGGGTATTTTCCATACAATGGAAGTATACTCTCCTAAAAACATCTATGGAAAAATATCTCCATAATAAAGTGCTGTACTGAGGCAACATATTGTAGCAATATGCTACTTATATGTTGCCTATAGTTCTGTACTACAGACTATACTACTACAGGGATTATTCTGGGATTCGGTTTGCCACCTGCCCTACAATGCTCCTTCAGGTGCCAAAAGTGCATAACTATTCTTTAAATCTATCAGCTCTATATTAGGATCCGATCTGCAAACAGGATACCTGTCTCTTAGCTAATAGCTGTTTGCAATGTTATAAAAGCATGTTTTCCTTGTAAGTGTCATCCAGGCCGTGCTGAGCTGCAGCATGCAAACCTCCTCCCTCCGCCACCCCTCTATGTCCTGTATTGTTGATGTACAGGGTTTGACTTCTAGCACTTGGTCTTGCACATCAATCATGCAGAGCATGGAGGGATGGGGGAGTAAGGAGGCATGCATGCTGCAGTTCAGTACAGAAGTCAAACATGATTTTACAACTTTGCAATGAGTCAACATTTAAGAGACAGGTATGATTTCTTTAATCTTTCAGCTTTCTGCAGCTTTGAGCATAATATAGAACTGATAGATTTACTTTACCCCTGTTGTTTGGCAATAGAAAAATAAATTGAAAAATTAAATATAACAACATTCAACTGCCTGATCCATGCCATTGAATCCCCATTGATCAGTACTTTCTGGTCCATGTCTACACACATAGAATGCCCACTTAACCAAGGCTATGCAGGCATGGGGGAGAAGGGGGCAATGACTGAATGGCAGTGGTGGGGGATCAGGCAAGAAAGTAGCCCCGATTCCTTTTAAGGGTCCTCTACACATACAGGATCCTGTGCAGATTTAATGTGCAGGATTTGTAACTGCAGATTAGAAGCTGTACTCAGTCATTTAGTTTACATTGAAATCTGCAACAGAAAATCCTGCGCATCAAATCTGCGTACGTGTGAACGTACCCTAAAGGTCCCTTGCACGAAAATGAGAGCATTATTGCTGATCATATGACTGAGCTGTGCATGGACACATGTTGTCAAACAGGTACCCAAGGGCCACATAAGAAGTCACTAGTATAATAAATGGCACATGCTGGAAGGGAGTCTCCTACCAGATTTTGCATTGGAGCCTTATGTTACACCTCTGTTTCCTAGATACATTCTGTCTAGAAGCAGAATAACTATTAGTTCCCCCAAAGATGAGTCTACACAATCACTAAACTAATCCAAAGGATAGGGGATAAGTTTTAGATTGCGATGGGTCCGCCCCCTCCATTTATCTCTATGGGAGAGGCGGAGATCTCCGCCTCTCCCATAGAGATACATGGAGGTGGTGTGTCAGCTGCCTCTTCCTGTGGGGGTCGACATGCTCCCTTCCTGGGGAGAGCCGGGGTGTCGTGCAGAATATCGGGGGGGGGGTCCCATTGGTTGGAATCCCCGCAATCAGAACCCTCGCAATCAGACGCCTCAGTGCTCCTTTAATCCATCTCTAGATTGGGTTATCATGACTACTAAAATGTACCACCACATAATACTGAGTTATTTTATCTTCATTTCTATATTACTGCAGAACCCCTCTGAGGGACCCTTCTTCTCGTCCGCCGGATGTCAGCTATAATCTTTAAATAACGTCATATAACTGTGTCATTAAAAACTCATCATTTTCAGGTTCCACCTGTTCGGGCTGACTCCTGGCGTGCCTTCATACCTCTCATTTTGTTCTGAACAAATACTCTGGTGACTAAATGATGTTTTCAACATTTTATGGTCTCCTGAAGGACCCTTGATAATGTCTGCCTCCGTGTTATCTCTAAGAGCTGTAATGCACCCAGAGACAGCATACTTTTCAGACAAGTACACTGAAAGGCAACAAAGCCAGTATTCATCTTTTATTGAATTCTGAAGGATCTTACATATACATTAACACAGTGTTTCCCAACCAGGGTGCCTCCAGCTGTTGCAAAACTACAACTCCCAGCATGCCCGGACAGCGTTGTCATTTTGCAACAGCTGGAGGCACCCTGGTTGGGAAAAACTGTGTTAAAATAATGCACCATGCAATGACATAACAGTTTGATTTTGCCTACTGTTTCTTTTATGGAGTTTTATAAGATATTACATTGGTGGCCTATCCTGAGGACAGACTTTCAATGTACAATTGGTGTGGGTCACACCCACCAAAATATAGAATTCTGGAGCATCATGGTCCCTTCACTACAGTATATGGTACAGTGACGTCCATATGAATGTGGCAGTGCCTGGTACTGCAGCTCAGGCCATTCACGTGGACAGGGCTGAGCAAGGTTGAACTGTAGTACCAGGCACAGTTGCTCATTTTTTTTCTCATACTTATGATCTAAATAGTAATAATAATACAATTGATAACATTATTATTATTATTCATAATAATAATAATATTAATAATACTACTACTAATAATAATCATAATAAAAAATGATAATAATAAACATAATAATAATAACAACAATAAGAATATTATTATTATTAATAACAATAATAAAATTACACTTAAATGGGCACGGTCATTAAACATGATTCCTTATGCCAAATAAATTGCTTTTTTCATGGAAGCCAGTTACAAACAAGTTACAAACAAGTTATGTTTTATGTTAGCTTTTCTGCTATATACTTCTGGCCACCAGGGGTCTCCCTTCTTGGCCAGAACACATTCCATCTAGTCAAAATCTCAGATTTTGGTCTCCTGCTTGTAATGGAAACCTGCATAGAGCCTCACTGAAAGCTCCACAGAACCTCACTGAAAGCTGCACAGAACCTCAGTGAAAGCTGCCCAGATCCCACTGAAAGATACACAGACTGAAAGCTGCTCCACAGAGCTTGAGGTCTTCTATTCATCACAGCACTGCAACGATGTGAGGGTGGAAGTGGTCCCCCAGCAGGCTTCAGTGATGCCATGCCTGCTGGGAAACGCCTACTGGGAGATTGCACTATGTAAGCAAGAAGAAAGGTAAGATACACAGCTTTTTAAAGCTTTGAATAATTTTTTTTTTTGAAGGGCTGGAGGGGTGTTAGGAGTAGTTAGTGAACATAGTCCGAGTTAGTTTACTTTTTAACATCCATCTTTCTGTTGATTTACTAAGGCACCTGCACCTGTAAACATAGCACAAATGGCCAATGTAGGCCAAGAATCAGTGTTTGCCGCATTTGTAATGCCACCTTTGTCAGCTGCACATGCCATTTGCGTTGTGTGCTCTGAAAACTGCGCAAAATAACTGCGCAATGTAGCGCTAAAACACTGCAGATAGTAGATGGCCCCTAATATGTATGAGAACAAAAACTACAAAAAAAATAAAATTAAAATAAATGTCTATAAGTGTTCCAAGGGATATTAGTAATAATATTTTGGGGAATGGGGTAGAGCTTTTAGATAACTCTACCCTCTTTTACCATAGCTAGAATAGTTACCCCTATATTTATATGACAGTTTTGGGGGCTTGTAAAGAGCATTGCAGACTGGTTTATAATGTTTTTAGTCACAATCAAAATAATAATAATAATAATATAAAAAAATATATATAAATATAATAATAAAAAAAATCTTTACTTCCCAGAATCACTGTGTGCAGGAATAAATATATCTATAGGCTAAAGCATACATCTGAAAGCTTGCTTCCTCGGTGACACTAAGTGAATTTATGCTGTTCTTCCTGTACTGGAGAATGTATATTAATGGCCATTTCCATTAAGGACTTCTGCTGACATCAGTAAGCACTTTGCACATGTAAGTAAAAAAAACACTCTGAAGCTTTTTTTCTTTCTTGCCTAGGCTGCTAACCAGTTTCCATGAATAGTAAGCAAAAAATAAATAAAAGATAAATAAAACTTAAAAACAGCCGACAGAATTGCTTACATGTTCCTTTCGCAATACTATATAAAACCACAGTGCTCAGTGTTGTGCAAACGTACTTGCACATTAAAACGGTTAAGAGGGTGCGGAAAGTGTGTTTGTTTTTCCTAAATGAGCTCTACGTACGCTGGAGTAGTTTAATGACACATCAATAAAATGCCGGGATGTTTAATATACTACTTCTGTCACCGAAAATGTCCTCTGAGATTACATAAAACGGGTTTTTATAGTAATACGAGAAGCAAAATGACAGAACGGAAACCAAAAATTACAGAACAGAAAACCGAATAAAACAGAAATCCGAGATCGCAGAGGTAGAATTTCACATTGGGGGGGCCGCCGTAAAGTCCTGTTGGTCATATAGTTTTAAATGAGTGTTTTCCAAACAGGGTGCCTCCTGCTGTTGCAAAACTACAGCTCCCAGCATGCCTGGACAGCCTTTAATAAAAGGGATACCAAAATATACAAATTTTATTTATAAAAAATAATACATAATAAAAACATGTAAAAAAATAAAATAAAATAAAAAATTAATGGGCAGAAAATGGGTGGCATCACCGGGACAACTCCATAACTCCATGGGATAGCTCATCCTGGGACCCACATTTCTACTCTATACTCTGGCTGGAGATTGTAGTTTTTTTGTCCTCGTGTTGTCCAATCTTACTTCTTCAGCTGCTGCACATTGCACTTATACTCGTTCCCTATTTTAGGGACATGATTTAGTGGCTGCTTTTTTCATACAATTTTTCTAACTATTTATTTCTTGTTGGTTCCTATGTATTTATCTTGCACCTTAATGAGTTGTCCACTTTCTGCCCATTCCTGCTTTTTTATGTTTTTATTATGTAATAAACTTTGACTATTTTGGTATACTGTCTTTGTTGTAGCTCCTTTCTCTTTTGTATTTTTGTATATTTAGGAGTCTACACTTAGGCTGTTCACATTTTGGGGGTGTATTTACTAGGTGCATTGGGGGAAATTGATCAAAACCTGTGTAGAGGAGGAGAGTTGCAGTTGCAACCAATCAGATCGCTTCTTTCATTTTAACCCCTTAAGGACTAAGCCCATTTTGACCTTAAGGACCAGGCCAATGTTACTTTAGCGTTTTCGTTTTTTCCTCCTCTCCTTCTAAAATCCATAACTCTTTTACTGTATATTTCCATCTACAGACCCATAGAAGGGCTTGTTTTTTTGTGTGACCAATTGTACTTTGTAATGAATCCTCTCATTTTACCATAAAATGTACGGCGAACCCCAAAAAAAAAATGTTGCACATTTTGGACAGCCGACTGTACACTTTACGGTAAAAATGACATGTGTTCTTTATTCTGTGGGTCAATATGAATAGAATGATACCCATTTCTAGATACTTTTATATTTTTGTACCGCATAAAAATTATCTAAAACTTATTGTACAAAATCAGTAATCTTTAATCGCCCTATTTTGACCACCTATAACGTTTTCATTTTTCTGTATATTGGGCAGTATGAGGGCTCATGTTTTGCGCCGTCATCTATACTTTTTCTCGATACCACATTTGCATATATAAAACTTTCAGAACATTTTTTATTAATTTATTTTGGAATAAAATGTGACAAAAAAGCAGCATTTTTGGCCTTTTTTTTTTTTTACGTTTACGCCATTCACTGTACGGGGTCATTTTGATAGTTTGGACATTTACGCACGTTGGCTGTCCGGGCATGCAGGGATTTGTAGTTTTGCAACAGCTGGAGGCACCCTAGTTAGGAAACACTGACCTATACCATATGCTAGTATATAGTCCAACATGCTGGGAGTTGTAGTTTTCGTTTGGGGCAGCTGCTGAGCCACAGGCTGTATCAGGGCATGCTGGGAGTTATAGTTAGCAACTAACTGCAACTCCCGAATTTAATTAAAAAAAGCGATCATAAAGTCACATAAAAACAAAAATTATACTGTTAAAAACTGCAGAACGGGGCGCAAAAAAATTAGCCCCCATACAGGCCCGTATAAGGAGAAATAAATAGGGGTCAGAATAGGACAAAATCCCCCCCCCCCGGCATTTGTGTATCCTGTATATTCTGTTGAGTGTTCTCTTTTGTTTCCCGTTATCACCCTGTTTAGTACTTCAGTCAAAGGCTATGTTCATACTGCGGAATTTCTGCAATTCCACTCAAAATTCACACAGATTTTTGCAGAATCTGAGAAATTGAGAGGAATCTGGACTGAATTCCAGCGGAATTTCTGTATGCTCAAAACACAGAATTCCGCCGAAATTCAAAGCCACATTGACTTTAAAGGGATTCCGCTGCAGAATTCTGCAAAATTAAAGACAGGCCTTATAATTTTGCAGATTCCTGAATGCGGACATTCTGTTGTGTGAACCTTAGCGTAATTTAAAGGGGTACATCTTATCCCCTATCCCAAGGATAGGGGATAAGATGTCTGATCGCGGGGGTCTTGCCGCTGGGACGCCAAGTGATCCCCGTGCAGCACCTGACGTTCTATAAGTTACGTTGGGACATGAATGGAGGACGTGGCGTGATGTCACGAGGGGGGGGGGGGGGTGACATCATGACCACGGGCGCTTAAACCCAGCGTTCTAGAAATAACTTTGAGAACCCCGGGATCTGCACGGAATACCCTGGAGGGGGGGGGGGGATTCTGAGTGGTGGGACCCCCCGCGACCAGACATCTTATCCCCTATCCTTTGGATAAGGGATAAGATGTTTAGGGGCAGAGTACCCCTTTAAGGCAACTCCTTCCTACGAAAAATACAAGAGGAAAAGAAAACTGCGCTTTCCCCTTTAAAGACTTTAAGAAATGTTCTCTAACAAGGTAATGTTTAATGCATTTCACTTATCCGTTCCAGGCGTTCCATTTACAAAAAAAAAAAAAAAGCCTTTATTTAAAAGTAACTATTGAAATACTCCATAATCCCTGCTGAAACCCATTCCTGTGGGCAGAGTTTCGTTCTCAATAGGTATATTAAGCTCATGATTAATGTTCTAGCAGAGAGCTGACATTTTAAATACTGTTTTTCCTGTAATGTTGATGAGACTTATTCCCTTCAGAAATGTCACGGCGAACAGGCAGCGCGCGCGGCGAAATGTACGTAAATAGAGGTAAATAAATGAAGAATGGATAGCATTGTGTAATAGATGAGATGTATAAAACTATACAGATGTAAAAACACAGAGGAGAAGAAGAACGAGCGACTATTATCTACACCAATGCAATTATGGTTATTTTAGGATTTCTTACAGGGGTGGACTTAAAGGGGTATTCCAGGAAAAAAAACTTTTTTTATATATCAACTGGCTCCAGAAAGTTAAACAGATTTGTAAATTACTTCTATTAAAAAATCTTAATCCTTCCAATAATTATCAGCTGCTGAAGTTGAGTTGTTCTTTTCTGTCTGGCAACAGTGCTCTCTGCTGACATCTCTGTCTGTCACGGGAACTGCACAGAGTAGAAGAGGTTTGCTATGGGGATTTGCTTCTACTCTGGACAGTTCCAGAGACACGTGTCATCAGAGAGCACTTAGACAGAAAAGAACAACTCAACTTCAGCAGCTCATAAGTACTGAAAGGATTAAGATTTTTTAATAGAAGTAATTTACAAATCTGTTTAACTTTCTGGAGCCAGTTGATATATATATATATATATATATATATATAAAAAAACGTTTTTTCCTGGATAACCCCTTTAATATTTCGATAGTCGGCACTATCCGATATAATGGAGCCCTAGATATGTTATGGTGACCTCATAGACAGGTTCAGAGCGATTTGGGCCTTCAGGACTAGACAGACACAGTTTATCCATGTTTTGTATGCACTAGTTCAGTGGTCTTCACACTGTGGACCTCCAGCTGTTGCAAAACTACAACTCCCAGCATGCCAGGACAGCCATTGGCATGTTGGGAGTTGTAGTTTTGCAACAGCAGAAGGTCCTTAGTTTGGAGACCACTGCGCTAGTTTAAAGGGGTATTCCAGGAAAAAACTTTTTTCTATATGTCAACTGGCTCCAGAAAGTTAAACAGATTTGTAAAATACTTCTATGAAAAAATCTTAATCCTTTCAGTACTTATGAGCTTCTGAAGTTAAGGTTGTTCTTTTCTGTCTAAGTGCTCTCTGATGATACCTGTCTCGGGAAGTTTAGAAGATGGAAATTTGCTTCAAAACTGGGCGTTTCCCGAGACAGGTGTCATTAGAGAGCACTTAGACAGAAAAGAACAACTCAACTTCATCAGCTCATAAGTACTGAAAGGATTAAAAAATTTTAATAGAAGTAATTTACAAATCTGTTTAACTTTCTGGAGCCAGTTGATATATATAAAAAAGTTTTTTCCTGGATAACCCCTTTAACTATGTAATAGACTTTCTATTAGTCTTTGTCATTATCTACTGATCATTTTGATATAGTACATGTCCATTTTATGGTAATTGGGTCCAGATTAGTGTTCCAGCAATGACAGGTGGAAAGACAGCCTTTGGGGTAGGTTTTTATGTGCATATTTTTTTTAACTTTCTTTTTATGTTTATTTTTTTTAGTTCTATGTAAAAAAAAAAGGATGATTGTGAGACTATATTATTGCATATATTTTTTCTTAAAGATGCCCATAAACTTTCTATAGCATGTCCTTTCCCACATGCATATGAACGTTCGGCTTGGAGCCGGGAAGGGTAAGCCGACGCCAGACTCCTCTGTGGCGACTTGTCTCTCTGAGAACATAAGGGTCAGATAGTTAAAGGGGTAGTAAAGAAGAGTAGATGATCCAGCAATACCTTTAAAACTTCACTATTTTATTCCAAACGATTAAAAGTTGCAGGATGAACACATATCACACCACCTAGCCGGTAACACTCTCTCAATGGACGCGTTTCGAGCGCATGCGTTAAATAGGCTCTGTCATCAACTTTATTTTTTGATATGTTGTAGTACTTATGTACTACAACATATCTCTAATATAATTCCATTATTTTTATTATTTTTTTCATGGTGAAATTTACGTTTAAAAACCGGCCACTAGCGATCACCCTCCTAGTGGCCGGCTGCAGCCTGGCGTGACGTCACGCCAGAAAAAGGACTGTTTTTGGCTGGGCACAATCAGTCCTTTTTCTTTTCGGCTGCGCTCGCTCCCTGCCTGTCAATCAGACAGACAGGAGCGAGCGCATTAAACGCCGGGGCTGCGCGCATTGGCTGGTTATAGTCGCGCGCAGCCCATTCATCCCCGACATGTACATTGCAGTGGAGACGGCGCGCGCACACTAGTTATCAGTGCCGCGCTGATGCTCCACTACTAGTTTACAAGCCGGGGTAAGTCTGATCTGAGGTCTTATTTATTTTGCTATAAGTTATTAAAAGTAAAAGGATTTTATGAAAGGAGGGGAGGGTTTTGAATAGTTTTGAATAAAAAATAACCATTATAAACACACTCTCAGTCCCGGGTCTCGGCAGGTGTCTGTCGCTATGCAGGCTACTCCTATACTCCTCCTCCCCGGGTATCACATGTACAGATAAACAGGGAGGAGGAGACCCCGGAGCAGCCTGCCATGCGATTGGCTGATCATCTATGCGCGCTCCCGACGCGAGCGCAGCCTAGAAGAAGTGAGGGCGGAAGTCTTTGCCTAGCAGGCGTCAGTGACGTGACGCCTGCTGGGAAAGCCGGCTTCCGGGAGAGGAAAGAGCAGCAAGCAAGAAGACCAGAAGATGAGCGCTATGTAAGTCCCCCCAAAAAAATGTAAAGACAGGGAGGGGGTTAGGGATAGATTACCTATAGGTAGGGACAGAGTAAAATAAATATGAGATGGTGGGAGCTACTCTTTAAAGGGGTACTCCACTGCCCCAGCATTTGGAACATTTTGTTCCGAAAGCTGGATGCAGGCTGCAGGGGTTCGGGCAGCTGCCTTGCCCCCTCCCATAGACTTGCATTGAGGTGACATGGCGTGACATCACGAGAGTTCAGACCCGACTAATCAGTAGAATGAACTAAGAGAAGGGCATGTGACCAGGACAGATTCATAATATAAGTCTATGGGACAATCCTGTTCACATAGACAAAGAATGAGGAGAGAAGTATGCGGTAGCTGATCAGTCGGGGTCTGAACACTCAGACCCTGACTGATAACATTTTTGACATGTATCTAGGACATGTCAATAGCTTTTATAATGACATGTATACTTTAACTGGAATATTCTCCCTTCAATTAGACCCTACAATTTTAACAAGAGTGTGTAGGTATACACCGCTCACTTCCTTCAGGTCTCACTGCATCACCTGTGCGCAGACACGCCGGTCCCGCCCTCGGCTATGTGCACTTAGTCTACGATTAAGCACCTAGGTGCGAAACGCGTCAGACGTTATCGCTGTTTTGATCCCTGTCCGAAGATTATCAATAAAGCAAGCATTGATTTTTACCTGCGTATCCCGAGTGCTGGACAACCTACCTTCTTCTAAAATTTTAACTTACTTATTTTTAGTTGACGTGGTGTGTTAAAGGGGTATTCCAGGAATTTTTTTTATTTGACTATGCTACAGGGGCTGTAAAGTTAGTGTAGTTCATAAAATAGTGTCTGTACCTGTGTGTGGTGGTTTTCTCTCAATTCTTCTGTGATTATAACCCCAATATTTTTTTTAACAGCATACAAAATGACTGCTGTCTCTGTTTTTTCCCATGTTGCAATGCGGCCGAGACCTGACATCACTAGTCAGCTGATGACAGGGAGCCTGTCTGCTTCAATGGGTGGAGCGATCGCTTGGTGGGAGAGAGATCAATCTGCAACTAATGCAACAGCTGTAGGCACCCTGATTGAAAACCACAGGTCTTTTGAATGGATGCAGCTCATTTATGTTGCAATGGGTCGGGTGACTGATGTGTGGGAGGGAGGAAAATGGAATTATGGGATTTGTAGGCAAAAGTAGAAAAACTCACATAGGAAATACCAGTTCACAAAAAGCTAGCCACAATGTTATGGTAATCTCACAACATAGCCATTTAGCACCAAGACAAGTGCAAATCCTTCCTAAGCTTGTCCATTACTGTCTGCCAGGTACGTACTAAAATCACCTTATGGTGGATAACCTCTTTAAATGGATACAGTGAAATGGATCCAGAAACTTTGTATATGTTGTTCATCTTGGAAAAACATTAACCTTTATATTATACGTCAAATAAAAATGTTATATTTCCTTTTTATAGAAATCATGGCCTATAAAAACACCACTAGGGGTCCCCATATCATTCAGAACATAATCTTGTCCGGCTGCAGCATCATCTTTGTCCCAGTTTAAGCACAGGCAGTGACAAGGTCCAGTAAGTGAGGGCGGGACTAGCACTTCTCTGTGCTAACTCCTGTGCTGTCTATCAGACTGCAGCATGTAAACAGAGAGGAGGTGGTAACAGAGCAGCCTAAAGTGATTGATGAAGAGATCCAGAACAGCACAGCAGACTCAGGGTGGAAGCTGAGTCATGCAGATTGAGGGAAAGAGATGGACACACCCCCTCCAGAGCACCAGATGAAAAACCAAGTGAGCAACAGAAAGAAGGTATTTGTGATAGAAATATAGGTTCTAGACAAATAAAATTTATATGTACATGATCAGAATTAGGTACGGAGTAACATAAAAAATAATTTTGTGGAGTATGACAGATACTATTTAAGGGCCATAGGGGGAGATTTATCAAAACCTGTCCAGAGGAAAATTTGCCCAGTTGCCCATAGCAACCAATCAGATTGCTTCTTTCATTTCTAACAAGGCCTCTGCAAATTAAAAGAAGCGATCTGATTGGTTACTATGGACAACTGGGCAACCTTTCCTCTGGACAGGTTTTGATAAATCTCCCCCATAATTCTGCACTGATAAAGTTCCTGGTATAGCTTTTATAACAGTTTAAAGGGGTACTCTCACCCTAGACATCTTATCCCCTATTCAAAGGATAGGGGATAAGATGTCTGATCTCGGGGGTCCCGCTGCTGGGGACCTCCGCAGTATTGCATGCGGCACCCACCTGTTTTTTGTGCGGAAGCGCTGGAGGGTCTGAGTCGGGACTACGGGAACGGAAGTCCGCGATGTCAGGACTCCGCTCCCGTGTGACGTCACGCCCGTCCCCTCAATGCAAGTCTATGGGAGGGGGCGTGACGCCCCCTCCCATAGACTTGCATTGAGGGGACGGGCGTGATGTCACACGGGGGCGGAGTCCTGACGTCACGTAGTCGCGACTCAGACCCTCCAGCGCTTCCGCACAAAAAAAGGTGGGTGCCGCATGCAATACTGCAGGGGTCCCCAGCGGCGGGACCCCCCAAAGATCAGACATCTTATCCCCTATCCTTTGGATAGTGGATAAGATGTCTAGGGTAGGAGTACCCCTTTAAGCTTTGTTTTGTTATATCAAGGTTCCAATTCTTTGCCTAGACAAAGGTAGTTTTCTTGAATTGTTTTTTTTTATGTGTAAAGGAAGTAATTTGAGTGATTTCTATATATAACTCTATCTTAGAGAATTGCTCATAACCTGGTTTTAGATGTCATTATATTATTATTGTCTTAATGCTTCACAGGAAGTTACACGCCTGTGATAACCCATGACATCAGTAGTCGGCATCATGTATACAAAAAGCATGGCCTCCCCGGTCAGCCTCTGTGTATCTTCAGAAACGTATAAGAACACTTACCACAAGCCGTAATTGAGGAGCTCAGAGGGGTGATTCCTGTGGGAAGGCCTCCTTTAGTTACCACTGATGCTACAGAAGGGGTGGAAGGCGATGAAGAAGTCACTGACGATGGGTTTGATGTTGTTATCCTCTCTGCAGACTCCATATCTGAAACAAAGCATTAGAAAAGATTAATAACAATATTTAAATAGAGAAATCTGGTGATAACAGTTGTTTGAAAGTAAAATCCTACATCATAGCAAAGGAAGATGGGTAACCATAGGGCATTGATAGAGCGAACCATGGACATAGTTATAGGGTAAATCTCATTAAAACTAATTTTTGCTTTTGCACTCCTTATGGTAAATTAAAAATATTTCTAATATACTTTATTTAAAAAAAATGAAGTTTTCTATGTTTTATTTGTACTTAAAAAAGCTCAAGAGCACATTTTCCCCCATCTTATACACAAACTTAGGACAGAGGTCCAAACACAGGAAGTGCAGCCTGGAGTGCTGAGGGGGGAGGGGTGTCCAGCCTCATCCAACCATAGCTCCTCTAACACTTAACTGCCATATGCTGTTGGTTGCCCCCCCCCCCCCCCCCCCCCCTCAGCACTCCAGGCTGCACTTCCTGTGTTTGGGCTTCGGTCCTAAGTCTGTGTATAAGATGGGGGAAATGTGCTCTTGAGCTTTTTTAAGCAAAAATAAAACATAGAAAACTTCATTTTTTTTAAGCAAAGTATATTAGAAATATTTTTTATTTACCAAGGAGTGCAATAGCAAAAATTAGTTTTAATGAGAGTTACCATTTAAAGGGGTACTCCACCCTTAGACATCTTATCCCCTATACAAAGGATAGGGGATAAGATGTCTGATCGCGGCACCCACCTGTTTCTGCTCTGGAAGCGCTGGAGGGTCTGGGCCCCGACCACTGGAACGGAAGTCTGTGACGTTACGACTCCGCCCCCGTGTGACGTCACGCCCCGTCCCTTCAATGCAAGTCTATGGGAGGGGGCGTGACGGCCCAACTCTAGATCTGGGCCTCCACACAATCCTGTCTCTGAGCTCTACAGACAGTTCTTTCCACCTTATGGCTTGGTTGTTGCTCTGTCATACATTGTCAGCTGTGAGACCTTATATAGTCATGGCTGTGTCTTTCCTGATCCTGTCCAATAAGGTGAATTTACCACAAGTGACTCCGATCAAGGTGGAGAAACACCTTGATCGAGAGAAATGGGAGGAGCCAGAGCTAAATCTAAATTTCAAGTGTCTTAGCAAAGGGTCTGAATACTTATGTCCATATGAAATTTTAGTTTTTCCATTTTAATACATTGAGCACTCAGTGTAAAATGATGGCACAAGTCCTCAACATAACAAATGTGAAAAAAGTTAAGGGGTCTGCCGACTTTTGAATGCATTGTATGCCCGTGACTAGGTAGGCAGAGATACTGCTGATAGGGACACATGAGGTATCAGATGACACTGTACAGTGCTCAATTACAGGGTCATTCTATAAAATGCAGTAATAGTTTAATACAAGTCAGCTAAGCAAACAAAAACTAGACTGGCAAGTACATTACATTAATAGACAGAGAGGGATATTATTGGAATTTGATTTCAGGTGGACAGATGATCCCCCGGTATGTGGTTGGCCCGTGTGTGCTTATCTAAACCGTCCTCCATGGGCTTTGTACGTCAACTGTTTATATTCCCCACATCTGTGTGTTTTTCCTCCAGATAATCCACTTAATTCGCAAACTCTTAAAACATACAGCACTTAGGGTTATTGGCTTCCTATGAAACTCTACCATGTGTGAGAATGGCTGAGATAGGGAAATTACACTGTGATCCCTCTGGGGATGGAGACAAATGTGAGTGTACACAGTGCGGGTATAGCTTGGCACTGGATAGCTGATAAGTAAATAATGGCACCTTGTGATTAGCCGAGAAAGCGAAGAGAAAAGGTTCCATTTCTTTTGCCCACATACAAACATTCAACCTGACATACTGTAGCCTTAAAGGGGTATTCCAGGAAAAACTATTTTTTTATATCAACTGGCTCCAGAAAGTTAAACAGATTTGTAAATTACTTCTATAAAAAATTCTTAATCCTTCCAATAATTATCGGCTACTGAAGTTGAGTTGTTATTTTCTGTCTGGCAACAGTGCTCTCTGCTGACATCTCTGCTTGTCTTGGGAACTGCACAGAGGTTTGCTATGGGGATTTGCTTCTACTCTGGACAGTTCCCGAGACAGGTGTCATCAGAGAGCACTTAGACAGAAAAGAACAACTCAAGTTCAGCAGCTCATAAGTACTGAAAGGATTAAGATTTATTAATAAAAAGTAAATTTATATATATAAAAAAAAGTTTTATTTTCTGGATAACCCCTTTAACCCCCGGACCCGGGGTTTTTCCGTTTTTGCATTTTAATTTTTATCCTCCTTACCTTTAAAAAATCATAACCCTTTCAATTTTGCACCTAAAATTCTATATGATGGCTTATTTTTTGCACCACCAATTCTACTTTGTAATGACTTCAGTAATTTTACCCCAAAATCGACGGCGAAAGGGGAAAAAAATCATTGTGAGACAAAATGGCGTCCAGAGGTGCCCACGCACACCTGGATCCCTTGTCCTCCGGTTTATTCCATATAGGAGCCTCAAGTCTTTAAAGGTGCCAGAAAATTAAACAGATTTGTAAATTATATCTATTAAAAAATCTTAATCCTTCCAGTACTTATTAGCTGCTGAATACTACAGAGGAAATTCTTTTCTTTTTGGAACACAGAGCTCACTGCTGACATCACGAGCACAGTGCTCTCTGCTGACATCTCTGTCCATTTTAGGAACTGTCCAGAGCAGCATATGTTTGCTATGGGGATTTTCTCCTACTCTGGACAGTTCCTAAAATGGACAGAGATGTCAGCAGAGAGCACTGTGCTCGTGATGTCAGCAGAGAGCTCTGTGTTCCAAAAAGAAAATAATTTCCTCTGTAGTATTCAGCAGCTAATAAGTAATGGAAGGATTAAGAATTTTTAATAGAAGTAATTTACAAATCTGTTTAACTTTCTGGCACCAGTTGATTAAAAAAATAAATAAAATTTCCACCGGAGTACCCCTTTAACCAGCAGTGAGTGCAGGATATATTTTGTGGCTCTTCTACATATATTAGACAACTACACGAAATGTTTTAGATATATTACACTGCAGTATATATAATCATTACAGAAATTTCCCTAAGGCTGCTTTTTCTTTTTAGATGATACAAAATGATGTCATGTGTACAGAAAAGGACAAGGGTATGGTACAATATCTCCTGTATACAGGCATGGCATCCAGCAGCTGTTTATGCTATAGAGGACATTAACACATCCGTCATGCTGCCTGATAGCTCAACATATGGCTGCAGTGTGGAGAATTAAGAGACACGACTTTGGAAGGTGAAATGAAACTTCATCGCATCCACAATAAACACGCTCTCACCTTGTAAAGTCCTATGAGTAAGCAGCAACTTTTAAAACCATTGATTCAGACATACCGAATCCTGCCTGTAAGTGACCTGATATCTACATGCCGGTCAACGCCATTTTGGGACTTGAAATTAGAGGGGGTTTTCAGGGCCTGAAAGGATTACTCCGGTGAAAACATATTTTTTTTCTAAAATCAACTGGTGCTAGAACGTTAAAAAGATTTGCAAATTACTTCTATTTAAAAATCGCAATCCTTCCAGTACTTATTAGCTGCTGTATGCTCCACAGGAAGTTTTTTTCTTTTAAAATGTATTTTCTGTCTGACCACAGTGCTCTCTGCTGACACCTCTCAGTAGGAGAGGTATCCTATGGTGATTTGCTCCTACTCTGGACAGTTCCTGAGACAGGCAGAGGTGTCAACAGAGAGCACTGTGGTCAGACAGAAATTTAAAATGAAAATAACTTCCTGTTGAGCATACAGCAGCTGATAACTACTGTAAGGATTAAGATTTTTAAAGTAGTAGTAATTTACAAATTTGTTCAACGTTCTGGCACCAGTTGATTAAAAAAAAATGTTTTTCACCGGAGTACCCCTTTGACATTAAAGGGGTATTCCTAATACAAGCATTCCTAATTATGGCACATGTACAGGATATGCCAGAATTTTCTGATAGATGCGTGTTCCACCTATAGGACCAGCCACTATCTCCAGAACAATGGCCCCCTGCCTCTTCCATCCTGCTTGCAGTGGATGGAAGTGGTTGGGATGCCAAAAACAGCCGAGAGGGCTTCCATATGGTCCTCACACAGAGGATAATGGGAGATGCGAAAAAGCGTAACACTGTGAGCTACGCTGTTCCCATATCTCGGGGGTTGTGTAACAGTATAGTGCACGGTGGTATGCTGCGATACCACTCCACCTCTGGTCACCATAAGCATTCTGGATGGGGCTGAGGGGCCATGTTCTCACGATAGGTGAGGGATATGCTGGAATCTCATTCTGCCTACGTATATGTGAAGCATCGGGCAGAATTGTGATGTGAACCAGCCCTAAGGGAGAATGCATCTCGCCTTTCTTATTAAAGGGGTCTCCCGACCATAGACAACTATTCTTTGGATAGGGGATAAGATGTCTATGGAGGAAGGGCCAGTGTAGGCCCCCCGCGATCAGACATCTTATCACCAATCATTTGGATAGGGGATAAGATGTCTATGGCCAGAAGACCCCTTTAAAGTTGTTGCTAGAAGTGTGGAGTGAAAAATTTGCAAATTACCATTTTTTTAAATAATTTCCCCTTATTTGGCTCTGCCATGTTCCTCTCTCTTTTAGGGAAATCTCCACCACAATTCTGCCACATTATGTTGAGTAAATATTCTCCAATGTTTTGATAAATGGAACACACTATTCCATTAAAATGTTTATTTATTAATTTCTGACGCTATTTCTTCTCATCATATTTACAGGTTTATGGCATCTTAACACATGTAAATGTAAACGTAACGTAAATGTAAACATGTAAACACAGCAGAATTTCTGTGGTAGAAACTTCTGCCGTGGAAATCCAAATTTTGGCCCCTGCAGGAAGAATTGATGTGTCTATTCTTTCGGCGGAATCCGCTCGGAAATGCAATGCCGTCTATGGAGCGCATTTCTGATCAGTCCTAACTCCTAGGCCCGCTGCGTGACCATAGCCTTTTTTGTATTCTTTGTTACAGCAGATTTTAATATATTTATATTTATATATATATATATATATATATATATATATATATATATATATACGTGCACCTGTATGCCAGGTCCATATAGTAGTTTGGTATCAGTAGTTCTGGCTAACTTATCCTTGTTTGTGTTATACATATGGGGGAGTTGCTACCTCCATGTTGGCTCCTGCACCCCACCCACTTCTATTAGGTGCCGTATAAGGTGCTGGACGTTCAGACCTTGCAATGCCTGTTAAACTGATTACATAGAGGCATATTCACAGTGTAGGGTCCGTCCCAATGAGGTCACCTTACCGTGGTGGGATGGTCCAAGCTATTTGGCCGCCAAATCGTGAGCTAAGAACCTCACATTTTCATTTTTTCCACTATAGCTGTATAGCATTTCATGTTTTATCTATATATTTGTGCTGGCAGTGTGCTGCTGTATTCTCCTGTTGCTGTATATTTAGCCTAGCGGCGTGCACCTGTATGCCAGGTCCATATAGTAGTTTGGTATCAGTAGTGCTGGCTAACTTATCCTTGTCTGTATATATATTACAATTTTTGCAATTATCAGAGCAAAGAGAAACATCCCAAAACTAACTTGAATATGACCTTAGAAAAATAAAATTGTAAAAAAAAGAGCAATAATTTCTGTGATGCCCCGATTTATTGGAGACCGTCTCACTTTCCCTGATGAGTAAGAGTCAAGGTTCGCAGAGCAATTTGGTTTTTGCTGCAAAACCATAAAAATCAGTGAGTGTGTGTGGTTTACCAGCTGTGTATGTGGGGACGATGGTTGGGGTTGAATTTAAAAGGAAAAAATGTTCCTCAAAACCGCACCCCTGAAGCCGTAACCGCATAATAAAGGTCTCTGGGTTACGCTTAAGTTCTGCGCTCCGACACTTTGAGTAAGAGATGCAATTAATATTCAGCAAATAGTGAACACATGGGGCCACATGCATTATTAATGTAGTTAAATGGTATCTTCACTTCTGAAGCTACTTAGAAGAGAGAATTACATAAATAGCAATTCCATACCTAGGAATAACTTACAGAACAGTACAGGAGGGAAACCGGGGTGTGTGTGATAAACTCCTCAGTAAATATTAGTAAAGGCTATGATCTGCACTATTTTAATTATTTATTTATTTTTAAATAAAATAAAATAAACCAATTTTAATTAGTATCCATAGTAATAAAGTTAAAAAAAAAAAAATAGGTCGAAACATATTTCTCAATATTGTCATGTAAATCTTAAACAATACCATCCAGCAGTGGTTTCTAAACTGCGGACCTCCAGGTATTGCAAAACTACAACTCCCAGCATGCCTGGACAGCCTTTGGCTGTCCAGGCATGCTGGGAGTTGTAGTTTTGCAACAGCTGAAGGGCCACAGTTCTAAGTAATTCTTCCATACTGAGCCCAAATATACCGCTATATACTGCACTTTTAAATGTGTCAAGCAGAGCCGAATAATACAGCCATATGGTATCTTATAGGGGTATTCCAGGAAAAAACTTATATATACACATATATCTCAACTGGCTCCAGAAAGTTAAACAGATTTGTAAATTGCTTCTCTTAAAAAATCTTAACCCTTCCAATAATTATCAGCTGCTGAAGTTGAGTTGTTCTTTTCTGTCTGACAGCAGTGCTCTCTGCTGACATCTCTGCTCATCTCGGGAACTGCACAGAGTAGAAGAGGTTTGCTATGGGGATTTGCTTCTACTCTGGACAGTTCCCGAGACAGGTGTCATCAGAGAGCACTTAGACAGAAAAGAACAACTCAACTTTAGCTGCTCATAAGAACTGAAAGGATTAAGATTTTTTAAAAGAAGTAATTTACAAATCTGTTTAACTTTCTGGAACCAGTTGATATATATATATGGTTTTTTCCTGGATAACCCCTTCAATAATTATTCCATTGTAACCCCCAAAAATAGCACAATAGGCTACACAAGGGACAGTGTTCTGTAGTGTAAAATGCTTAAAACAGAAAACACAAAACAGCTTACTATAAAATAACCAAATAATAGTGTTTAAAGGAATACTCCAGAGGGAAAACAATTGGTTCTTTTGTTTGTTTTTTAAATCAACTGGTGCCAGAAAGTTAAACAGATTTGTAAATTACTCCTATTTACACATCTTAATCCTTTCAGTACTCATCAGCTGCTGTATGCTCCAGAGGAAGTTATGTAGCTCTTTCCTGTCTGACCACAGTGCTCTCTGCTGACACCTCTGTCCATGTCAGGAACTGTCCGAAGCAGGAGAAGTTTGCTATGGGGATTTGGTCCTATTCTGGACAGTTCCTGACATGGACAGAGGTGTCAGCAGAGAGCACTGTGGCCAGACAGAAAAGAACTTCACAATTTCCTCTGGAGCACACAGCAGCCAATAAGTACTGGAAGGATTAAGATTATTAAATAGGAGTAATTTACAAATATGTATTACTTTCTGGGGCCAGTTGATTTGAAAATTTTCTTTCCCTCCAGAAAACCCATTTAATAACGCTGTCATTTACATATGTCAAAAATAGTAGTGCCATATAGTCATATGAACACATTTATAAATATGTGTGTGTGCATATGTATATATATATATATATATTTATTTAAACATATATGTATAACAGCACCAGACATAGTGCCCATAGAATTGAACCAGTTGCTTTCTTCCTTTTGCGACAACAAAATCTTAGACAAAAGAGATTAGGTCAATAGTAGGAATACTGACAAGAATAAGAATGTTAAGAAAACACGAATAGAGATCTGGGACGGCACCGCTATATGAAATCCCACCGTGTAGTACCTGGTAACTTGTAGAGGTGCCAAGTTGTAAAAGAGAAGTCACAATCCCAAAACCAGTCTTTTGGTGCTCATTGGCAAGAGAACAAAAGCAAAAGTTCCATACAAGCACGTAGAAAAGATGCTCACGGCACTCGATGCGCTGGTATAAAAGGTACTTCTTTATTTCAGACAAAGGGGTTCACAGACATCGGAGACGGGGGAGATAGGTCGTTGACCTGTCTCCCCCGTCTCCGCTCCCGATGTCTGTGAACCCCTTTGTCTGAAATAAAGAAGTACCTTTTATACCAGCGCATCGAGTGCCGTGAGCATCTTTTCTACGTGCTTGTATAAGAATGTTAAAGTGATATTCCAGGAAAAAACTTTTTTTTAATATATCAACTGGCTCCAGAAAGTTAAGCAAATTTGTAAATTACTTCTATTAAAAAAATCTTAATCCTTTCAGTACTTATGAGCTTCTGAAGTTAAAGGACAACTGCAGCACAATATACACTTATCCCCTATCTACAAGATAGGGGATGAGTGTTTGATTGCGGCGGGTCCGACCGCTGGGACCCCCCTTGATCTCCCTAACGGGGCGCCGTCATTAGCGCTCATAGTGAGCGCTGAAGGCCCGTAGCGTCGACCTAGAGGTCGATGATGATGCCCCGTCTCCTCCCCATCCCAATACAGTTCTATGGGGGGGACGGGGAGGCAGGAACACTGCCTCCCCGCCTCTCCCATAGAGATGTATGGAGGAGGCATGCTGGCCGCAACATCATGCTGCGGCTGGCACGCCCCCTGCACGCCCCCTGCCGCCCCCTGCGGCTGGCACTGCCCCCTGCACGCCCCCTGCACGGCCCCGTACAGGAGATCACAGGGGGTCCCAGCAGTCGGACCCCCCGCGATCAAACACTTATCCCCTATCCTGTGGATAGGGGATAAGTGTTAATTACACTGCAGATGTCCTTTAAGGTTGTTCTTTTCTGTCTAAGTGCTCTCTGATGACACGTGTCTCGGGAACCGCCCAGTTTAGAAGCAAATCCCCATAACAAACCTCTTCGAAACTGGGCGTTTCCCGAGACACGTGTCATCAGAGAGCACTTAGACAGAAAAGAACAACCTTAACTTCAGAAGCTCATAAGTACTGAAAGGATTAAGATTTTTTAATAGAAGTAATATACAAATCTGTTTAACTTTCTGAAGCCAGTTGATATATAAAACATTTTTTTTTCCTGGATAACCCCTTTAAGCACTGGAGCAGAGGGCATCGGGCCTGTATCTCCATAAATATAATGGATCTTGTAGTTCTCCTTTAAGCACCTGCTTTCTGTAGGAACGCATTACCTCCTCACCCCGCAAACTCGTAATTTCTTATGATTCAGGTTAGTGATTGCAATTTCAGCACTTCTGCTCCATAAATCAGCAGCATTACCTGACCTGCCAGGATGTCCAGAAATATATCATGCATTCTAATACTTCTATATTTTCTGAGAGATTCTCAAAGTCATCAGGCGCTCGGAGTTGGTACCTTATAAAATGCTGTGACCATCTGCTTGTTAACTCTAGTAATCCTTCCTGTTCCACAAGGATTACCTCCGTGCTTTATTGTAAGGGAGATAGGACGGGTGCGGAGACAGACGGCATCATCCAGTGCCCACAAGATACCCTTCATTATAGAAAAATAACAATGATAGAAATCCCTGCCCTTTATCACAGTAACCAAAAATAATTAGGGGCAGTAATTAAGCAAATCTGACAATTATCGGAACATTTCTTTAGGATTGTGCGTCACACGTCATGTTATTTTAGAAGGTCATCTATTTTCCAAAATGTGAGTAATGTGTGGAACTATTTTTTTTTCTTTTTGCTAAGAGAGAAACTACCATTGCCTTTACAGAGAATGTGTCATCACCATGTTTAAAACAGGTTTTTATGCTAACCATATTTTTAAAGGGGTACTCCGCCCCTAGACATCTTATCCCCTATCCAAAGGATAGGGGATAAGATGTCAGATCGCCGCAGTGCCGCTGTTGGGGACCCCGGGGATCGCTGCTGCAGCACCCCGCTATCATTACTGCGCAGAGCGAGATCGCTCTGCACGTAATGACGGGCAATACAGGGGCCAGAGCATCGTTACGTCACGGCTCCGCCCCTCGTGACATCACAACCCGCCCCCGTCAATACAAGTCTATGGGAGGGGGCGTGGCGGTCGTCACGCCCCCTGCCATAGACTTGCATTAAGGGGACGGGCCGTGATGTCATGAGGGGCGGAGCCATGATGTCACGCTGCTCCGGCCCCTGTATCGCCCGTCATTACACACAGAGCGAACTCGCGCGGTGCTGCAGTGGCGATCCCCGGGGTCCCCAGCAGCGGGACCACGGCGATCTGACATCTTATCCCCTATCCTTTGGATAGGGGATAAGATGCCAGGGGCGGAGTACCCCTTTAAGAATTTTTAATGATTTTTTTTCATAATTTCCCATTTTGCTATATTGTATAATAACCCTAAAAATCTTGCAGTTTACATTCTGGCCTCTAGGGCTAACACTTAGCTGAGACTTCCTGTTCTGTAGAGATCACTTTAAAGGGGTACTACCGAGGAAAACTTTTCTTTTTTAAATCAACTGGTGCCAGAAAGTTAAACAGATTTGTAATTAACTTCTATTAAAAAATCTTAATCCTTCAGGTACTTTTTAGGGGCTGTATACTAAAGAGAAATCCAAAAAGAAATGCATTTCCTGTGATGTCCTGACCACAGTGCTCTATGCTGACCTCTGCTGTCCATTTTAGGAACTGGAGAAAATCCCCATAGCAAACATATGCTTCTCTGGCAGTTCCTAAAATGGACAGCAGAGGTCAGCAGAGAGCACTGTGGTCAGGACATCACAGGAAATGCATTTCTTTTTGGATTTCTCTTTAGTATACAACCCCTAAAAAGTACTGGAAGGATTAAGATTTTTTTATAAAAGTTATTTACAAATCTGTTTAACTTTCTGGCACCAGTTGATTTAAAAAAAAAAAAAAAAGTTTTCCACGGTAGTACCCCTTTAAAGGAAAAGTATCTTGGGGGAAAACTTTTGTCCTATCCAAAGGATAGGGGATAAGTTTTAGATTGTGGGGATCCGACCACTGGGACTCCCAGCAATCTCCTGTATGGGGTGCCGGCTGCCCCCCCCAGGAGCGCCACATTACGACCCTACGACTCCCTCTCTACAGGAGAGCAGTTTGGCTATTTTCAGCTCTCCTAAATAGAAATATGGAGGGGCATTTCGGCTGCCGCTTTGTGTGGGGGTCGTGACTCGCCACTCCCAGTGATAGCCCCGGCCCCATACAGGAGATCGCAGGGGGTCCCAGAGGTTGGGCCCCTGCCATCTAAAACTTATTCCCCATGATATATTTCCTTTAAAGCCTTTTTTTGAGGAGCACAGTGAAAGGTGAAACGAGTATATAGATAACACTGGATCCACCACCATTCATGACAGAGATCAACCCCCCCTCCCTGTAGAATGACTACTGAAAAGGTCACATAAAATGCTCAGTAATGTCTCCAAATCATGTGAATGGGACAGCTCCTGTCTATTGCAGTCTGGGTCCTGCTGTAAAGCAAATCACCAAATGCTATAATAAACAGCTCAGGCAAGATGGCAGCCCCCATAATAATGTACAAAAAATTTAATTAAAAAATTACAATTAGAAAAAAGAAAAAGATTAAAAAAGAACATGTTTTAGTATCCGACTCTAATCCATAAATAAAAATGTAGGCAATGCAGTTCCTTTAAGTGGAGGATGAAAACATCACCAGAGACATACAGACATTGAAGCCTACTTATTTCAGGAGTACTGACGGCATGCTGTGTCTCTTCCGTCTCAGTTTTATTATTAGCTTTAGCCTTTATCCATCTCTTACTGATGCATTAACCTTATTTTGTATAAAAGTGAAATCTGTTATTGAACAAGCAGACAGTATTGCAACAAAATAGTGTCAGACAGCTGCAAGGAAAGCATCTACCATGATGTGATAGACAAGGCAAGATTCACACCACAATTTTTCTTCTGCACATCAAACAGGGTGGTAGACGTTACCGATTCCATAGTATCCTGTTGCCATAAAGCTGCATTGTACAAAAACACAAAAACAAAAGAACCTGTCGGGATCCTCTTGTCCAATATAACAGAAAGAAAAACGAATCCTGATGTTAACAGGTGTAAAAAGGCTGTGTTGTGTTTTTAAGATACGTTTCTGTTACATTACGAGAGATATATTTCTATGACAATTTTCTAAGGAAAACCAAAGTTTTAAAAGTGCAAGTTTTAATACTGATGGTTTCTCAATCAAGCGAATGCAGAAGAGACTTAAAGGGGTACTACGGTGGAAAACGTTTTTTTTTTTTTTTAAATCAACTGGTGCCAGAAAGTTAAACAGATTTGTAAATTACTTATTTTTTTACAAATCTTAATCCTTCCAGTACTTATCAGCTGCTTTATGCTTCACAGGATGTTCTTTTGAATTTCCTTTCTGTCTGACCACTGTCACGATGCCGGCTGGCAGGAGGTGGATCCTCTGTGCCAGAGAGGGATTGGCGTGGACCGTGCTAGTGGACCGGTTCTAAGTCACTACTGGTTTTCACCAGAGCCCGCCGCAAAGCGGGATGGTCTTGCTGCGGCGGTAGTGACCAGGTCGTATCCACTAGCAACGGCTCAACCTCTCTGACTGCTGAAGATAGGCGCGGTACAAGGGAGTAGACAGAAGCAAGGTCGGACGTAGCAGAAGGTCGGGGCAGGCAGCAAGGATCGTAGTCAGGGGCAACGGCAGGAGGTCTGGAACACAGGCTAGGAACACACAAGGAAACGCTTTCACTGGCACAATGGCAACAAGATCCGGTGAGGGAGTGCAGGGGAAGTGAGGTATAAATAGGGAGTGCACAGGTGAACACACTAATTAGAACCACTGCGCCAATCAGCGGCGCAGTGGCCCTTTAAATCGCAGAGACCCGGCGCGCGCGCGCCCTAGGGAGCGGGGCCGCGCGCGCCGGGACAGGACCGACGGAGAGCGAGTCAGGTACGGGAGCCGGGGTGCGCATCGCGAGCGGGCGCCACCCGCATCGCGAATCGCATCCCGGCTGGAGGCGGTATCGCAGCGCACCGGGTCAGTGGATCTGACCGGGGCGCTGCAGTAGCGAGAGTGTAGCGAGCGCTCCGGGGAGGAGCGGGGACCCAGAGCGCTCGGCGTAACAGTACCCCCCCCCTTGGGTCTCCCCCTCTTCTTAGAGCCTGAGAACCTGAGGAGCAGACTTTTGTCTAGGATATTGTCCTCAGGTTCCCAGGATCTCTCTTCAGGACCACAACCCTCCCAATCGACCAAAAAAAAAGTTTTCCCTCTGACCTTCTTGGAGGCCAGTATCTCCTTTACGGAGAAGATGTCCGAGGAGCCGGAAACAGGAGTGGGAGAAACAAGTTTGGGAGAGAAACGGTTGATGATGAGTGGTTTAAGAAGAGAAACGTGAAAGGCATTAGGAATACGAAGAGAAGGAGGAAGAAGAAGTTTGTAAGAGACAGGATTAATCTGGCACAAAATTTTAAAAGGACCAAGATAGCGTGGTCCCAATTTGTAGCTAGGGACACGGAAGCGGACATATTTAGCGGAGAGCCATACCTTGTCTCCAGGAGAAAAAATGGGGGGAGCTCTTCTTTTCTTATCAGCAAACTTCTTCATGCGTGATGAAGCCTGTAAGAGAGAATTTTGGGTCTCTTTCCATATGGTGGAAAGATCACAAGATATTTCATCCACAGCGGGCAAACCAGAGGGCAAGGGAGTAGGGAGGGGGGGAAGAGGGTGACGGCCGTACACCACGAAAAATGGGGATTTGGAGGAAGATTCAGAGACTCTGAAGTTATACGAGAATTCGGCCCATGGTAGAAGATCTGCCCAGTCATCCTGGCGGGAGGAAACAAAATGCCGTAAATAATCACCCAGGACCTGGTTAATTCTTTCTACTTGCCCATTGGATTGAGGATGATATGCAGAAGAAAAGTTTAATTTAATCTTGAGTTGTTTACAGAGAGCCCTCCAGAATTTTGACACGAATTGGACGGCTCTATCCGAGACGATCTGCGTGGGCAACCCGTGAAGACGAAAAATGTGTACAAAAAATTGTTTTGCCAACTGAGGCGCTGAAGGAAGACCAGGAAGAGGGATGAAATGTGCCATCTTGGAGAATCGATCAACGACCACCCAAACAACAGTGTTGCCACGGGATGGGGGTAAGTCTGTAATAAAGTCCATACCAATCAGAGACCAAGGCTGTTCGGGGACAGGCAGCGGATGAAGAAGACCAGCGGGCTTCTGGCGAGGAGTCTTATCCCGGGCACAGACAGTGCAGGCTCGCACAAAATCCACAACATCCGTCTCCAGAGTCGGCCACCAATAGAAACGAGAGATGAGTTGCACGGATTTCTTGATGCCCGCATGACCTGCGAGATGGGAGGAGTGACCCCATTTGAGGATTCCGAGGCGTTGGCGTGGAGAGACGAAGGTCTTCCCTGGAGGAGTTTGCCTGATGGAGGCTGGAGAAGTGGAGATCAGGCAGTCAGGAGGAATGATGTGTTGCGGAGAGAGCTCTACTTCCGAGGCATCCGAGGAATGAGAGAGAGCATCGGCCCTAATGTTCTTATCGGCAGGCCGAAAGTGAATTTCAAAATTAAATCGGGCAAAGAACAGAGACCACCTGGCCTGGCGAGGATTCAGCCGTTGGGCAGACTGGAGATAGGAGAGGTTCTTGTGATCGGTGTAAATAATAACTGGAAATCTTGATCCCTCCAGCAGATGCCTCCATTCCTCAAGTGCTAATTTAATGGCTAGAAGCTCTCGATCCCCGATGGAGTAGTTCCTCTCCGCCGGAGAGAAGGTCCTAGAAAAAAACCCACAAGTAACAGCATGCCCGGAAGAATTTTTTTGTAGAAGGACCGCTCCAGCTCCTACTGAGGAGGCATCAACCTCCAATAGGAAGGGTTTAGATGGGTCAGGTCTGGAGAGCACGGGAGCCGAAGAAAAGGCAGACTTGAGCTGTTTAAAGGCGTCTTCCGCTTGAGGAGGCCATGACTTAGGATTGGCATTCTTTTTGGTTAAAGCCACGATAGGAGCCACAATGGTGGAAAAATGTGGAATAAATTGTCTGTAATAATTGGCGAACCCCAAAAAACGTTGGATAGCACGGAGTCCGGAGGGGCGTGGCCAATCTAAGACGGCAGAGAGTTTGTCTGGATCCATTTGTAGTCCCTGGCCAGAGACCAAGTATCCTAGGAAAGGAAGAGATTGACATTCAAACAGACATTTCTCCATTTTGGCATAAAGTTGATTGTCACGAAGTCTCTGAAGAACCATGCGGACATGCTGGCGGTGTTCTTCTAGGTTGGCAGAAAAAATCAGGATATCGTCCAGATATACAACAACACAGGAATATAAGAGATCACGAAAAATTTCATTAACAAAGTCTTGGAAGACGGCAGGGGCGTTGCACAGGCCAAAGGGCATGACCAGATACTCAAAGTGTCCATCTCTAGTGTTAAATGCCGTTTTCCATTCATCCCCCTCTCTGATGCGGATGAGATTATAAGCACCTCTTAAGTCCAGTTTGGTAAAGATGTGGGCACCTTGGAGGCGATCAAAGAGTTCAGAGATGAGAGGTAGGGGGTAGCGGTTCTTTACCGTGATTTTATTAAGACCGCGGTAGTCAATGCAAGGACGTAGGGAGCCATCTTTTTTGGACACAAAGAAAAATCCGGCTCCGGCAGGAGAGGAGGATTTGCGGATAAAGCCCTTTTTTTAAATTTTCCTGGATGTACTCAGACATAGCAAGAGTCTCTGGGGCAGAGAGAGGATAAATTCTGCCCCGGGGTGGAGTAGTGCCCGGGAGGAGGTCAATAGGACAGTCATAAGGCCTGTGAGGAGGTAGAGTCTCAGCTTGTTTTTTGCAAAAAACATCCGCAAAGTCCATATAGGCCTTAGGGAGACCGGTTACAGGAGAAACCACAGGGTCACGGCAAGGAGTACTGGGAACCGGTTTAAGGCAGTCCTTGAAACAAGAGGGACCCCAACTCTTGATCTCCCCAGTGGACCAATCCAGGGTTGGGGAATGGTGTTGAAGCCAGGGTAGTCCAAGGAGAATTTTGGAAGTGCAATTGGGGAGGACCAAAAACTCAATTTTCTCGTGATGAGGTCCGATGCACATTAGGAGGGGCTCCGTGCGGAAACGTATGGTACAGTCCAATCTTTCATTGTTAACACAATTGATGTAGAGGGGTCTGGCGAGACTTGTCACCGGGATGTTGAACCTGTTGATAAGAGAGGCCAAAATAAAATTTCCTGCAGATCCGGAATCCAAGAAGGCCATAGTAGAGAAGGAGAAGGTAGAGGCAGATATCCGCACAGGCACAGTAAGACGTGGAGAAGCAGAGTTGACATCAAGGACTGTCTCACCTTTGTGCGGAGTCAGCGTACGTTTTTCCAGGCGGGGAGGACGGATAGGACAATCCTTCAGGAAGTGTTCGGTACCAGCACAGTACAGGCAGAGATTCTCCATGCGGCGTCGCGTCCTCTCTTGAGGTGTCAGGCGGGACCGGTCGACCTGCATAGCCTCCACGGCGGGAGGCACAGGAACGGATTGCAGGGGACCAGAGGAGAGAGGAGCCGGGGAGAAAAAAACGCCCCGTGCGAACAAAGTCCATATCCTGGCGGAGCTCCTGACGCCTTTCGGAAAAACGCATGTCAATGCGAGTGGCTAGATGAATGAGTTCATGTAGGTTAGCAGGGATTTCTCGTGCGGCCAGAACATCTTTAATGTTGCTGGATAGGCCTTTTTTAAAGGTCGCGCAGAGGGCCTCATTATTCCAGGATAGTTCTGAAGCAAGAGTACGGAATTGTACGGCGTACTCGCCAACGGGAGAATTACCCTGGACCAGGTTCAACAGGGCAGTCTCAGCAGAAGAGGCTCGGGCAGGTTCCTCAAAGACACTTCGAATTTCCGAGAAGAAGGAGTGTACAGAGGCAGTGACGGGGTCATTGCGGTCCCAGAGCGGTGTGGCCCATGACAGAGCTTTTCCAGACAGAAGGCTGACTACGAAAGCCACCTTAGACCTTTCAGTAGGAAACTGGTCCGACATCATCTCCAAGTGCAGGGAACATTGAGAAAGAAAGCCACGGCAAAATTTAGAGTCCCCATCAAATTTATCCGGCAAGGATAGTCGTAGGCCTGAAGCGGCCACTCGCTGCGGAGGAGGTGCAGGAGCTGGCGGAGGAGATGATTGCTGAAGCTGTGGTAGTAGCTGCTGTAGCATCACGGTCAGTTGAGACAGCTGGTGACCTTGTTGCGCTATCTGTTGTGACTGCTGGGCGACCACCGTGGTGAGGTCGGCGACAACTGGCAGAGGAACTTCAGCGGGATCCATGGCCGGATCTACTGTCACGATGCCGGCTGGCAGGAGGTGGATCCTCTGTGCCAGAGAGGGATTGGCGTGGACCGTGCTAGTGGACCGGTTCTAAGTCACTACTGGTTTTCACCAGAGCCCGCCGCAAAGCGGGATGGTCTTGCTGCGGCGTTAGTGACCAGGTCGTATCCACTAGCAACGGCTCAACCTCTCTGACTGCTGAAGATAGGCGCGGTACAAGGGAGTAGACAGAAGCAAGGTCGGACGTAGCAGAAGGTCGGGGCAGGCAGCAAGGATCGTAGTCAGGGGCAACGGCAGGAGGTCTGGAACACAGGCTAGGAACACACAAGGAAACGCTTTCACTGGCACAATGGCAACAAGATCCGGCTAGGGAGTGCAGGGGAAGTGAGGTATAAATAGGGAGTGCACAGGTGAACACACTAATTAGAACCACTGCGCCAATCAGCGGCGCAGTGGCCCTTTAAATCGCAGAGACCCGGCGCGCGCGCGCCATAGGGAGCGGGGCCGCGCGCGCCGGGACAGGACCGACGGAGAGCGAGTCAGGTACGGGAGCCGGGGTGCGCATCGCGAGCGGGCGCCACCCGCATCGCGAATCGCATCCCGGCTGGAGGCGGTATCGCAGTGGATCTGACCGGGGCGCTGCAGTAGCGAGAGTGTAGCGAGCGCTCCGGGGAGGAGCGGGGACCCGGAGCGCTCGGCGTAACAACCACAGTGCTCTCTGCTGACATCTCTGTCCATTTTAGGAACTGTCCAGAGCAGGAGTAATCCCCATAGCAAACCTCTCCTGCTCTGGACAGTTCCTGACATGGACAGAGGTGTCAGCAGAGAGCACTGTGGTCAGACAGAAAATAAATTCAAAAAGAAAACAACTTCCTGTGAAGCATACAGCAGCTGATAAGTACTGGAAGGGTTAATATTTTTTAAATAGAAGTCATTACCAAATCAGTTCAACTTTCTGGCACCAGTTGATTTAAAAAATAAATAAAAAATAAAATGTTTTCCACCGTAGTACCCCTTTAAGTCTCTTCTGCATTCGCTTGACTGGGGAAACCATCAGTATTAAAACTTGCACTTTGAAAACTTTGTTTTTCATTTGCAGTAATTCTAGAAAATTGTCTTTGAAATGTATCTCTCGTAATGTTGTAACAAAAACATATCTTAAAAAACACTACACTGATGATCCTCATCTGTTATTTTTAATGGTGTTTTTCTTAGAAAAATCTGATGTTGTTCATCGATTGTCATCCATTATCACCAGTAACATCCGTTTTTTAATCAAGTTTTTAACCCTTTTTTTTGTAAAGCTGTACTGAGCATGCTCAATACAAAAAAAAACAGATGTTAAAAAACCTGACAATAACTGATGATAACTGAGAATTTTTTTTTGAACATCCGTTTCCCATAGACTTCAATGATAAATTTTTACATCCGGTTTTTCACCATTTTTTTTTTTTTGCCGGACCAAAAATTTGTGCTTTCACCGTCTTTTGTGCCTGCAAAAATAAGGGACATTAGTAACACGGACATGCCTGATGCAAAAGGATGTTCAAAAAATCCCATTGACATGAATGGGATTTTTTGACGCCCGTTTTCAGGACTTTTTGCCGGGAGTAGTAACGGAGGTTTTTTTTTTACCGGATGATACCTGTAGTGTGAAAGGGGCATTAGACAAATCGAAAGACAAATCGAGAGACAAATGTGCAATAATAATTTGAAAACATTTTGCTTATAGAAAAAAGCAGTGTGAACAGAGTCCTAGAGGTGATCTTGTCTAAAACTATACTAAAGGGCGCCAATAGAAAAGAATCAGCCTGACAAACTAATCAGGGCAAAGACCGTACAATTGACTGCAAGAGAAAGAAACACGTCTTCACTGCCAATAAAAGAATGGATTATTCACTGTACGGACAGATAGATGGAGGAATTCACTACAAAGGGGGCCCGAATGAAAAGGAGCCAGACAAGAAATTGGATTTGACTATCAATTTTAATTGTAATAATTAACAATGGGACGACAGGACGGCCGGATGGGGGGCGAGGAAGGAGGTTTTCTCTCCTCTTGGTGGTGACAATGGCAGATGGCTCACTGGAGATTTTGCTTTCCTCTTAATCAATGTAACACATGTCTAATTAATTACAGGCCCAACTTACTGAATCCATGTCCTTTCCTAACCTAAGGACACAATGGGTCACATGGCATTTTGGGGGCAACAGCAGTTCAAATCGGATTGGTCAAAAGAAAAAAAATATATATATATATACGTTTCCCGAATCTGTTGATTTGTTCATTTATTTTAATTTTGCCATTAATAAAAGTAAAAAAAGAAAACAAACAAAAAAAACAATATTTATAATACAAATCGATAAACAGATTTAACTTAAATTTAACATAAATAAATAAAGAAAAAATAGGTCTTTGGTTTCCCTTTTAGAACTAAAATCCAAGACATATATGGCAGTGCCCGGTACTGTAATACCACTAGAATTGCCATCCGGCCGATGAGACCGCTGGCCCAGTGGGTATTTACATCAGAAGGCCAGTGCTGATAAAAGTTTTTTTTACAGACAATAATAGTTTCTGCTACTTTGTTGCAAGGGTAAGATTATGGACAGTCAAGGTAGGCATCCGCCTAGAGCAGTGGTCTCAAACTGTGGCCCTCCAGATGTTGCAAAACTTCAACTCCCAGCATGCCCGGACAGCCTACGGCTGTCCGGGCATGCTGGGAGTTGAAGTTTTGCAACATCTGGAGGGCCACAGTTTGAGACCACTGGCTTAGGGCATCACCACAACTGCTGGCTATCACTAGCACCAAGGAATCCAGGGCACTCACTCAAGATCCCTTGGCAAGAGAGTGCAGCTTTTAACTGTATGAGCGTCATTAGGACATGCTTGCAGTTGAAAGATGTAAGAGAGAAAAGTACCATTTACTCCGTGCCCTGTCACTTAGGCTGCACTCACACCACGTTTTTGCAATACAGTTCCCGTATCAGGTTTTTGATGAAAAACGGATTCCTCAAAACCGGACTAAACTGTAGCAAAACGGGTGTAAAAATTTTAACCCGTATACGGTTTGAAAAATGATGTCCGGTTGCATCCGTTTTTTAAGAAAAAAAACGTATAAGTTTTTAGCTTTTCACTCCATTCTGAATAAAGTTTCACTTGTTTGATTGAAATTCCAAGAAAAAAATAAACTGTGCAAAGTCAGAAACCGTATGGTGAAAACCGGATGGAACCGTACGCACATACAGTTCTCTACGGTTCCCATTGACTCCCATGTTAAAAAAAAAAAAAAAAAAAAAAAGGATACGGTTTAATACGGTTTTTGACCCGGACCAAAAATCGTGGTAGGCTACGGTTTTGGGTACGTGAAAAAAAAATGGACAAAACCGCACAGGATGCAAAACGGATGGACCGGATGCATCTTTTGGCATACATGTTTTCAATGGAGAGACAATGTATACGGTTTCAATACGGTTCCGTGCGGTTTTCCCATTGAAAACATATACGGGAACTGTATTGCAAAAACGTGGTGTGAATGCATCTTTACTCTTGTAGACCACAGACCTGCGACCTATACCTCATTAGAAGAACCAGGCCACCATTTTTTTCTTTGACATATACCACATAAGTACTTGAGATAAAACAACAACTCTGTACGCTTCCATATAAATTTGGTAACATACAGGGGTATAGTATGTGTCCATGGCTTTCTATGGGTGCTGTATTACGTATCTGCAAAGCATCGATCCATATGGCTATGTTCACACTATCATTTTTGCCAGTTCTGATGTATGATGTATACAACTGGGACCTAACAGTCCTTGCCGACCTATAACTTTATTTCTCAAATCGACATAGTGTTAAATGGCATAATAAACTTTGAAAGTAATGGGACCCAAGAATAAAAAATAAAACTGCCACAAAAAAAAAAAACTACCCCCATATTTTTCTCCTTCATGGTACAGTTTTTGTGTTTTTTTTTTAATCTCTATATAATGTGTATTAGTATAGTATAGTATATTTTATCCCCTGCGTTTTCTCATGTGATTCACAAGTCATGCGACACTTTTATCAAACGCCAACGTACAAACGCCAATATACATGGATTTTTTGGCATTTTTAGTTCCATCAATAGAAGAAGTCTATGGGAGGAAAAATGCGGAAAAATGCCATAATTTGATTCTGGAAAACTTCCACTGAGCTTAAAAATACCACTAAAGGGTGATTCCCCCCACCCAGTTAAAGGGGTAGTCCAGTGGTGAAAAACGTATCCCCTATCCTAAGGATAGGGGATAAATTTGAGATCGCGGGGGGCTCCCCGCGATCTCTCGGTACGGGGGCCGACACGCCCCCTCAATACATCCCTATGGCAGAGCCGGAGATTGCCGAAGGCAGCGCTCCGGCTCTGCCATAGAGTTGCATTGAGGGGGCGTGTCGGCCGCCGCTTCATGCGGTGGTTGACACGCCCCCTTCGCGCGGGCTGTCGGGGCCCCGTACAGGAGAACGAGGGGGGGCTTCAGCGGTCGGACCCCCCACGTTCTGCAACTTATCCCCTATCCTTAGGATAGGGGATAAGTTGTTCACCACTGGACTACTCCTTTAAATAGGCACTGTCAGGTTCAAAAACTATTTGTGTCATACATCTTCGAAAAAAACATTCACCTTTTTAATATACTTCATAACAAATGTTATCTCCTTTTTATAGAAATCATGGCTTATAGAAAAGACCACTAGGGGTCCGCATACCATTCAGAACATAATCCTGTCCGGCTGCCGCATCATCTTTATCCCAGCTTAAGCACAGACATGGACAAGGTCCAGTAAGTGAGGGTGGGACTGTGCTCACTCCTGTCCTGTCTGCCTCAGAATGCAGCATGAAACCAGAGGGGAGGGGGTTACAGAGCAGCCTGCAGTGATTGGATAAAGAAACTCAGCTCTAAGGGAGGAAGATGAGTCATGCAGAGTGAGGACACGCCCCCTCCAAAGCACAGAATGACAAACCAAGTGAGCAAGAGAAAAAAAGTATTTGTGAGAGAAATATAAATGCTAGACAAAGCTATAATAAAAATGATATATTGTTATATTATATATTATATAACAATAAAAAGTATAATTATATAACAATAAAAATTATATGTTCATGATCAGGATTAGGTACTGAGTAACACACAACATTTTGTGTTTTTTTTGAGGGATATGACAGGTACATCTGACAGCAGTTGTTTTTTGGCCCATAAAATCCACCATGCGGTAAGTATGGCCCTTTTTTTTTCCATTTTTTTCCATTTTTTTTTTTCTATCTTTAGAAAAATGCAGTGTCTGTTTTCAGCCTAAAGCACTACATTTTAGGAATGGTAATACAGGGGGAAACCAATACAGAATAATAATAATAATAATAAATTGACTGGTTATCTAAATGCACATGCAAGCTGGGAAGCAAAATGCATATATGTAAATGTATTTGCACCCACTTTATGGCTACAAAGCCATCAAAGCGCGTCCGTACAAAAGCTGCGAGAGAAATAGGAAATGTAATGGAAACGATTCTGTTTCTCGGGCCGAGAGGATCCTTGGAGTATGGGATATTCTGAATATACAGTGGTCCCTCAAGTTACAATATTAATTGGTTCCAGGACGACCATTGTATGTTGAAACCATTGTATGTTGAGACCATAACTCTATGGAAACCTGGTAATTGGTTCTAAAGGCACCAAAATGTCATCCAAAAATAGGAAAAAGTGAGAATTAAAGAAAAATAAGTAGATAACTAATATAGATAAAGCAAATCCTTACATATAAAAGTAAGAAAGATCTGCTGGGAGCTGTAATCGCTGTCTATGTCAGTGTTTCCCAAGCAGGGAGCCTCCAGCTGTTGCAAAACTACAACTCCCAGCATGCCCGGACAGCCAACGGCTGTCCGGGCATGCTGGGAGTTGTAGTTTTGCAACAGCTGGGGCCACCCTGCTTGGGAAACACTGGTCTATGTAGAGGACAGGAGCTTCTTCCGGGTCCTGTACAGTACACAGTGTCCTAAAAAGTAATGGAGTCACCCTCACCTGGTGTCCAAAGGAGCAGCTAACCCTGGTACAGGTAAAGAGTACAGAACATGTAATACCTCCCTGTACTGTAGGGGGCGCTACTAGACACTCTCAGTGCATACGCTTCAGTAATACAGGGGTTTTACCAGTGAATGCCCATTCTGATTGGTCGGTTCTTCCGGCCATTGACAGGTATCACAGATCTGGACTGTCCGTTGCATTGTATGTTGAGTCTGGTTTCAACTTACGATGGTCCAGAAAAGACCATTGTATGTTGAAACTATTGTATGTTGAGACCATTGTAAGTTGAGGGATCACTGTATTTGTAAATGTACAACACAGATTTCTTACAAATAACTATTATTTAAAGGATTCCTCTGGTGACATTCTATTACTTAACACCCCTTATCCGTGTCCCCCCCCCCCCAATTCCCCTATAACATCTCCAAGAGAAAATAAACCGTATCGATATTTACAGAACGGTCCGGATAAGCCTCGTAACGTCATGCATTACCAATGATGTTCCCGCACAAGCTTCAACTTTCTTCCACTCACATTTCAAATGAATATTATTAAGTCCAAGTGTGCACAGCTGTCAAGGTCAATGGAAATAAAACATTCTCAGCCAAACAAAATGTCATTTGTATGCAGCAATCTGGACTTGACTGAGAGGTGGATGAAGCTTATCAGGATGGGGCGGCGTGACATCACTTTCAAGTAAATGGAGAGCTGACCTCTGCGTGCCTGTATCCAAGATGTGCAGCTTTTTCTTCGCCTTTTTTATTTTTTTTTGCAAGATTTTACTTTGTGTTTATTTTTTCTACATTTTTTTTACTTCCCAATAAAATGACGAAGTTTAATTTTGCCTCAAATATATTTCCCAACCAGGCTGCCTCTAAGTGTTGCGAAACTACAACTCCCAGGTGAAGGAGACTCATGACACTTTCTGCTCTACTTTGCGTGGCAGAGTTGAGCGGAGGAAAAAATACAGAATTTTATTTTCTCTGCTCAACTTCTCTAAAATATCGGCCATGTGACGGACCCTAAATAAGTGATTGGGAGCCATGGGGACCCAGTGGTGTCTGTCTGTCGTATTCCAACCCGTTCAGGGTCCATTGGAAAAAAAAAAAGGAGCTGAACAGACCCTGAATTTTTCGGAGTACAACAGCCATGTGACCTTAACCTAAGTTAGGGTCTATTCACGCGGCAGAATTTCCGCTTGTGGAATTCCGCCTTAAATTGAAGCCCATAGACTTCTATGGGTATCCGCACTCCCATTCACACTTCCGAATTTCCACTTGCGGAATTCCGCCTTAAACTAAAGCCCATAAACTTTTATGGGATTCCGCACTCCCATTCACACTCAGATTGCGGAATTCCGCAAGAGGAAATTCAGAAGTGTGAATGGGAGTGCGGAATCCCATAGAGGTCTATGGGCTTTTATATGAGGTGGAATTCCCCAAGCGGAATTCGGCAAGCGTAAATTCTGCCATGTGAATAGAACTTTAGGCAGATATATTTCTATGAAGTAATGACTTGGGTTATTGTAGACGGCTAATGGGAACTATGGTGGATCCCAAGAGCAAACGTATTATTGTTATTCTTGTAACCTGACGGTGAATACATTTTAGCAAGCTAAATGTCTCATGAGGGGCTGTTTTAATATTACGTGTCAGTACATAATGTAGTTTGTCATGAAAGTTTTACCAAATTGTCAGTATAAGTTCAGAGGAAAATACTCAGCAGAATCATAATTCACATGGCTTAAAGGGGTTCTCTGCAGGAAAACATCTTATCCTCTATCCAAATCATAGGGGATAAGATGTCTGATCACGGGGGTCCCGCCACTGGGGACCCCAGCGATCTCCAGGCGGCGGTGTCCAGAACACAGAAGCTTGGCACCCCCCACGATTAGACATCTTATCCCCTATGCCCTATAAGAGGTTTTCCAGCAGAGTACCTCTTTAAGCTTCTCCCTGCCACGTGGTGCCTCATTAATGGATCTCTTCCTATACTCAAATGATATGGTAGTTATGAAAAAAAGGACCATGATCAACTTACATTGGAGTCATAAGTAATGTACCAATAATTCAGGGTAACACAACATATTTTGAGGTGTCAATACCACTTCACCAGATGTACTACATGTGATGAAGAGGTACTGACACCTCGAAACCCGTGGTGTTACAAGAAGTCTTTAATATATTACTTATGACTCCAATGTGAGTTGAAAAGTGGCTTGTGATGAGTGATGCTTGTCCTTTTCCCACAACTACCATTTGATCACCCAACATGGTAAAGTTCAAGGTATTTTCTACATGCGATTATAAGTTAATAAGGTGAGCAGAACCCCCACAGGGGGGAAATCTTTTTCTTCTCTTCACCCTGTTTGAACGTTATTACCCTATGGGAAGCTCTATCCCTATTTTTTCCACTAACCTATAGGCAAATAAGAAGATATCCATCAATGAAGGCCAGTGGGTTGGGGAGAAGCTGGTGGAACCACCCAGATCCTATGACTCCCGTTTTTAGCAGGTTTTTAAGTTATGATTTCTCTGCAACACTACAATGTTTCTGAGTAAAATATAGCCTGTCCCTGTTTTGCGCTGCTGAAACCATGGACACCATAAAATTAACGACAGGATTGCTTTTAAAGGGGTTATCCAGGAAAATAAAAAAAAGAGCTAATTTCTTTCAAAAAACGCTCCCCATCTGTCTCCAGGTTGGGTGTGGTTTGGTAGCTCAGTTCCATTGAAGTGAATGTAGCCAAGTTGTAAAACCACCCCCAACCTGGAGACAGAAGGGAAGCGTTTTTTGAAAGAAATTAGCTCTGTTTTTCTATACCTGGATAACCCCCCTTTACGTCTATGTTCACACACAGTATTATGGGCCATTTTTGATCTGTAAAAACAGATGTTGTAAGGGTTAAAAAAAAAAAAAAAAGGCCCAAAAAGTTTTTGGTATATTGAGTTGAAAAAAATTACGATCAAGGTCCTATATAATTTTTTTTTTTTTTGCACTTTTTGGAGCCAATTTTCAACCCTGAAAATTACTAGAATTTGTTGCAGATAAAAACATCTGAAAAAATGGACCAACCAAATGGCGTTTTTTTTTTTTTTTGTTAGACAAAGTGTGAACATAGCCTAAGATTGAGTGTCAGTACCAGTGTTTCCTAACCAGCGTGCCTATAGCTGTTGCAAAAATACAACTCCCAGCATGCCCGGACAGCCAAAGGCTGTCCGGGCATGCTAGGAGTTGTAGTTTTGCAACAGCTGGAGGCACACTGGTTGGGAAACACTGGTCCACAAATAGATTTTTGGCAGGACATAAGATTTTTCTAATGACAACAAATATTGAAGGAAATGCCCGATCCTGCTCTTGCCATTGACAGTGGTTTGTTCTACTATGGCTTTGCCAGTTCTCTGTCACGTCATGTTGTCAAGAGTAAATTTTCAAAACAATTTTAATTCAAACACAAAACAAAACACAATAAGAAACATTCTAACAACTGGAATCCCGTCGCCCTGAGTCACACTAAATCTAAATTCTCACCCAACCAGTAAAACAAGATCAGCCTTAAAGGGTTAAAAATAATAATAATAGCTGCCATACATGGTACCATGACTGGAAGCCTGGCACCGACGCCTGACACGGATCTCCCGGGGTGAAAAGAGTCTCGAAAAATATGCCCCGAATGTATTCTTGTCTGACACTATCTACGACTTCATGGCTTCCATCAAGATTTTTCCCAGACAGGATACAGACACATATCGGGAGGCGTTCACACATCTGATTATCATACGTAATTCTGAGCCTTCGCATAACAATACAGAATGAGAACAATATTTGATTGCAGCTTTATATATATATATATATATATATATATATATATATATATATATATATACTGTATACATATAATTTAGGAGTAGAAGTTGTTTTTTTTTTTATCTCATCTCTGGCAAATTGCAAATCAGAGCAGACGGTCACCACCAAAATAATCCCTGCAGCAGCAATTAGTCAGGATGAATGGTAATTAGACATTAGACCAAACGTCTCTCTATCACCAGCCTTTTCGTCAGAACAAGTCCCGTCGCCTACCGCGCTCCCCGTCTCAGTGTCAGAGAACAAAAAAAAAAACATATTCTTAAATAGGCATTGTCATTCAAAAATTCTAATGTACTTTGTTTAAAAATGTGAAGTTTTCTATGTTTTATTTGTGTTTAAAAATGCTGCCACTAGGTGTCTCCCTACTTTCAGTCTGGAGTGCTGAGGGGGGGGGGGGGGTGCAGCCTTCACCAATCATAGTTCATCTCACACTGAACTGCTCTGGGCTGTGTGTAGCAGAGTGAGGGAGGAAGTTCTCCCCTGTATGGCTTCAGATGATGTCACGCCTGCTGGGGAACGTCCCTTCCCAGTTTGTGAATCTGACTGAGACTGAGCAGAGAATACAGAACAATATCAAAGTAGAAAATTTAAAAAAAATAATAAAAATATAGACAGGAGGTGGTTTATCATGATGGGGGCAGTGGACTGTGAAGATTATACAATTTAACAAGATCATGACAGGTATTCTTTAACCCCTTCCCGCAAAATCAGGAACATGTACCTGATGATTAGGGATGACTTCCCACAAAACCACATACATGTGCCTGATGAGAATAAACTGTCACAGCGCCGCCGGGCACTTTGACAGTTTATTGAGCTCGGTTGTGCTGCACAGCCAAGCCTCCCTGAAGCCGGCCAGGGACCAATCGCAGTGGTCCCCTGCCGGCGATCGCTACTATTGGTCCGTCAGTACAGACGGACCAATAACAGGGATCTGGTGCAGGTCTCCTCCTTCCCCCTCTCCTCCATCGCTTCACGGTGGTAGAGGGGGCCCCATCGGAGGAGGTCACCTGCGGGCACTCACAATCGGAGCTGCACTCCGATCCTGGGTTAACCCTGTAGATGCTGCGGTCAATTAGATCGTAGCATCTATTAGGGTATCAGAGGGAGGGAGCTGCCTCTGTCACTGAACGGCGCTCTGCAAAGTGAAAGCAGAGCGTCGATGGTTACCATGGCAACCGGAGGCCTTACACTGGCCTCCGTTGCCATGGCAACATGAGCGATCAGTCCCTACCTAAGGTAGGGACTGATCTATCCTATGCCTGTCAGGACTGACAGACATAGGCATAATTCAATGTACAGATGTGTACTCCATTGAATTATGTGTATAATAGTAAAAAAAAAAAAAAAAAGTGTGAAAAAAGGGGGTGAAATAAAAGTGTGAAAATAAAAAAAGGAAAAAAAAATGTGAAAAAAATATAAAAAATAATAAAATAAATTACGGTATATTTCTGTATAATACACCCCCAAAAATAATCCCCCCAAATACATCAACATGTCCCGCAAAAAAAAGAGTCCTCACACAATTGCGTCAGTGAAAAAATAAAAAAGTTACAGCTCACAGTATGCGGTGACTTACAAACATGATTTCTTCTTAAAAAAAATAGTTTTTATGCCATAAATGAACTAAAATATTTTTAAAAAGTATATAAATTTGGTATCACCGTAATCGTATCAACCTGCAGTGTAACATTACCATGTCATTTATACCGCATGATGAACGACCTAAAAAAAAAAAAACGACAACCGCAGAATAGATTTTCTTTTATGTATACCACCTCATAAAAAATAAAATAAAAAACGATCAGTTGTCACATGTACCCCGGAATGGTACCAATGAAAGCGTCAACTTGTCTCCCAAAAATATTTTTGCACCCCAAGGGCCCTGTAATTTTGTATGCCAACAAAATATCCTAAACTAAAAGGATGCCACAAAATCCACACATCATGCCTTCATGTCTTGGGCACAAAGGCCACATATGGGATATTTCTAAGGACGTCAGAATTCGGGGAATAAATCTTGAGCTTTATTTTTTTGTGAACACCTACTGTTTTACAGAAAAAAATGGATTAAAATGAAAAATCTACAAAAAAAAGTAACATTTTAAAATTCCGCCTCCACTTTGCTTTTATTTCTGTGAAAAGGGTTAATAAAGTTCTTTAATGTCATTCTGACTACTTTAAGGGGTGCAGTTTATAAAATGGGGTGATATATGGGGGTATCTAACATACAGGCCCCTCAATTCCACTTCAGAACTGAACTGGTCCCTGAAAAATCTGATTTTGCAATTTTCTCGACAATCTGTAAAATTGCTGCTAAACTTATAAACCCTCTAACATTCTAATAAAGTAAAAGAATGTTTATCAAACGATGGGAACATAAAGTAGACATATTGTAGATGTAAATTAATCATTAATTTGGTGCGGCATCGCTATTTGTCGTATGAGCAGAAAATATCAAATCTCGATGCACATTTTTCATTTTTTCTGTCATTTTTATTTTATTTATTTTTTACAAAAATCCCTAAATATATCAATCAAAATTTACCACTAATGTAAAGTACAAAATGTCACAAAAAACTATCTCAGAATCGCTTTCATAAGTGAAAGTGTTCCAAAGTTATTACCAAATAAGTGGACGCATGTCAGATTTTGAAAATTTGTCTTGGTCCTTAAAGGGGTACTCCGGCGCTAAGACATCTTATCCCCTATCCAAAGGATAGGGGATAAGATGCCTGATCGTGGGGGTCCCAACGCTGGGGACCCCTGGGATCTTGCAAGCAGCACCCAGTTATAATCTGTCCCTGGTGCATGTTCGCTCCGGGTCTGATTACTGGCGATCACGGGGGTTGGAGTATTGTGACATCACGGCCCCGCCCCTGTGTGATGTCACGCTCCGCCCCCTCAATGTAAGCCTATGGGAGGGGGCGTGGCAGCTGATCGCCAGTAATCAGACTCGGAGCAAACATGCTCCGGGGACTGATTATAACGGGGTGCTGCGTGCAAGATCATGGGGTCCCCAGCGGCAGGATCCCCGCAATCAGGCATCTTATCCCCTATCCCTTGGATAGGGGATAAGATGCCTTAGCACCGGAGTACCCCTTTAAGGTCAAAACAGGCTATAGAGTAAAGGGGTTAAGAAAATCCTGATGAGATTCCAGCAGAAATGTCCATAGACGATCTGCAGAACCCATGCACCACTTCATTATTTTTTTTCTTTATCTGCAAATGCTAAAATCAGCACTACAAACAAACCCAAGACGGGGGTCGTAATGCGAAGAGAATTCCAGGAAATCATTACGAAGTGCTGCTAACTTGTTTATACCAAAAGTTTTCTCCTCATTTATTTTTAGATTTCAAGTTTCCACTGAGAAAAAACCCAGAGAGAGCGAAGTTCACCACAACCATTAAGCAGAGGTGGAAATGTGTCAAAATAATCTTTGATTCTTAACAAACCCCATGTCGGGCCTAAGGGGTGAGCCGGGCTGTCTGTTCACCGGCCGCCTATTATTAGAATGCACTGGGTAGCTTTGTCACTTTGGAGCGCTGGGCACACTATGGAATCTGCGAGGAATGTTCCCCAGGAATTCTGCACAAACTGCGTCTTGTGGCCCAATCCTATTGACTTCAATGGGATTTCCGCTGCTGTGTGCACACAGCCCAATGTCCACTACAGAACTTCTGTTGCAGATCTAAGTCTTTGGCGGAATCCATTATAGAAGTCCCACTTGTCGCTTGTCAATGGGATGGCCCATATGTCTGCTTTATTTACCATGAAGCAGAATGATCGTGGATCCACAGTGTAAATCAGTGGGAAAATTCCTCAGCGTGAACATACCCCTATTCAATCGGCAGAATTTCCGCTTGTGGAATTCTGCCTCAAATTAAAGCCAATAGACTTCTAAGGGATTCCGCACTCCCATTCACACTTCTGAATTTCCGCTTGCGTCGGGTGCAGCGCCCGAGGCTCGTGATGTTACGGCCACGCCCCCTCAATACAAGTCTATGGGAGGGGGCGTGGCGGCCATCACCCCCCCTCCCATAGACTGCATTGAGGGGGCGTGGCTGTGATGTCACGAGCCTCTGCCCAGCATCACCAGTCATCCCGCACAGAGCAAAGTTCGTTCCGTGCACCGGATGTCTGGGGTGCTGCAGCTAACATTGCAGGGGGTCCCCAGCGCTGGGACCCCTGCAATCAGACATCTTATCCTCTATCCAAAGGATAAGATGTCTAGGGACGGAGTACCCCTTTAAGCAATAGGTGATTTTCTGATAACACATTCCCTTTTAGGCAACTACATTGACTACTGCCCTTGTGAATGTTTGCACCCAATAAATATTTGAATCTGACTTCTAAATTGCCTGAGGGTGTTGTAAGGAGGGTAACTTAGGAGGGCAACTATGTAGCAAACTATTTCAACCATATGTATACGGTATATATTCCTAATTTATTCCTTGAATTCCGGACTATCCTGATATTTTTTATGTTAATCCATCCGATCGTTTACTATCAACCAAGCCGGCAATCTTTAGATGTCACTGTCACTTACACACCCAAACAGACAAAAGGTTGCATACTTTAGCACCAATGTCAGTCATCAAAGCTCCGAGCCTGTCAATCTCCACAGAACAGACCATTAGCCGATAGTCAGATAGACCAGATTACAGGAGCGCAGAGTGTCACGGCGTGTGATTGATGGAAGCGCAGCGCGTGTAAGCTACATAGGGAACATTTTAAATAGTCTGCGTAAACTTAGACTCCAACTCTAGGCCTTAATTATAATCTGTGTTTATGATGCACTTACAGCAGAATCTACAAATCTATAACACAAGGCAAATCGAAACTGATATCAGGCACCAATACGAAAAAAAAATAAAGAAAAAAAAATATATATAGTGCATTAAAGGGGTATTCCAGTTAAAAACATGTGTTTTCATATCAACTGGCTCCAGAAAGTTAAATAGATTTGTAAATTTCTTCTATTAAAAAATATTGATCCTTCCGGTACTTATCAGCTGCTGAAGTTGAGTTGTTCTTTTCTGTCTGACCACAGTGCTCTCTGCTGACACCTGTCTGTCTGTCTCAGGAACTGTCCAGAACATTAGAGGTTTGCTTTGGGACTTGCTCCTACTCCGGACAGTTCCTGAGACAGACAGAGATGTCAGCAGAGAGCACTGGGGTCAGACAGAAAGGAAATAAAAAAAAAAAAAAAGAACTTCCTGTGGAGCATACAGCAGCTGATTATTACTGGAAGGATTAAGATTTTGAAATAGAAGCAATTTACAAATCTGTTTAACTTTCTGGCACCGGTTGATATGACAAAAAAAAAAAAAGTTTTTTTTTACTGGAGCCCCCCTTTAAAATAGCTGACATTCTGGATGTGCTCGGCTTGTCTGGGGAAGAACAGTAATCATAAAGATGAATGTTCTACTCAGGTTGCTTATTGTTCTATCAAAGTCAATTTTTCTGCGATTTGCTAAACTGCTAAGAAGTTGGCTTAGTCACGACTAATGGGTAGCACGAGCTTATGGATCTCCGTGACCCCAAGACCCCAAAACACTTGAGGCGTCACTCACTACTCAGCATAAGACCTAAATGCGCTTATTGATCACGCATCTTCTAGGGTAGTCGATGCCCATGGCTTCTTTGTATTATGATCAGTCCGTAAGGAAAAGAAGATATCGGCACTCACCAATTCAGCTTGCAAGTCTTCTTTATTGAAGCATACTTACATCAGGGGTACAGAAGAGAAGGGTAGTGGGGGGGTAGTGAATGGCGACCGAGCTCCTGTTTCGCACGCTTGGCGTGCTTCGTCCGGCCATAATGGCCGGACGAAGCACGCCAAGCGTGCGAAACAGGAGCTCGGTCGCCATTCACTATCCCTCCCACTACCCTTCTCTTCTGTACCCCTTATATAAGTATGCTTCAATAAAGAAGACTTGCAAGCTGAATTGGTGAGTGCCGATATCTTCTTTTCCTTACGGACTGATCTGTATACTGCTTGCCTTATCTGATAACCACCTCCAGCAATATAGCTACGCAAGCATCCATCTGCCGTCTCACACCCCAGGACACCACTAGCAGCGCCGCGCCACTTCTACTGTGAACTTCTTTGTATTATGCTGGTTTGGAGGTGGCATTGACTGGGCACATGTGTCTGTCTCACTGCCAGAGCTCTTTTTACTTAGGTAATTGGTTTAGCTTGAAACAGAACAAGTATCCATAATCTTGTTTCACACATAAATGTACTAAGCCTGATGGGGGCCTGAAATGTATTAGATACTACTGAAAGGCTGTATGCGCAAGACATGCTGACAAATCCACCATTCTTGATTTTATTGCCTCACTGGAGACGTGACATCCCACCACGCCCCCTCGTGACATCACACCACGCCCCCTCCGTTCATGTCTATGGGAGGGGGCGTGACGGCCATCGCGCCCCCTCCAATAGACATGAATGTAGGGGGCGTGGCATGATGTCACATCTCCAGTCCCGGAAACACAGAGGTTCCCGAGACTGGAGAAGCAGTCCCCGCAAAGAATGCGGGCGCTGCACAGAGATCACGGGGGTGGGTCCCCAAGATCAGACATCTTAGGATAGGGGATAAGATGTACTTGTCCGGAATATCACTTTAAGCTCTTTCGATATAGATATTGCTGTGGGTATTCATACAGTCCCCTATCTATACTTAAAATCTTGGCCAGATTGTGATATCGTCCTGAAGGGCATATATACAGTTCAGGGGAGAATACATACTACGTTGCAGAGATCCAGGTGTCCACAAATCTATAAGATCAGTCTGTGGTTTCCCCAGGTCAAAACCTCACTTTTTGGTATATATATATATATAGAAGGTCTTCTCTACACAAAAGAAACAATACAAAAAAATAAGTTGAGAAACAGTACTCTAGTCTAGATCTATGTGGACATCACTAAGTACCTTCCCTTTAATGCATTTATAGTGTACCTCAGATTTTCAATGGATTTCCATACACATAAGTAGTACAAGTGCAAAACAAGAAACTTTGTAATGTATTGTATTGCTTCTATCACCGCTTATCAGACTACATCCTCTTACCCCTGCCTCCCGTACTGTCCAGTCCAGAATTCACTGAAAAAATCCATACAGCAGCAAGATTGTTTTGCAGCTTTACTGAGAGATCAGGTTGCAACTGCCTTTAAAAGTCTATGAGAAGGGAGTGGGAGTAAGCAGAGGGAGCTGCTGCAGAGAGAGGCAGAGAATGCAAAGAGGAGCTCTTGCATCTAGTAAGTGTTTTATTGTCACACCCTAGTCCTGGATTTGAAACTAAACTGCACTATACTACTGTATAACATCCCACATACTGCTGCTGTTTCTTTTTGTGAGACTGCACATGAGAAACTGAGGCACAAGATCCCCTTTTCCCAGGACATTGTTTTAAGTAGACATCATAGCAGCTAGTTTCCTGCTTCCTCCCCCCCCCCCCCCTACCCTCATTATACTTCTATGGGCAGCTGTAACCTGATCTATTAGTAAACGTGAACATCCATCTCTTCACTTCTTTAGCAATTATTTTAGTGATTTATAATCTAACAAAGATTCTTATTTAGAAATGTATTGTACTGTTCGTTCTAATCAAAGGTACACTTTAACTATACTGTTTCATCCCCAGCCTCCAAATACCAATACAAGATACTTTTACTGCGCCAGTCAACAATGTGTACTACCTAAAAGGGGTACTCTGGTGGAAAACAAATGCTTTCAAATAATCTGGTGCCAGAAAGTTATACAGATTTGTAAATTACTTCTATTTAAAAATCTCCATCCTTCCAGTACTTATCAGCTGCCGTATGCTTCAAAGAAAGTTGTGTAGTTCTTTCCAGTCTGACAACAGTGCTCTCTGCTGACACCTCTGTCCATGTCAGGAACTGCCCAGAGAAAATCCCCATAGCAAGATTTTTATATAGAAGTAATTAACAAATCTGCATAATTCTCTGGCATCAGTTGATTTGAATTTTTTTTTCCACCTAACAGGAGTACCCCTTTAAGAAGAACTTAACGCTAAATGATTTACTTTGATTGGTGAAAAGATCAGCTGATATTTTCATACATTTAGTCAGCCAAGCTATCATTACTTGATCACCCGGTGTCTGTAGACACCAAAGGGCTATATAAATACAAGAGCATGACTCTTGTCAGGGAGGAACAAGGTTTTGCTAAGCAAATTTATTTTCTTTTGCGGTGACGCCCAGCTCTCATTGTTCTTACACATGTTCTTAAAAATGTTGCAATCAATGTAATTATAATTTAGCGAATTCAATTTATAATTTAGCTAAATCTATAAAGGAACAATGAGATCTTTTTTGGATATAAAGGTCAACAACCCCAGCATCTCTAGAAGGATATATGCATTTTCATTGAATAGAAACATAAAGATTTTGTGTACTGTGGGATGTATATATATACCGTATTTATCGGGGTATACCACACACCGGCCTATAACACGCACCCTCATTTTACCAAGGATATTTGGGTAAAAAAAGTTTTTTACCCAAATATCCATGATAAAATGAGGGTGCGTGTGCGCACGTGTATACCCCGATACATCTCCAGGAAAGGCAGGGGGAGAGAGGCCGTCGCTGCCCGCTTCTCTCCCCCTGCCTTTCCTGGGGTCTAGAGCGCTGCTGTCGGCCCTTTTCACCCCCTGGTTATCGGCGCCGCTGCCCGTTCTGTCCCCCTGACTATCGGTGCCGGCGCCGATAGCCAGGGGGAGAGAAGCGGCGCCGACAGCCAGGGGGAGAGAAGGGGCAGCGGCACCCATTGCCGGCGCCGCTGCCCCGTTGCCTCCCCCCATCCCCGGTGGCATAATTACCTGAGTCGGGTCCGCGCTGCTCCAGGCCTCCGTCGTGCGTCCCCAGCGTCGTTGCTATGCACGGCGCGGCGCTCTGACGTCAGAGCGCCGCGCCGTTCAGCACATACCAATGACGTCGGGGACGCACGACGGAGGCCTGGAGCAGCGCGGACCCGACTCAGGTAATTATGCCACCGGGGATGGGGGGAGGCAACGGGGCAGCGGTGCCGGCAATGGGTGCCGCTGCCCCTTCTCTCCCCCTGGCTGTCGGCGCCGCTTCTCTCTCCCTGGCTATCGGCGCCGGCACCGATAGTCAGGGGGACAGAACGGGCAGCGGCGCCGATAACCAGGGGGTGAGAAGGGCCGACAGCAGCGCTCTAGACCCCAGGAAAGGCTGGGGGAGAGAAGCGGGCAGCGACGGCCTCTCTCCCCCTGCCTTTCCTGGGGGTGTATCGGCGTATAACACGCACACAGACTTTAGGCTAAAAAATTTTGCCTAAAAAGTGCGTGTTATACGCCGATAAATACGGTATATATATATATATATATATATATATATACAGTGGTCCCTCAACATACGATGGTAATTCGTTCCAAACGAGCCATCGTTTGTCGAATCCATCGTATGTTGAGGGATTCGTGCAATGTAAAGTATAGGAAGCTGTACTCACCTGTCCCAGCCGCTCCCGATGGTGTCCCCGCCGCTCCCGATGGTGACCCTGGGCCTCCGCTGGGCTCTCCTGGTCTTCTCCGGTCCTCCGCTGTCTTCTCTGGTCCTCTGCTGTCTTCCGCAAGGCCTTACTGGGCCTGCGTAGCGACGTCATTACGCCGCTGCGTACGCCATTCCTATTGGATGACGTGGGCAGCAGCGTATTGACGTCATCGGAGAGGGCAGAGAAGACACCGGAAGACCAGCGCTGGACCCGGAGGGCACCCCGGAGCATCGTGGAGGGGTAATACTTACCGCACCACACGGGGAACATTAAGCTGCTATCCGGCAGCAGCTTAAGCATTTTGCGCTGCCGGATAGCACGGGGACATCGTAGGTCAGAGGGTCACTGTATATATATATATATATATATATATATATATATATAAATATATATAGTCATGGCCGTAAATGTTGGCACCCCTGGAATTTTTCAAGAAAATTAAGTATTTCTCACAGAAAAGGATTGCAGTAACACATGTTCTGCTATACACATGTTTATTCCCTTTGTGTGTATTGGAACTAAACCAAAAAAGCAAATTGGACATAATGTCACCAAACTCCAAAAATGGGCTGGACAAAATTATTGGCACCCTTAACTTAATATTTGGTTGCACACCCTTTGGAAAAAATAACTAAAATCAGTCGCTTTCTATAACCATCAATAAGCTTCTTACACCTCTCAGCCAGAATGTTGGACCACTCTTCCTTTGGAAACTGCTCCAGGTCTCTTATTGGAAGGCGCCTTTTCCCAACAGCAATTTTAAGATCTCTCCACAGGTGTTTAATGGGATTTAGATCTGGACTCATTGCTGCCACTTCAGAACTCTCCAGCGTTTTGTTGCCATCCATTTCTGGGGGCTTTTTGACGTATGTTTGGGGTCATTGTCCTGCTGGAAGACCCAAGATCTCGGACGCAAACCCAGCTTTCTGACACTGGGCTGTACAGTGTGACCTAAAATCCATTGGTAATCCTCAGATTTCATGATGCCTTGCACACATTCAAGGCACCCAGTGCCAGAGGCAGCAAAACAACCCCAAAACATCATTGAACCTCCACCATATTTCACTGTAGGTACTGTGTTGTTTTCTCTGTAGGCCTCATTCCGTTTTTGGTAAACAGTAGAATGATGTGCTTTACCAAAAAGCTCTATCTTGGTCTTATCTGTCCACAAGACTTCTTCCCAGAAGGATTTTGGCTTACTCAAGTTCATTTTGGCAAAATGTAGTCTTGTTTTTTATGTCTCTGTGTCAGCAGTGGGGTCCTCCTGGGTCTCCTGCCCTAGCATTTCATTTCATTTAAATGTAGACGGATAGTTCGCGCTGACACTTATGCTCCCTGAGCCTGCAGGACAGCTTAAATATCTTTGGAACTTGTTTGGGGTTGCTTATCCACCATCCAGACTATCCTGTGTTAACACCTTTCATCAATTTTTCTCTTCCATCCACGTCAAGGGAGATTAGCTACAGTGCCTTGGGTTGCAAACTTTTTTTTATAATGTTGCTCAATGTGGACAAAGGCAAATCTAGATCTCTGCAGACGGACTTGTAACCTTGAGATTGTTGATATTTTTCCACAATTTTGTTTCTCAAGTCCTCAGACAGTTCTCTTCTCCTCTTTCTGTTGTCCATGCTTAGTGTGGCACACACAGACACACAATACAAAGACTAAGTGAACTTCTCTCCTTTTTATCTGCTTTCAGGTGTGATTTTTATATTGTCCACACCGGTTACTTGCCCCAAGTGAGTTTAAAGGAGCATCACATGCTTGAAACAATCTTATTTTTCCAGTTTTGAAAGGGCGCCAATAATTTTGTCCAGACCATTTTTGGAGTTTGGTGACATTATGTCCAATTTGCTTTTTTTCCTCCCTTTTTTGGTTTAGTTCCAATACACACAAAGGGAATAAACATGTGTATAGCAGAACATGTGTTACTGCAATCCTTTTCTGTGAGAAATACTTCATTTACTTGAAAAATTTCAGGGGTGCCAACATTTACGGCCATGACTGTGTATATATATTCCTGTAAGTCCTTGCAATGTATCACATGCTTGAGACCTGAAGATGTTGTTAAAGAGAACCTGTCATGATCTTGATAAATGTTATAATCCTCCCAGTTCACTGCCCCCATCATGATAAACCACCCCCTGCCTTTATTTTTATTATTTGTTAGTTTTCTACCTTGATATTGCTCTGCATTTTCTGCTCAGTCCCAGTCAGATTCACAGACTGGGAAGGCATACAGGCATACACCTGAAGCCATACAGGGGAGAATTTCCTCCCTCACTCTGCTACACACAGCTAAGAGCAGCTCAGTGTGAGATGAGCTATGATTGGATAAGGCTGCACCATCCCCCCCCCCCCCCCCCGCCGCCGCCCCCACTGCACTCCAGACAGCATTACCTGATTTTGGACTTCTGCCAGACCTTCGTGAGTCCAAAGTCTATGCAAGAGATGGGGGGAAATGTGCTCTGAACAGGTAGGGAGACACCTAGTGGCAGCTTTTTTATGGCAGTTTTGCTCAACCAGTGTGCCTCCAGCTGTTGCAAGATTACAGCTCCCAGCATGTCCGGACAGCCAACGGCTGTCCGTGCATGCTGGGAGTTGTAGTTTTGCAACAGCTCGAGGCACACTGGTTGGGAAAAACTGATCTATGGAAACAAAACAATTGTTCCAAGGATAGTATTTAGAAGCACAAAGAGATTATGATCATTAGGCAGAATTTCCAAGCGGAATCCTTTCGGAAATACATTGCTGTCTATGGAGATGGCAAATTTCTAAGCGGTCCTAGCACAAAAAATGTCAGTCCCAAATTTTTTAGGGTAAATATTCTGAGCCCTCACATGCCAATACAATGGGTGCATGCCTCACCAGGATTGGTCCAGAGTTCACAACAATACAATCAAAAATATATTCAGCAGCACTTCAAAGTAAAAAAAGAAATCCCTGCATTTACATTTTGCAACATTTCAGTGACCATACTTGAGAAAGGCTGGGATGCCAAAAAAGGTTGAAAGAAGTAAATACAGGGATTTTTGCCTTTGCAATATCTTTTGGATGATACAATTGTTTCAGGCCCAAGGGTTTCTATAGGGGTCCGACAAAATGGAATCTACAAATAGAGAATTTCCAATGCAGGAGATACCAAAACAATATATGAATAGATAGATAGATAGATAGATAGATAGATAGATAGATATGAGATAGATAGATAGATATATATGAGATAGATAGATAGATAGATATGAGATAGATAGTTAGATAGATAGATATGAGATAGATAGATAGATATGAGATAGGTAGTTAGATAGATAGATAGATAGATAGATAGATAGATAGATATGAGATAGATAGATAGATAGATAGATAGATATGAGATAGATAGATATGAGATAGATAGTTAGATAGATAGATAGATAGATAGATATGAGATAGATAGATAGATAGATAGATAGATAGATAGATAGATATGAGATAGTTAGATAGATAGATATGAGATAGATAGATAGATAGATATGAGATAGATAGATAGATAGATATGAGATAGATAGATAGATATGAGATAGATATATATGAGATAGATAGATAGATAGATAGATAGATATGAGATAGATAGATAGATAGATAGATAGATAGATAGATAGATAGATATGAGATAGATAGATATGAGATAGATAGATAGATAGATATGAGATAGATATGAGATAGATAGATAGATAGATATGAGATAGATAGATAGATATGAGATAGATAGATAGATAGATAGATATGAGATAGATAGATAGATATGAGATAAATAGATAGATATGAGATAAATAGATAGATATGAGATAGATAGATAGATAGATAGATAGATAGATAGATAGATAGATATGAGATAGATAGATAGATATGAGACAGATAGATATGAGATAGATAGATATGAGATAGATAGATATGAGATAAATAGATATGAGATAGATAGATAGATGATAAATAGATAGATAGATAGATAGATAGATAGATAGATAGATGATAAATAGATAGATAGATAGATTGACAGATATGAGATAGATTGATAGATATGAGATAGATTGATGTATATATATATATATATATATATATTTATATACTGACTCATTAAGCTATAAGCAAATTATATTTGCATTTATGTTTTGATCAGACAAAGGCTACAATACCACATAAATATAACACAAATAGGTGGTAAATCTTTACATCTAGCTTGGGTCAAGTTAATAATAAGTAAATATACATACACACCAAAACATTCTGAATTATTTGCACAGCGTTCTTCCTTCATGGCCGGAGGGCACAGAAACACTGCAGCCTCCATTGAACGCTTACAGCAATGTTATAATTAAGACTAATTAGAAAGATGGCTGCATTGTCCTATTTTCTAGGATAAGACGCTTGTCCGTCGTGTTTTTTGGTAAGTGGAGGTTACAATGAAAGAGTTAAACCTACTAAGCCCCCAAGGCCCTTTTTTCTGGCTGGCACAGTAAAGCCTATTAGTGGCCACCAGTCAGAAGTGCCTTGTCGGCATTGAATAATCCTCTATTCTTCTAAAAGCAAGTTATCCGGAACCCCTAGTTTATCATATTTACTATACAATGGTTCTAATTGATCAAAACTATTAAAAAACTAACTAACTAACCATGGTCTATATACAGATTTTATACATAGAAACCCATTCTACTTCCTCAATAGAACTTTTTTTTTTTTGCAATATTTTTGGTATTTGTTATAACAAAACACTATAGGCAGGGAGGGAGATTCATCAAGGTCTGTGCTTAAAAAAAAGTTGACCAGTTGCCCATAGCAACCAATCAGATCGCTTCCTTAATTTTTCAGGGGCCTTTTCAAAATCAAAAGAAGCAATCTGATTGGTTGCTATGGGAAACTGGTCGACTTTTCCACTGCACAAGTTTTGATGAATCCCCCCCTATTATCCAGTTTGGCATTTTGATGGGTGTATATTAAAGGAACACTCTATACTACACAAAGAGACTATATTATGGCTAGTGCAGGCCCACGCCGATCCAGCACCAATTCTCTGGAGGTCCATGTTTACTTTTCCTACAGCAATAATGTCACGTACATGGGGGATAACATGCTGATTGGTGGGGGTCCAAACACAGGGACCCCCACCTATCCTGAGAAATTTTGTCCCAGAAATGAATGGCGCATGTGCAGCCAGCGCTCCATTCATTCTCTATGGGGCTGCCAAACCATGCTTAGGCTGCATCCACACTTTGTTTTTACATTATGGGTGCCGGATCCGGCTGGGGAGGGGCAAACCATGCTCTCCCGTACCCCAGCCGGACCAGCACTGGAATCCATTTACTTTAATGAGCCGTCCAGAGTAAAACGGTGACTCCGGTCGGCTCATTTTTGACCCGTATCCGGTTTTGTGACCGGACCTAAAACCGTAGTATACTACGGTTTTAGGTCTAGTCAGGAAACCGCATATGGGTCAAAAATGAGCCAACCGGAGTCACCGTTTGACTCCGGTCGGCTCATTAAAGTAAATGGAGTTCAGCGCTGGTCCGGCTGGGGTACGGGAGAGCCTGGTTTGCCCCTCCCCCAGCCGGATCCGGCACCCGTAATGTAAGAACGAAGTGTGAATGCAGCCTAAGCTCTGAACTCAGAAATGTTATGAGGCCCTATAGAGAATGGAGCACTGGGTGAGCATCATTTATTTCAGGGATCATTTTGTCCCCATTCTCAGGATCTCCAGGGACCCCAGCAGTCAGGTCCACACTGATTAGAATGTTATCCCCTATCCTGCCTTCATAAGGCTTTCAGCAGCCGTAGTAACTGATCAGCCCCCCGCTCATATGTTGAGGGGTACCGATTGGGCACCGGACAATCAATCCACTTCTTACATACCCTACTAGCTATCAAATCGCTGTATTTAAGGCGATAAATGACCAACATCAGTGTGTTCACTGATGACTGTCATTGATGGTGGGTACCAGCTGCTGATCGCAGCTGGTACCCATCAACTGTAAAGCAAGCTCAGCTCTAGGGTTAGCTTCATAACCATATGACATAAAACATTTTTGTCACAGTGTTCCAAGGCACAGGCGGCCATGATGAAAATGTACGTCTTAGGTCATTAAGGGGTTAAGATATATGTGGGCTTATTTATATTTTACTTTTATGTTTTTGATGACTTTTTTTTGTTTACTTTTCATATCGATAGTACTTGGAGAGGAGTTTTTGGCTTGGACACAATTCGGTAAGTATTTATACACAATGATGGTATAGTAATGTACATTTGGCCTAGAACAAATATAGACAAATATGTAAAAATGTGCAACCCTGCACGTGATCTTCCCCATAACATGTGCGGTGTTGTGAAAGAACACAGTTTATCTGAGGACAGAAAATCAAAGTTCTTTTGCTTCAGTTAAATGTTTCAGGAAGTTGACGGCTTTGGCTGATATCGAGACAAAGGCACAAAATGCAGAAATTCTGTAGTTTCTTGTACATTTTGTACATATTGTTATCATATAGCAGAGTAATTTCCATATCAAAATAGTGTAGATCAGTGTTCCCCAACCAGGGTGCCTCCAGCTGTTGCAAAACTACAACTCCCAGCATGCCCAGACAGCCTTTGGCTGTCTGGGCATGCTGAGAGTTGTAGTTTTTCAACAGCTGGAGGCATTCAACACTGTTGTAGATGGAACTATAATGCTATAATGGGATATACATGAATACAATGACGCAACATTACACTTTAGCATCTTTCATCTTTGACATTTCCAGTGACCCTAGCCACTAAGAGTAGTGATAAGTTATCCAGCCATAAAGACAGGTTTTCCAGCAGGGACTCTATCCCCGGCACAATGGGTGGTGGAAAAATGTTGGCTAGGACTCGAACTTTGGGAGGATGGGTCCAGCAAAACCTGCTAAAATAACATCAGCCACATGGAAGGAAATCCCATAATGCCTTTCAAACGGCTCCCCCAGCCAATTAGAAAGCAGTATATGGGTGATATCAAAGTGACTATGAAAGCCAATGCACATAGCTTCAGCAGCCATTTTAGAGATAGCAGGTATTAGGTGAAGATCTCTGTGAGGGACAGTGAGCAGGGAACAGCACAGATAGGAGTAGGACCACACTTATATAATAATAGTAAAGCAGCAGGGAGTGTTCTGATTCTGTCAGTGCAAAATCAGTTTTCATTAGAAGTCAAGTGTGACATTTTTTTTTGCTTTACACTTATTGTGAGAAAGCCACATAGAGGGTTTTGTGTATTTTTTTGGATGCCAATCCTGTTGTTATGCATCAAAATGGGAATGGATTTTTACAGCTTGTAAAATACCATTGCTTTTTCACTTCCAGGCACAGAACCTGTTTCTACTCAGAAAAAAGTGATTATTTTGGATATTAATTTTAAAAAGCAAAAAATTCCCATAGTGCTGTGTGTTTAAGCTTAAAAAGTATCTGTCACCAAACTAAACTTTTAATATATTGTTCTTTATGTAATTATAGGAAACTTTGCTGTTTTCTTGTTGTTAAAATTCTCAACCTTTATATGTTTTTAATGTGACTGAAAAAACGGCCACTAGGTGGCTCTGTTCTGTTCCCTGCTGCAAGTCAAACAGTTAGTTTGGTCTCCTCCCGCCCTGGCAGGAGACCAAACTCAAGAAGTGCATGCGGGGCATGGCGAGGCACAGCTCTCACAGGCTTTAGTGACATTGCGTCTGCTGGGGAATGCCCATTTTCTCCTGCCGGAGCTCACACAGTGTGGGCAAGGGGAAAGGTATGATACACAGCTTTTTAAAGCTCAGAAATTTTTGTTTAAGGGCAGGAGGGGTGTTAGGAGTAGTTAGGGAATATAATCTGAGTTAGTTTAGAAAATATGGTTTGATGACAGGTACTCTTTTTAATCTGTTAGTTTCCACCGGGTACCATCCAGTTATCCCCAGCATTATATGTTTTTTATTTTTTTGTTAATGTACATTTTATGTTTTTTATGCTTGGCTTTTCTCTTCCTTCTTGGTTCTTGGACCCTGTGCACACAGTGTTTTTTTTTTTTTATAAATAACGGTAGCTACATCTTCCCCATCTCGAGAGTCCTATCTGATGTTTTCACTTCTGATTAGCTAAAAATTATTTTAATTTATGAGTTATTTCTCTTTCTTAGCTTTTTCAAAATAGATTTTGGATGATTTCCAGTGACATTGAGGTCTTCACGTCCATAATACTCGCTTCTTAACAGTTAATATTGTCCTGCATTTGTTGGTTTATATCTGGGTGTGTCCACATAGGCTTCAAATAATCATGTAGCTCCTTAAGTTGCAGTGTAGACAGAGCAGTTTCCTCTCATTTTTTGGGAGTGCCACATTCTATTCATGAATGAATTTATCATTGCACTTAAATGTGTGAACTTTACTTTTGCACAAACTATAAGGAAGCATGGATTTGAGGTTTCTTTAAGGTAACAGCATCTACCCCTTTGATCGGTGCTCCCTAAGTGCTGTCTGTAGAGTGGTCCCATTCATGACATGGCAGCATGTGGAGGGGCATGTGACCGTTACACCACTCAGCCCCCCCCCCCCCCAATGGGAACACACTGCATGCTAGAAACCAACGCAGATCCATTGGAGGAGGCTGAGTGATTATGTATGGTCACCTCCACACACAGCCATGTCATAGCATGGACAGAAGGCATGGACACATCCCTGAAGGGGGGGCTGTAGTAGTCTACTCATTGGGGCACAAGTAATCTAACAGGATAACAGTATGACACCTACTTTAATCATTTATCTATTTTTGGAAATAACGTCCAGAGAGTACGCAACCGCGTTAAGCGGGACCGTAATGAAAACTGCGTCCTATCACTAAGAATCCATATAGATTGGATTTTTATTAATTTAGTTTTATAGAAAAAAAAATTACTCCTTGCTTTCCAATATAGGAGAATAAAAGTTATTAAGTTTTATTGAATCCAGAGCTGGACCATCCTGTCTTTTTACTGAAGCTATTCCCTTGGCGTGCGCTGACCACATTAGAACACACTAGCTCATATGGGGAGCTGACTCTTGCCAACTATGTGAGGTTAGTTTGATGTAGAAATTCAACTTGCCTGATCCTTCTCTTCCCCATCAACTGCCTTCGGGGTTAAGTCGAAAGGTTAACATACACATTAGATGGTTGGCTGGTCCTGCTAAAATTGGTAGATTGAGCCAACACTCCTCAAATTTGTATGGCTAGCTGAAATAACACATACTGGCCAACCTTTTTCTTGCACCCTCAAAAAGATCAAATTTTGAAATGTCTTTGGTGGGAGCAGACAGCCACTGGCCTCCCAACACTGTTCGGCCCCTTCACTAATCTCTTCTAATAGAAATCAGTACCAGACAAGGAAGTGACTTGTGAAAGATCATTTATTGGCTGCCCACAGGTTACTTCCTGTGCAAACAGGAAGTGGTGAGTATGGGGTTAATTTTTTTTAACATTAAAAAGGTAATTACCATCTGGGACATTAATGGCATTATCCTCTGCTACGCTGCTTACTCAAGTCCACATAAATAAACATTTGTTGTTTTTAGTTTCTTAACCTCAGGCGGTCATAACCAGGGCAGAGGGGATCAGGGATCCCATAATCTAAAGATAAGTGCAGGTCCCAGAGATAATATTAATAATAATTCTTTATTTATATAGCGCACACAGATTCCTCAGCGCTGTACACTTAAATTGGTTCCCTGTTCCCATTGGGGCACACAATCTAAATTCCCCTACGTAAGGGGGGTAGGAAGCCTTTAAAACACTGGTGGGATTTGAATCCAAGACCCCAGTGATGGCAAGGCAACAGTGCTAACCACTGAGCCACTGTGCAAACTTACATCTATTACAAATATATGGTACATCCTGAGGATATGCCATAAATTCCCCAGATGGTTATACCATTTTTAAATATTTTAAAAATTTGACCCCATACTCAACACTTCCTGTTTGCACAGGAAGTAACCTGTGGGCAGCCAATAAACGGTCTTCGACAAGTCATAATGTTGTGGTGCTGTGCGGCAGCCATTGTTGTTGTGGTGCTTTGTCTGTTAGGTGGCGTGGCCCAGAGCTGGGGGGCTTGGTCGGGCAGCAGCGTGGCTGTCTGGCTACTGGGTCATACCTCCTGTGGGCTTGGTGTTGCGGCAGCGATGGTCACCGCCCAGTGTTAATTTAGGGACTCACTCTTATCAGGTGGCCTTAAAGGGGTACTCCGGTGCTTAGACATCTTATCCCCTATCCAAAGGATAGGGGATAAGATGCCTGATCGCGGGAGTCCCGCCGCTGGGGACGCCCCCTCCCGTAGGCTTGCATTGAGGGGCGAAGCGTGACATCACACGGGGGTTGGGGGTGTGACGTCACACGCTGCCCGCCCTGTAGTCGCCGGTAATCAGTCCCGGAGCGAACACGCTCCGGGGACTGATTACAAACGGGGTGCCGCGTGCATGATCCCGGGGGTCCCCAGCAGCGAGACTCCCGCGATCAGGCATCTTATTCCCTATCCTTTGGATAGGGGATAAGATGTCTAAGCACCGGAGTACCCCTTTAAGGTTGCAAGTGGGCTCGCAAGTTTTGATCACAAGGAACTCTAACAACCTGTTAGTTTTTGACATTATGCTGAGAAGCAACTAGATCATAGCAGAGGTGTAGTTTGCAGCATCGGGGCCCCATATGCCAATTATTGTACTGCTCTCGTATAGGGCAGATATGCTTTGGGGTCCCCTTAGGCATCAGGGCCCCGTTGCGACTGTTACCTCTGCTACCTCTATAGCAACGCCACTGGATCATAGTACAAGTTGTGGACATGCGACCATGTTATGTTTCTCTATATTTGAGTCACAATGTTCATAGAGCAAATGGGGCACTGTTTGGTTATCACTATGTAGCTGTGAGAAGGTCTCTGTATGATCGTGTATGGAGAAGAGTCGACGTCCAGAGAGAGCAGAAGGCACAAAACAGTCCTAAAGAATCCCATTGGCCACTATAGAGGCTAAAAAGTTCAAGAAAATAATAAAAGACCAAATAAAGATACAGTGCAGATGTGAATTTTTGCTCTTTACTACCGTTTCGTGTTCATTCATCCATATGAAAATCAAATGATACTTACTGTATCATGATAATCCTACATGAGCACGTGAGACATGTTCTTCTGTTCAGTGCAGAAGCTTCAAATCTGTCCTGTCCAGGGGCCCGGGGCTTTAACCCCTTCTCTAAGAGAGAGAAAGAGCAGGGAGAAGAGACTCATTGACCGTCTTCTTACTCAACAAACGAAATAAACTTCTCGGAGCATTTGCCAACTTCCTGAAAGATTTAAGTCGATCTTATGTATTTGCAAGGTATGAAAAAAATATTTGCACAACACCCCACAACAGCGCTGAACATGTGTTGCACAATTCTAGCACGTCTCTGTCTTAACACAGCAATGGGTGAGTAGAGGAATGGAGATGGCAACACTAATAGTAAAGGAATGTGGTAGTGTAAAATGTAATAAAAAAAAATACAAATACAAAAAAACTACTGCAAGAGTTATCGGTGGCCCAGAGACAAAATAGCAACCACCTGGATACATGCGTACAAGTCTGGTTGCACAATAGTTGTTGGGATTTAATAGGCTGCTATGGGATCAGCATTAGTACAATTACTATAGTACTAATATGATTTTTTATGTATTTGTATTGTAGAGTAGTTTATAACTCTTCATTGGGTCTAATTTAATAGATTTACAGCAGTGTTTCCCACTCGTTGTGCCTCCAGCTGTTGCAAAACTACAACTCCCAGCATGCCCGGACAGCCAACGGCTGTCCGGGCATGCTGGGATTTGTAGTTTTGCAACAGCTGGAGGCACACTGGTTGGGAAACACTGCCCTACGCTAGACATCATACCACATACTACACTAACATTCCTGAATACATTTTAAAACAAAGTCAAACAATAAAGCATTTGGCTGTCTGGGCATGCTGCGCACACTTGCATATACAGAGAACAGAGCCAGAAGCATATAGATGCATGCGGAGGCCTGATCGGGTTACTGCAACTTCCACTCGATTGGTGGGGCTGCCAGGTGTTGGACCCCCACAAATTGGATATTGATGGTCTACCTTGTTTAAAAGCCAATAATAATAATAATAATAATAATAAAAAATCCAACAGCTGGAAGCACCCTATTATTATTACCTGTGGTGTCCCGGTACAGGACATGGTCCTGTACCATCTCTAGGTCCCCTCCAGAAGAGTCCCTGCAGTCCATAGGGCTCTCCTGCAGGGCTCACCCCTTGCTCACCTTCTGTTAATGCATTGTAAATGTGTTGCGTACATATTGTTCATTATACATAAAGTTATACAAATGTATAGAGGTCATTTGTGACACTACCCAGAGTGCCATGGGCACAGGAACCACAGGGTTTGCAACCAATGGGCTTTAGTTCAGCCCCCCTTAGTATATTGTGTGTTTCAGCCAATCACAATCCCTGTACAATCTAAATTCATCTAATCTAGGCCAAAGCCTAAAGAACCTGCAGCCACTTCAAAACGTGAGTTATCAAGCTCTGTCTACAATTCTAGTGACTACTACTCAACTCAAGAATAATATTAGTAGCACAGTGGCCTGCATAAATCATCACAATACTACAAGTCCCAGCAAGCCTGCGAGATATCCTGTGTCCCGTTGCCTCTAGAGAAACTGCATAACTAAAAAGACTGTTTCTTAAGAATTCCAAGTAAAAGTTCCAGTTATTTTCACAATTCCTGCTGTTGACATTCCTTTATTGCCTGCCGTTTCTGGGTTGGTTGTTGGCAGGGCCTTATACCGAGACAACCACATCCTGGCGTCACGACTAATCATGGGTTAATAACACCTTACCCCACAGGGTTAATACCACCAGACCCTGCTACACCATTGCAACACCCCGGCACCACATACCTATATAGCAGTGTTTGCCAAGCAGTGGTGCCTCCAGATGTTGCAAAACTACAACTTCCATAATGCCTGGATGGCCAATGGCCGGGCATGCTATGGAGTTGTAGTTTCGCAACAGCTGGAGGCACCCTGATTGGGAAACACTGCTCTTAATAAATAAAAGTAAAAAAAAACAGTTGACATTTTATTCTCCATTTCAAGCATTGCTATCCAGTAAGTAGCTTGAATTACCTTGTTTTTTGTTCTTTTTTACAAGCCGCAACAATTCCCTCCCCCCCCCACACACCCTTTCCCGAATAAACGGTTGTTGCGTCTCTATGCCAAATGATATTTCTATATAAATAAATAAAACAAAGTGTCAGTTTTACAGTTAAATTGTGAAATATTCTCTGTAGCTATTGTCCTGGTTAAAGGAAAGCACAACAAAGGAGGTTTCCTGTTTCGGAGGCCGTACCTAAGAATTAGCAGCGTTCCTCCGAGCTCCTACAAGGCTTTGAGAATGGCTGATAGAAAAATAATTGCTTCTACACCCTTCAAAAATCAAAACTGGTATTAGAGATTATAAGAAGAAGAAAAAGTAAAAAATAATAATAATTAAAAAAAAAAAGCTTCTTGATATCGAAGCTGAACAAAAGGTTCCCTTGCAGGGACAGTATGACAGCGGGAGTGCGCCGTGCGGTGATTTAGCGTCGACTTAACAGTCCAGGCGCCTATTAATAGTAATAATATTTAGTATTTATATACCCTCTCCCGATTACTGAAGCACTTGGCAATTACGGCTTTGCAAGGCATTAACGTAGCTCCCTCTAGATTTATGTCAGCTCGTGTCTTACCACTCTGGGGCTTGAATGGCAAATGCTTATGTAATAAACAAAGGTAAAGTGACCTGCCCAAAATGTACAGGGAACTGTATGTCTCCGCTCAGGTGAATCATGGAACAAGCTTCTCACAGACAACACCCTCTCGGATAAAACTAACAATACAAACATTACAAAGGGCAAAAACGTTTCTAAAGGGGGAAGTACTATAAACCTGTAAAAAAAAAAAAGTTTTACAACAGCTGGAGGCACCCTGGTTGGGAAACACTGACTTAGGGTACGTTCACACGAGCGGATTTGCAGCGTATTTTACGCTGCAGATCCACCGCTGAAGGACCTCTGTATGCTGGCTTTACATGTGCCTGCTCGGAGCGGCAATACCTCACTACGTGCAGACACACTGAAACGATGTACGATGTACTCGCACACATCGTGGCCGCTCCCCACTGCGCATGCGTGCGGCGACTCGCACATTGTGTGTCTGCTCGTAGCGCCGTATTGCCACTCCGAGCAGGTACATGTAAAGGCAGAATACAGAGGGTCCTTCAGTGGTGGAACCGCAGCGAAATCCGCTCGTCTGAACTTACCTTTAGTCTGTAAAAGCAGCGGCTACGGTCATATTTTTGCCCTTATGCTGTACAGATCTGTAATAAAGTGTGTATAGCCTGCTATGAGCAGCAATATGTCTTGAGAATTACAAAGATATTCTTATTAAAAAAAAAATAATAAAAATAAAATATATATATATATATATATATATTTAAATTTATATATAGTGGGGTACTGCAGTGTAACACAACGTATCCCCTATCCTTTGGAGTGTCTCTGACTGCAGAGGGTCTAACCACTGGGACCCTCCGTGATGTCCTGCACTCTGCCCCGATTCTCCCATGCACGGAACTGTGACCCGTGCCCCCTCCATGAATCTTTATGTAGCGTTCGTGTATCTCAGGCTCTCCCATAGAGATACATGGAGGGGTGTCAATCACCGCTTTGTGCGGGGGTCAACAGTCTCCTTGCACTGGGCAGAGATTGCTCCGTGCACGAGGAAAGCGGAGCGCAGTGCAGGAGATCGTGGGGGTCCCAGCAGTCAGACCTCCCATGATTAGTCACTTTTCCTCTATTATATAGAAAAGGGGATAAGTTTTGTTATACTGCAGTACTACTTTAAAAAAAATTTCCACTTTGTCTGAGGTTTTAAGCAATCAAAAGTGCTGACAGACTTAGAGTGCATTCACACGCTATTTGTTCTTGTGGGTTTTCCGCTGCGTATTTGAAAGTGGGCGGGCTCTTCTCGGCTGTCCGTAGCAGATTTTCCGCGGCGGAATTTACGCTCCGCAGCGTAAATTCCTCCGTGGAAAATCTGCTGCGGACAGCCGAGAAGAGCCCGCACCCTTTCAAATACGCAGAAACAAAGAGCGTGTGAACGCACCCTTGGGGTACGTTCCCACACGGCGTATTTTGCTGCGTATTTGCTGCGTATTTGGTGCTGCGTATTTTCCTACCCATTGACTTCAACAGAGAAAATAAAATACGCAGCAGCAAATACGCAGCAAATACGCCGTGTGGGAATGTACCCTTAGGTGGCGTTCACACTGAGGAATCCCAAGATGGAAAACTAAATCAGTTGCGCTAGGACCGCACGTACAATGCCGCACCTATGAGCAAGATCATTTTTTCGGTGGCCAAATTTCAGCGGCAGAACGTCCGCCACTGAAATTTCATTGTCAGCAAAATCCCATTTCCAGCACCGGAACTTCCAAAATAAAATTTCATGGTGTGAACCCAGTCTTTTACATAGCTTTATTTATATAGTGCCAACATATTCTGCAGTGTTGTACACAGCCTATAATCCCTCAGATTGGTCATTGTCCCCTCTGGGACATACAATCTAAATTTGAAATTCATGTTTTGGAGTGTGAGAGGAAACCTAGGCACCTGGCGGGTACTCAGGAGAACATACAAACTCCTTACAGATGTTGTCCTAGGTGGGGTTTGAACCTAGGACTTCAGCGCTATAAGTCAACAGTGTAAGGAAAGCTCCTGTTTGACTGATCCCCGGGAGGCAGCACCGCCATTGAGACATATATTTATACTATCATGTGTCTTATACACAACAACACAAGTTAAAGGGGTACTCCCCTGTAAAACATTTTTTTTAATCAACTGGTGCCAGAAAGTTAAACAGATTTGTAAATTTCTTCTATTTAAAAATCTTAATCCTTCTAGTACTTATCAGCTTCTATTTGCTCCACAGGAAATTCCTTTCTTTTTTAATTTCCTTTATGTCTGACCACAGTGCTCTCTACTGACACCATCTGTCCATTTTAGGAACTGGAGCAGGAGAGGTTTTCTATGGGGATTTGCTCCTACTCTGGACAGTTCCTAAATTGGACAGAGGTGTCTGCAGAGAACACTGTGGTCAGGCAGAAAGGAAATTCAAAAAGAAAGGAACTTCCTGTGGAGCAAATAGAAGCTGATAAGTACTAGAAGGATTAAGATTTTTAAATAGAAGTAATTTACAAATCTGTTTAACTTTCTGGCACCAGTTGATTTAAAAAAAAATAAATAAAATATAGGGGAGTACCCCTTTAAGCAGATAATACTCATCCTCATACCTGCTAAAGAGTCATCGGGGAAGATTTATCGTTCATTCGTTTTGCAGAGGCCATTTCAGGCCTTTCCTCTGCTCTGATTTTTCCTTTTCTAGATACCCAAGACTTCAATCCAGTAAGACTCATCTCCAGATGTTGCAAAACTACAACTCCCAACATGCCCGGACAGCCAACGGCTGTCCGGGCATGCTGGGAGTTGTAGCTTTGCAATATGTGGAAGGCTGCAGTTTGGAGACCATTGGGGGAGATTTATTAAAACCTGAAAAAGTTGTCTAGTTGCCCATAGAAACCAATCAGATAGCTTGTTTAATTTGGGAAAAAATATGCAAAGTAGCTCTCCTCCAGTTGGAGTTTGCTCTTTGGTACCACCTTTTGGAGCATACACCCTACCATCATTACACCATATATCTCTTTGTTTTTGGAGGACTATGGATCATTGAGCCACCTACATGACAAGACCTGTCTGTCTTATCTGTTACTTAGACTCCATTTTAGGCTGCATTCACACCTTGTTTTCAGCCTACGGTTGCCGGATGCGGCTGGGAAAGGGGAAAACCGGGCGCTCCCGTAACCCAGCTGGACCGGCGCTGAAATCTATTTACTTTAATGAGCCGACTGGAGTCAAACGGTGACTCCGGTCCGCTCATTTTGGAACCGTATCCGGTTTCCTGACTGGACCTAAAACCGTAGTATACTACGGTAACCGGACGTCTCATTAAAGTAATGGAATTTCAGCGCCGGTCCGGCTGTGGTACGGCAGCGCCCGGTTTTCCCCTCCCCCAGCCGGATCCAGCACCCGTAGGCTGAAAACGAGGTGTGAATGCAGCCTTAGTAGTATTTATTAAATAAAGGTTACGTTTAATAGTATTCGACCCAATGTGTGGATGCTCTTTTGGTGAAATTGTTGCTTTTTTCCTTTATGGTCTTTACCACATAGAACATTCCATCAGGTTTGTGGAATCACTTATTCTGTGGTTTTTTTTTTTTTACACTTTTGGAGGTAGCATCGCTGCAAGCCAATGTATGGCCCCGAAAAGAGCCTTGCAACATGATTGGGGATTATAAGCCAGACCTGACTTTCCTCCAGAAGAAAGAGTTACCCATCTCGCCCTCTCATCAGTAGAGGAACAGGGCAAGAAAAGAAGGTACTTCAGCAGAAAGGATTTTGTCATCCACTCTAAAGTTATTTTTAGTCACTTTTATTGATATAAATAAAGTATAAAACCATTGACATAAAACAAATAAAATTACGAGTTTCGAGATTGATCTTTTCCTTCATCAAGGGGTAAAGTTTCTCCTTGAGGAGAATGCGAACCCCATAATAACTTTCTTTCTTCTGGAGGAAGGTTACTTTGCATACAGAGGAACTACTATCTATGGCTGATCAACATTGTGCATCTTTATCAAAAAGCTCATCTAAACAATTCAAACAAAACAATAACCACGCCTCTGAATAAGCCCCATGTATTTCGAAAGATTCTACGACCTCTTGATTTGTTGTATTTTAACATTTGTTCATCATATATGAATACAATGGAATAAATATCAAAGTTCAGGAAAAATTCCTAAACATAAGGCTTTAAAGGAAAACTGTCATATGTTTTGTCCCACACTATCCACGGGTACCTGTGGATAGTGCGGGAGACGCGTAACATTTTGAGTCCTACCTTGCCCGGATCCGCTGCGCCGTTCGCCCGTTATAGCTGGTTTTCGGTATATTCAAATTAGCTCCTAACTGGCACGGGCGGGTTACTGCCTTCAACTGGCACTGTGATGTAACCGCCGCCCGACCCACAGGACCGCTGGCTAACACTCTCTGTCTCATCTCGGCCGAGTCCTGGACTATACTGCGTATGCGCGGAGCAGCGCTGGAGTAAGGGTGCATGCGCAATATCATCCAGGACTCGGCGGAGATAAGAGATAGTGTAAGACAACGTATGAATATGCATTAGCCAGCGGTGCTGAGGGTCGGGCGGCGGTTACATCACAGTGCCAGTTGAAGGCAGTAACCCGCCCGTGCCAGTTAGGAGCTAATTTGAATATACCAAAAACCAGCTATAACGGGCGAACGGCGCAGTGGATCCGGGCAAGGTAGGACTCAAAATGTTCAGCGTCTCCCAAATTATCCATAGGTACCCGTGGATAGTGCGGGACAAAACATACGACAGTTTTCCTTTAAGTTCAATAGCAATTGTGTCTTAATATTCAATCTGGGAGGAAAAGAAAGATCTAAAGACAAGCTTTCTAATCCTCACATTCCTCGTCTCTAATTTTGCTTTTGTTTTCTATAGGACTGCCTCGGAACGATACCAGCAAGACTATGTTTTCCCTTTCTTTGCCAAATTCCTGACATTTTTGCAAATTAATAGTGTGCAAAGTGTGTTTCTTTACCATGGATTAGTTATGAGTTTTTGCTTTTTGTTACTATGGAGATGTAGACTCTCAAGGAAAGGCGAGAAAATGTTAATAACCGTGATATTATCGCTCTGGCAACAAATAATAAGGGGGTTCTCCTGCCTCAAATAAAACTATAAAGGGACGTCACTTCACTCACCACATACTGTCATTTGGGTATTGGGATTATGTCACCTCTGAGGATGATACTGTGTGGTCATATGACTGGGGTGGGAGGGAGAAAGGAGGAGATTTATCAAAATCTGTCCAGAGGAAAAGTTGCTGAGTTTCCCAATAGCAACCAATCAGATCGCTTCTTTCATTTTGCAGAGGCCTTGTTAAAAATTAAGGAAGCGATCTGATTGGTTGCTATGGGCAACTCAGCAACTTTTCCACTGGACAGGTTTTGATAAATCTCCCCCTTTATTTTTGGTAATTTGGAACTCAAATAGGTGGCCTGGTTTAGAAAACCATTTTCATACACCCCATTATTGGAATTTTGAGGGAGGATAGGGTTATCTGTTCTGGATCCTCATCTAACAAAAGATACAGAATATCTCATGAAAAGGGTCATCCAGGAATAGGAAAACAGAGCAAATTTCTTTCAAAAACAGCACCACCCCTGTTCTCAGGTTGTGTGTGGTATTACAACTTGGCTCTATTCAATTCAATGGAACTGCGCTGCAATACCGCACACAACCTGCGAACAGGAGTAGTGCTGTTGTTCTAATCCTGGATAACCCCTTTAATAATTATTTTATTTATCTATAAAGTACCAGCATATTCTTTAGCTTTGTACACAGCTTGTCATCACTTAGTGCCTATCCAAAAAGGGCTTACAATCTAAATTCCAAACTAACCTATCCTTTCTAAATATTGTATACTGAATTTTTGGGGTGTTGAAAGAACCTGTAGTACCAGGAAGAAACCCACAAAAACATGGTGAAAACATACCAACTCTTTGTTACCCCAGGATCCATTGGTCCATGGGTCCATTTATAGCATACCTTGACTCACCAAGATTAAAGGGGTACTCCACCCCTAGACATCTTATCCCCTATCCAAAGGATAAGATGTCTGATCGTGGGGATCCTGCCGCTGGGGACCCCTGAGATCTCCCTCCTGCACCTGGCATTCGTTTAGAGCGTCAGGGGCAGCGCCCAAGTCTTGTGACGTCATGGTCATGCCCGCTCGTGACCTCACTCCCCCTCAATGCAAGTCTATGGGAAGCGGATTTGCGGCTATCACGCCCCCTCCCATAGACTTGCATTGAGGAGGCGTGGCTGTGACATCATGACCGGGCATGATTGTGACGTCACGAGCCTTCACCCTGCATCGCCAGTCATCCGGCACGGAACGAAGTTCGCTCAGTGCACCGGATGTCTGGGGTGCCGCAGCCGAGATCACGAGGGTCCCCAGCGGCCGCACCCCCGCGATTCCCTTTGGATAGGGAATAAGATGTCTAGGGGCGGAGTACCCCTTTAAAGGCATTCATTTCAATAGGTCCTTTGGGTCCCTAACCCTAATAGCATATGTGACCACAGTATGACCTATGGTTTAATTGCACTTTTAGTGCACGTATATGTTCCTATACATATTAGATGAACATCAGCCAAACCTGCCACGTTTGGTAGGATTGTCTGACTGTCGAATATGTATAGGGGCATCCTGACTCTTTCCAGATTGAAGATGTTGAGGGAAAGCAGAATTGGGCATTTTGGGCATGCTCCATCCTTTGTCCACATGACAGATAGGCCGCTGCCAGAATCATCAGTATCAGCTTATTCTATCTCCAGTGAGAACACATGTACACGTAAGGGGTCCGGAATACATGTTGTCCAAAGGAGCATTTGACTGACATCTATTTAATATGTACTGTATGGCCACTAGAATGCTTTAATTCAGTATATTATACTCATAGATCGTGTACCTTTTCTGTACAAATTTTAATTCCAAATTTTCTTGGCATTTTACCTGTTTGTTAATACCCTTTTGTAATAACGTCAATAGAAATGTGTGAAACATAAAACATAAAGATGAAACAAATAAAAAAATTTAGTATTTCAGATTTAATTAATCTTTCGTTATGGATAAATGTTATTTATCATATCCTGCAACCGTGTGGGGGCACTACTGTTCTTGTATATACCGTATATACTCGAGTATAAGCCGACCCGAATATAAGCCGAGGCCCCTAATTTCACCCCAAAAACCCAGGAAAAGTTATTGACTATAAGCCTAGGGTGGGAAATACATCACCCCCCCCCTTCATCATCCAGACCCCCGTCATTAACACCCTCATCATCATCACCCTGTCATCATCCAGACCCCCGTCATCATCACCCTGTCATCATCCCCCTCAACATCATCCCCCCCCCCCCTTCATCATTACCGCCTGTCAATCCCTTCAATCAGTGGTCTTCAACCTGCGGACCTCCAGATGTTGCAAAACTACAACTCCTAGCATGCCCGGACAGCCATCGGCTGTCTGGGCATGCTGGGAGTGGTAGTTTTGAAACATCTGGAGGTCCGCAGGTTGAAGACCACTGCCGGGCCTTCATCATCATCCAGACCCCCCTTTAGTTTTCTTCTCACCTCCCCTTGGTGGGAAGGAAGAGTGAGCTGGTCCGGGCCATCTATGCTGCAGGGACTGTCTGGTGGGGAGGGTTGGTCGTTCCGAGCTGTCCATCTTCACCAGGAGGCCCTCTTCTCCGCTCCGGCCTGGCCCCGGACTAGTGATGTTACCTTGACGATGACGCACAGGGACGTTCATGCGCAGGGACGTCCCTGTGAGTCGTCGTCAAGGCAACGTCACTAGTCCGGGGCCAGGCCCGGAGCGGAGAAGAGGGCCTCCCAGTGAAGATGGACAGCTCGGAACGACCAACCCTCCCCACCGGACGGTCCCTGCAGCATAGATGGCCCGGACCAGCTCACCCTTCCTTCCCACCGAGGGGAGGTGAGTAGAAAACTAAAGGGGGGTCTGGATGATGACGAAGGCTTGGCAGTGGTCTTCAACCTGCAGACCTCCAGGTGTTTCAAAACTACAACTCCCAGCATGCCCGGACAGCCGATGGCTGTCCGGGCATGCTGAGAGTTGTAGTTTTGCAACATCTGGAGGTCCGCAGGTTGAAAACCACTGAGAGTATAAGCCGAGGGGGGCATTTTCAGCACGAAAAATCGTGCTGAAAAACTCGGCTTATACTCGAGTATATACGGTACTCCTTTTTATTCCTTCCATGAAAAGGTCAAGCGGAATCAAAAATATCCATTCCCTCTAGAAGCTAAAACTTGAGAAAATGATGATACTTCCCCTTAAACATATGGTACACAACCTTCCGGCAATGAGGTGCAATGTAACCGCTATGACTCTGAGCTCTATATATCTTGTTATCCGATAGCTTCCCCAAATGATGAATGTAGTCCTTAAGACTCAGAACACCAAATGCTACCGAAAATAATAAATGAAATGTAGTATAACAATGTCACAAATATGACCTCGGGAGACACTGTGCAGCCATGAAACATTATAGGCTTGGGTAGAAAGCAAAAATCCTTAGGTTGCTTTATTAAATTAAAAGCTGAACAGCAAAGTGGGCAGATTAAATATGGAGTAATTATAAGTGTAAGCAACATCGAAACGTGAGATAACATAAATCGGCAGCTCGGAACCATTAAAATTCACAGTAACCACTAATTAGATGAAAACATTAAGGCGAAGGTTATGGAAACCAAATCAAGAGGAGCAGTTTTATCCCTTATCCTAGGAAAATAATTACAGTCTTATTTTCAGCCCAAATCGACAAAAAAAATCCAATTAAATATTAAATATTTTGTTATGGGTTGGTAAAATATTATTTGGGCTCAAAATTATATTGTATCTATGGAAGAATTCGAAAACAGCTTCTATATTGAAAAAATATGGATACATTTAATATTGATAATTTCTAAGCAGATAGCCAAGTGGTTGGAGCATTTATAGTAATATTTGGAAGATTAGATTTTTTTTTTTTATAGAAATCACTAATTTTTTCAGAGCGTTTTCTTCTGTCTTCTGGAGGAAACTGACCAGTTAAACTCTTAAGCAATACATTATTTTTATTTTTATTGAATTTTATTTTTTTTTACAAATATTATGCTTTATTTTTAAAAAGTGAAACCTTTTATACAGAGTTTCCATATACCTTATTAAGGGAAATATTATAGGTGAGGGTCTCCCATTCTGGATCCCCCCAGGTTTTGGTGAACCAGGCCCAACAATGTATTTAATCGATGACTATGAAGAGAATCTGTCAGCTGTATTTGCTGCTAAGAGTTGTAGACCCCATAGGATAGCTGTGAGGGTATTAAAGCAAACTGTGCCTAGCCTGGAGGTTGCCAAACGTATAAAATGTCCATTTTATCCAAGTGTCAAGGAGTCCAGGCTGAGCTGCTCAGGTGCCACAGTCTGGCATGCCTCCTCGCTCACCCTCACCTTCCAGCTCCTCCCTGATTGACCTACAGAACGCTGTATGCCAGTCAAGAAGGGCTAGGAGGCGAGAGTGAGAAAGGAGATGTGTCAGCATGTGACACTTAACCCCTTAAAGGAAAACTGTCACATATTTTCTCCCGCACTATCCACCGGTATTGGTGGATAGTGCGGGAGATGCTGATTGAAACGAGCCCTACCTTGGTCTGATCCGCGCCGCCGTTCGCCCGCACTTGTAGTTTTAATCTCTGTGTATATCTGGCTGTAACTGGCAAAGGCGGGGCTTCTGCGGGCTAACGGACACTGACGTCAGCGCCGCTCATGAATATTCATCCCTCCTGTTCTCCCTCTCTTCGCAGCCCCTAACCAGAGGGAGGGATGAATATTCATGAGCGGCGCTGACGTCAGTGTCCGTTAGCCCGCGGAAGCCCCGCCTTTGCCAGTTACAGCCGGATATACACAGAGATTAAAACTACAATTGCGGGCGAACGGCGGCGCGGATGAGACCAAGGTAGGGCTCGTTTTAATCGGCGTCTCCCGCACTATCCACCAGTACATGTGGATAGTGCGGGAGAAAATATGTGACAGTTTTCAATTGAGGACGCAGCGCTTGGGTCCTGGGTTTTTGCGCGTACGCCATTGAGCGTGCGGTTTAATTAACAATATATTCTTATAGTTCGGACATTTACGCACGCGGCAATACCACATATGTTTATTTTTATTTACACGTTTTGTTTTTTTATGGGAAAAGGTGGGTGATTCAAACTTTTATTAGGGAAGGGGTTAAATTACCTTTGTTAATCATTTTTTTCACTTTTTTTTGCAGTGTTATAGCTCCCATAGGGGCCTATAACACTGCACACACTGATCTTTTACCCTGATCCCTGCAAAGCCATAGCTTTGCATGGATCAGTGTGATAGGGGCTCGATTGCTCAAGCCTGTAGCTCAGACTTGGAGCAATCAAACGCCGACGCGTTGGACGCGATGGAGCAAGGTAAGGGCATCTCCGCTCGCGTCCTAGCTGATCAGGACATCGCGATAGTCCCGATCAGCTCGACTGAGCTGCCGGGAAGCGTTTACTTTCATTTTCAGCGCGGCGATCAACTTTGATCGCTGTGTCTGAAGGGTTAATAGCGCGCGACACAATGATCGGTGCCGCGCACTATTAGCCCAGGGTGCCGGCTATGAATAGCAGCCGGGACCGAACCGGTGTGATGTTTTAAACACCGGGACCGGGCGCAGGGTGTACAGATACGCCCTGCGTCCTTAAAAGGTTAAAGGGGTTCTCCAGGGAAACCTTTTATTTATTTATTTATTTTTTTTAAATCAACTGGTGCCAGAAAGTTGAACAGATTTGTAAATTACTTCTATAAAAAAAAATCTTAATCCTTCCAGTACTTATTAGCTGCTTAATACTACAGAGGAAATTCTATTCTTTTTGGAACACAGAGCTCTGTGCCGACATCATGACCACAGTGCTCTCTGCTGACATCTCTGTCCATTTTAAGAACGGTACAGAGTAGGAGAAAATAACATATTCTGCTCTGGACAGTTCCTAAAATGGACAGAGATGTCAGCAGAGAGCACTGTGGTCATGATGTAAGCAGAGAGCTCTGTGTTCCAAAAAGAAAAGAATTTCCTCTGTAGTATTAAGCAGCTTATAAGTACTGGAAGGATTAAGATTTTTTAATAGAAGTAATTTACAAATCTGTTTAACTTTCTGGCACCAGTTGATTTAACAAAAAAAAAAAAAAAAAAGTTTTTCACCGGAGTACCCCTTTAAGAAGCTTGGCCTAGCCTTCTCGACACGTAGCTGAGAAATAAATAGGCAATTATGACAATCCACATCAGCTCCACGTTTGGTACTGTTAGCTTCTATGTCCTAACAGCTATCCAATGATGTCTACAGCTCTTATCAGCAAATATATCTGACAGATGGGCAGTACAGTAGCTCAATTGTTAGTGCTGTTTCCTTGCAGCGTCGGGGTCCTGGGTTAAAATCCCACCAAGGACAACAGGTTTGTATATTCTTATGTTTGCGTGGGTTTGGTTTTCTCCTACACTCCATAACATACTCATAGGTGAACTGAGATTGCCCTATTATTTATTTATTTTTATTATATATATATATATATATATATATATATATATATATATATACAGTGATCCCTCAACTTACAATGGCCTCAACATACAATAGTTTCAACATACAATGGTCTTTTCTGGACCTTTGTAACTTGAAACCAGACTCAACATACAATGTACAGACAGTCCAGATCTGTGAAACATGTCACAACTGGAGGAACTGACCAATCAGAATTGACATACATTGACATACAGGTAAATCACCTGTATTACTGAAGTGCATGCACTGACTGGTGTCTGGTAGCTCCCCCTACAGTACAGGAAGGAACTACAAGTTCTGTACTACTCCTTACCTGTACCAGGGTTAGCTGCTTCTTTGGACACCAAGTAAGGGCGGCTCCATTTGGGACACTGTGTGTACTGTACAGGACCCTGAAGAAGCTCCTGTCCCCTACATAAACCATTGTTTCTCAACCAGGGTGCCTCCAGCTGTTGCAAAACTACAACTCCCAGCATGCCCGGACAGCCAACGGCTGTCCGGGCATGCTGGGAGTTGTAGTTTTGCCACAGCTGGAGGCACTCTGGCTGGGAAACACTGACATAGACAATGATTACAGCTCCCAGCAGATCTTTCTTACTTTTATATGTAAGGATTTGCTTTATCTATATTAGTTATCTCCTTATTTTTCTTTAACCCCTTAAGGACTCAGGGTTTTTCCGTTTTTGCACTTTCGTTTTTTCCTCCTTACCTTTTAAAAATCATAACCCTTTCAATTTTCCACCTAAAAATCCATATTACGGCTTATTTTTTGCGTCGCCAATTCTACTTTGCAGTGACATTAGTCATTTTACCCAAAAATTCACGCCGAAATGGAAAAAAAAATCATTGTGCGACGAAATCGAAGAAAAAATGCCATTTTGTAAATTTTGGGGGCTTCCGTTTCTACGCAGTGCATATTTCGGTAAAAATTATACCTTATCATTATTCTGTAGGTCCATACGGTTAAAATGATCCCCTACTTATATAGGTTTGATTTTGTCGCACTTCTGGAAAAAATCATAACTACATGCAGGAAAATTTATACGTTTAAAAAGGTCATCTTCTGACCCATATAACTTTTTTATTTTTTCACGTACAGGGCGGTATGAGGACTCATTTTTTGCGCCGTGATCTGAAGTTTTTAACGGTATGATTTTTGTTCTGATCGGACTTTTTGATCACTTTTTATTCATTTTTTAATGGTATAAAAAGTGACCAAAAATGCGCTTTTTTTGACTTTGGAATTTTTTTGCGCGTACGCCATTGACCGTACGGTTTAATTAATTATATATTTTTATAGTTCGGACATTTACGCACACGGCGATACCACATATGTTTTTTTTTTTTTTTTACACTGTTTTATTTTTTTTATGGGAAAAGGGGGGTGATTCAAACTTTTATTAGGGAAGGGGTTAAATGACCTTTATTAACACTTTTTTTTAAAAAAATTTTTGGCAGTGTTATAGGTCCCATAGGGACCTATAACACTGCACACACTGATCTCCTATGCTGATCACTGGCGTGTATTAACACGCCTGTGATCAGTGTTATCGGCGCTTGATTGCTCCTGCCTGGATCTCAGGCACGGAGCAGTCATTTGCCGATCGGACACCGAGGAGGCAGGTAAGGGCCCTCCCGGTGTCCTGTCAGCTGTTCGGGACGCCGCGATTTCACCGCGGCGGTCCCGAACAGCCCGACTGAGCAGCCGGGTCACTTTCACTTTCACTTTAGATGCGGCGGTCAGCGATGTGTGGTATTAGCTGCGGGTCCCGGCCGTTGATGAGCGTCGGGACCGACGCGATATGATGCGGGATCGCGTCCTGCGTCGTTAAGGGGGTTAATCCTCACCTTTTCCTATTTTTGGATGACATTTTGGTGGCTTCAGAACCAATTACCAGGTTTCCATAGAGTTCTGGTCTCAACATACAATGGTTTCAACATACAATGGTCATCCTGGAACAGATTAATATTGTAACTTGAGGGACCACTGTATATATATATATATATTTTTTTTTTATTTTTTTTATTTGCACCAGATTTAGTATATTTTTACTTCCATTACATTCACTGCATATTAGAAAGTATTTAGTATAACCTTTTTAGAGTACATTTTCAGTTTCTTCATATTCAATGCATCTTAGCCATTTTTTTTTTTTTGGATCACCTCTCTAGAATAGACATTTCGCAATGCAATTTTGGGCGGCTGTGTCAAAAAGGTTTTTTACCGTCCCTTAGCGTCGCACTGTGGACCCTGTGGATATGTGATGGAAGTGAGCTGACGCTGCAGACAATCCTATGAATACGATGACAGTTCAGCCGCTGTATGATGGGGCAAACAGGGTTGGCAGGTTGGATATTAATGTGTTTTCTCCAGGAAAGAGCGTATCAGCTGTCAGATGAATGAGCATACATATGTCTATGCCCAGCTTAAGTTTGGATGGATATTTGGATCATTACTTTAACACTTCTTATATTAAATTTTATTTACTGCCAACTTAGCAAAGATCCGAATCCTGAATTAATGCAAACAAAAGTGAGACAAGGAGGCCTGTGAGAAGCGGAGGGGGTGAGGAGTGGGCTATCTGCGCTGTTTGGTGAAGAAGTAGAAGACTTTAGTCAGTAATTCATCATTTGCGCCAATCGATCTTTGGCGCAATTTTGACGCAAATCCCATTTTTTGGGCGCAAATCCACGCCAAGAAATTTTGCACATAGAGAACACACTTAGCAATGTCAGAAAATGTAAAGGCGTCAAAATACATAAAAAGAAATTTTTGGTGAAAGCATCGACGCTGCTCAATACTATCCTGCGACATAGTTGTCTCTGAGGGACCTTCACCCTCCGTTGAACCAGCATTGGACATGGCCGCACAGGTTCAGGAAAGGTAAGCACTAAAGCAGTGGTCTCCAACCTGTGGACCTCCAGATGTTGCAAAACTACAACTCCCAGCATGCCCGGACAGCCGTTGGCTGTCCGGGCATGCTGGAAATTGTAGTTTTGCAACATCTGGAGGTCCGCAGGTTGAAGACCACTGCACTAAAGTAACAAAAAAAAAAAAAAAACTACCCAAGTTGAAAATAAAATCCATTTCACATGGTGGCTATAAACCACACAAAAGAAAATAACTCATGTCGCTTGCTGATATACTGCAGGAGGGACTCCGAAATGGCTGCTCTACGGGGTAAAATACGATTTCAACATTTGAGCCAAAATTACTAACAACTTGCGCCAAATGATAAATTTGGTGCATGTCCACGAAAACAAAAGTGAAAAAAAAAAGGGTAAAAAGAAACGGTCAACAGGCAAAATTGATAAATACCCCCCACAGTGATTAGTACCAGAAACTCTTCGGTTAGGTTCACATGGTGGAATGTCCGCCCTGGGCAGACTTTTTACGGATAGCGGGTGCCGGTAGAACATGCCGGTGCTAGGACCGCTCGGAAATGCGCCGTCTCCATAGACGGCAGTGCATATCCGAGTTGATTACACAGAAAGAAATGACTTGACATTCTGCGGAGGCTGTAATCGGAATTTACGTGGCAGAATTTTCCGCTATAGACACGGTGCACCAGAATCCTATCGAAAACAGTGTGACTCTGCCACCACTTGTGGCATTAAATGGTATATTATGTTTTTATATACCTTTATATCAAAATATGTAATAGAAATTGAGCCACTTTCTCCAATTCTAGCAAGTTTTTGTTGTTTTATATGGTATTGCTGTAAGGATTAGCTGCCATAATATCTACAGGTCTAAAATTAAATATAGCTCCCAGCATCCGGGCTTGCTGGGAGTTGTAGTTTTGCAACAGCCGGAGGCGCCCTGGTTGGGAAACACTGCCTTAGAGACATAAAGGGGAGATTTATCAAAACCTGTCCAGAGGAAAAGTTGCCCAGTTGCCCATAGCAACCAATCAGATCGCTTCTTTCATTTTGCAGAGGCCTTGTTAAAAATGAAAGAAGTGATCTGATTGGTTGCTATGGGCAACTCAGCAACTTTTCCTCTGGACGGGTTTTGATAAATCACCCCCTGTGGGACCATATATACACAATTGTTCTGGAGTAGCATTTAAGTCTATTCCCAGATATATACAGTGGGGATCAAAAGTTTGGGCACCCCAGGTAAAAATTTGTATTAATGTGCATAAAGAAGCCAAGGAAAGATGGAAAAATCTCCAAAAGGCATCAAATTACAGATTAGACATTCTTATAATATGTCCACAAAAGTTAGATTTTATTTCCATCATTTACACTTTCAAAATAACAGAAAACAAAAAAATGGCGTCTGCAACAGTTTGGGCACCTTGCAGAATTTATAGCATGCACTGCCCCCTTTGCAAAGCTGAGACCTGCCAGTGTCATGGATTGTTCTCAATCATCATCTGGGAAGACCAGGTGATGTCAATCTCAAAGGTTTTAAATGCCCAGACTCATCTGACCTTGCCCCAACAATCAGCACCATGGGTTCTTCTAAGCAGTTGTCTAGAAATCTGAAACTGAAAATAGTTGACGCTCACAAAGCTGGAGAAGGCTATAAGAAGATAGCAAAATGTTTTCAGATGTCAATATCCTCTGTTCGGAATGTAATTAAGAAATGGCAGTCATCAGGAACAGTGGAAGTTAAAGCAAGATCTGGAAGACCAAGCAAAATATCAAACAGAACTGCTCGCAGGATTGTGAGAAAAACAATTCAAAACCCATGTTTGACTGCACAATCCCTCCAGAAAAATCTGGCAGACACTGGAGTTGAGGTACACTATTCCACTATAAAGAGATACTTGTACAAATATGGTCTTCATGGAAGAGTCATCAGAAGAAAACCTCTTCTACGTCTTCACCATAAAAATCAGCGTTTGAACTTTGCAAATGAACATAAAGACAAGCCTGATGCATTTTGGAAACAAGTTCTGTGGACCGATGAGGTTAAAATTGAACTTTTTGGCCGGAATGAGCAAAGGTACGTTTGGAGAAGAAGGGGGACAGAATTTAATGAAAAGAACCTTTGTCCAACTGTTAAGCATGGGGGTGGATCAATCATGCTTTAGGGCTGTATTGCAGCCAGTGGCACAGGGAACATCTCACGAGTAGAAGGAAAAATGGATTCAATAAAATTTCAGCAAATTTTGGATGCTAACTTGATGCCATCTGTGAAAAAGCTGAAGTTAAAGAGAGGATGGCTTCTACAAATGGATAATGATCCTAAACACACCTCGAAATCCACGAGGGATTACATCAAGAGGCGTAAACTGAAGGTTTTGCCATGGCCTTCACATTCTCCTGACCTCAACATAATTGAAAATCTATGGATAGACCTTAAAAGAGCAGTGCGTGACAGACAGCTCAGAAATCTCAAAGAACTGGAAGACTTTTGTATGGAATAATGGGCAAAGATACCGCAAACAAGAATTGAAAGACTCTTGGCTGGCTACAAAAAGTGTTTACAAGCTGTGATACTTGCCAAAGGGGGCAGTACAATATATTAACACTGCAGGGTGCCCAAACTTTTGCAGACACCATTTTTTTGTTTTCTGTTATTTTGAAAGTGTAAATGATGGAAATAAAATCTAACATTTGTGGACATATTATAAGAATGTCTAATCTGTAATTTGATGCCTTTTGTAGATTTTTCCATCTTTCCTTGGCTTCTTTATGCACATTAATACAAATTTTTACCTGGGGTGCCCAAACTTTTGATCCCCACTGTATCATTTACCTACATGCACCAGCAGAACACATGTCCTGGAGCATTGTCCCTTCCTGTAAACTACACTACAGCACCAGTAAACTAATTCCAACAACACTTCCCCTGGACCAGCAAGGTCCAGCCTGTAGGTAACAGGTTAAAGTTTCCTTTCATACCATTATTCTGAAATCCAAGAATCCTTGAGGTAGCTCCTGGCCAAGGGTGTATGTACTATAGAGGCAGACCATGCGGCTGCTATGGGGCCCTTGGATGGAGGGGGCCCGTCTTGGTTGGTCCCATTCATTTTTCTATTGTGCAGAACTCCTCTCACAGGGAACTGCATTGTCAGCACATTAATGGAGGGAGGTATTGACCAATGGGTCATCGAAAGAAAAGGGAGATAAACACCAGGCCTTTCTGTTCTAGAGCAAAATCAGATGACATAATAGGAGGCCCATTTTGATATTTGCTACGGTGCCCCCTTTCTTTTACGTACGGCACTGCTCCTGGCCCACCAGTGCAAAATCTGTAACATGGCCTCCCAAATATTGGGGTCTTCTTAGGTATCATCCATTCCAATAACGTACAAAACCAGTGCTGACTTTTGATCTCATATGAGGCGTACGCCATAACAATCAATATAATTTATGATAGTCAACAGTTTTATCATAGGTAAGATGTTTGCTATGGGAAATGTATTATGTTAAAAAACCTATAAATAATAAGCTTTAAAGGGGTACTCCAGCGCTAAGACATCTTATGCCCTATCCAAAGGATAGGGGATAAGATGCCTAATCGCGCGGGTCCCGCCTTTAGGGGTCTCGGATCCGCCCCGTGTGAGGTCACGCTCCGCCCCCTCAATGCAAGACTATGGAGGGGCGTGACAGCTGTCACGCCCCCTCCATAGTTTTGCATTGAGGGGGCGGAGCGTGATGTCACAGGGGGCGGAGCCGTGATGTCACTATGCTCTGTCCCCGTGATCGTCAGTAATCAGACCCGGAGCGAGCACGCTCCGGAGGCTGATTCTAATGGGGTGTGGCGTGGAAGATCACGGGGGTCCCCAGCGGCGGGACCCCCGCGATCAGGGATCTTATTCCCTATTCTTTGGATAAGGGATAAGATGTCTTAGCGCCGGCGTACCCCTTTAACATTGCAGTTACACAGTGGAGCGGATTTACTAAAACTGACTCATTCTTAGTGCAAATTCAGATGGACAGACTTCAAATTTGCCAGATTTATCACAAATTTTACGGGAAAATTTCCAGGTGGACATTCCACAGACAGCGTCCACCAGCAAAACATGCCGGCACTAGGAAAGCTCAGAAATAGACAATTCTTTCCAATTTTTTCTGCAGAGGCTGAAATCGTAATTTCTGAAGCAGATGTTTCTGCTGTGTGCACAGTGCAGCAGAATCCCATTGAATTTGTGCCAGGCTGCAAACCTAAAACTATCTGGGCAGGTGTTTTGCTGAATTCATAGGTGTAACACAGGGCTGCCAGTACTAAATACAGGAGCCAGGAGGACAGGGCGCGCACTCGTCTCAGTTTTTGCACACGTCGCAGACCTATTACAACAGCAAAACCTCATTCTGCAATACTTTTTATTCTCTGTGATATTCTCTAATCAAATATAGTAAAAAAGGTCACTTTCAATTAATTACTTTATAAATTATTATTTTTCTATATTGGTAGTTATGCTTCACTTGAGTTGACTCATAATCACCAGGGGAGTGTTGGGACCCCCCATAATGACAAGAATAAGGGATACCAGTTTTCCCACCTTAAAGAGTACCTTTCATAAAAATAACTTTTGATATGTTATAGATTAATGTTTGCAGAATAACTTTCCAATTGCATGTAATTAAAAAATATGCTTCTTTCTATAAAATTTTCCACTTTGAAAAAATGACCACTAGAGGTCTCCCTACACTCCCTACAAGCCCTTTTTTTTTTTTTTTTTTTATAGATTTCAGGCTCATGCTGGAGTCCTAAATCTCAGACTGCAGCCAGGACACAGACAAGCTCAGTACTGTTCCCTGCCAGTCAATCAGACAGGCAGGAGCCAGCACTGTGCTCATAGCACAGCAGGGTATACTCCTGACTCTGACTTACTGCATGCCCTCATTCATTTTACTATCTGAGCTCCCATCTTTCTTCTCTTTGCACATGCAGTTGTAAACAGAGAGGAGAAGATTCAGAGCTGCCAGCTGAGCTTGTCTGTGTCCCGGTTGCAGTCTGAGATTTAGGACTGAAATCTATAAAATCTATAAAAAGGTCTTGCGGCCAGGACTGGTAGGGAGACCTCTAGTGGTCATTTTTTCAAAGTGGAAAATTAAATAGAAGTTATTCAGCATACATTAATCTATAATATATCAAAAGTTTTTTTGATGAAAGGTACCCTTTTATAGAATGTAGGTTACATGCGTATTTTACCACTCCATTCATTTTCTATGGGATTAACTGAGATTCTTTTGATTGATGAGATTCCAGCTGTCAGACCCCCATCCATGATACACTTATGTTCTATCCCAGTGTTTCCCAACCAGGGCACCTCTAGCTGTTGTAAAACTACAACTCCCAGCATGCCAGGACAGCCTGTGCTTTTTCCAACCATATCAACTATGGCACCATGTAATTAAATTCCCTTCTAGGATTTTTTGAATTAAAGAAATTGGGAACCTTAAAGGGAACCCTTCCAGGTCCCTTAACCCCTATTAGCCCCATCAAGTATCTGGTAACCACAGGGCACAGTGTTCGGATGCTGTGCCTATAAGATTTCTCTGATGCTGCTCTTTGATTGATACACTCAGTGCCGGGCACTTCATGCAAAGCCCAGCATTCAGGGTATCAATTCAGCCTGAGTGGCTGCGAGGAAGGTGGGGGCAGGACTACATGCTGCTATGGCTCCTCCCCCATGCCTATTTAAGAGGAGTCTGTAAGGCCAAATAGAGCCACTTTTATCAAAGTGCGGCATCAAAGAAAAGTTATGTGCACAACGTCTGAACACTGTGGCCTACGGGGTGAGGCCTAATAGGGGTTAAGAGGCTTGACAGGTTCCCTGCAAGGTAAATAATGGCTCTCAATTTCTTTAACTAAAATATCCCAAAGGGAAATTTGATTATGTGGTTACATAGCCAAACAAACATCAAGATTAGTCAGCTCACCATCCAAGAATCTGGTGCAGGGTCAAATATGATATTCAGGCAGTTACCCTTAGTCATAAGCATGAGGGGTAAGCCCCCCCCTTCCCGAAACGCGTCAAGACTGTCTTGTCTTGTTTGAGAAATGTATACCTCCCTGAGATTTGTGATAAAATATAAATCTTATAAGGACTATTGGAGTGTTGGATTCTTCTTTGTCATCTCAAGTCCCTTTAATGGGTCTAAACAATGTCGAAAACTTCATGGGTATGCCTCGGATTTCTGCCATGGAATCCACAACATGAACCGTACTGTAAGACAGTGTTTCCCAAGCAGCGTGCCCCAGCTGTCGGAAAACTACAACTTCTAGCATGCCCGGACAGCCTTTGGCTGTCCGGGCATGCTGGAGGTTGTAGTTTTCCAAAAGCTGGAGGCACCCTAGTTGGGAAACATCGCCCTAAAAGGAAAACGGGCACCCTTTGCCTTCTAGTTGCCCATATAGTATGTCCACCGCTACTACAGATATCCCAACAGCATGAGGTGGCCCCCCCCCAGTAAACTGAACAGCTACATTAAGAGGAGTATCGTAACTCCTGCCGGAAACAGCTGATGGGGGGAGGCTCACAGCCGAAAGTCCACTCCCCCCAGCATCATCATCTTTTTGGCAGTGGAACCCACAACAAAGTGTACGCTACGGAGAGAGCACATCCCATAATCCAGAATATTCAGTCATCCGACACCTACGACGTTCTCTTAAAGCCGGATTACAGGAAGCATTATTCTTCAATATTTATAGTAAAACATAAATAAATAAAAATAAATAAATAAAAAATAAACAAACAAATAAATAGATACATAAAATAAATAAAATTGTACGCTCACTTTATACTCTCTTCGATAATACATCATCAATAAAACCAAAGCACAAAAACACACACACAAAATAAAAAAAAAATAAAGCAAAAACTCCCTAGTAAAAATAATCCCAAACTTTCATCCTGTAAAGAAAGAATGAAAGAAAGAAAGTCTCTACCCAACCCCCCCTCCAGCAAACAACGACAATAACCACCACACCGGTTCCCTTTAAACTACAACAAAAACATTCCGGGCACAAAAGATAAAAGAAGAGAATCACAAATCCCTCCCCCCCCCCTCTCTCCGTACTACACTAAAAACAACAACAACAACCAAAAAAAACACAAAAAACAAATAAAGCTTTAACTTCTTGTGCTGCTTACTTGTGGCCAGTGGATTTAGTCAGGAAGTAGCCATTACTGAGCAGGGTAAGCACTCCAGAACAAGGCGAGAGAGAGGTCTTCAGTTAGGAAGGAAGGATGAGGAGACACATATTATTATGTCCTGCTTTTTTTCCTGACCCCCTGAGGTCAGCAGATGTCTCAGAGAGTGTTATACTAGAGGCAGGGAAGCAGCAGCCATTGACAATGATCTGCTTGTTTGCACAACAAGTATGCATTTAATGCAATCCGCTCCTTGTATCTCCCTGCCTGTGTGTCTCTGTCTCACTCAGAACATGGCTGTCTTATTCAGAGATTAGCAATTATTGTAATGAGACACTGTCGGATGAGGGTCAAATAGTGCTTCCTGCAGTTTACACATCTTGATTTCCTGGTAAACAGACTGAAAGGCAGGTGGAGCAGTAGGATTAGCTGCAAAGGGATAGTGCTGGCATCAGCACAACTACATGGGCGAGGAGGTGGTGGTGGCAGCGGCGGCGGCGGCGGCGGTGCCTTTCATACATTGCACCGTCTCATTTAGTTTGAAAAGGAAGGGAAGAAATAATGTTATGGGATCTCACAGCAGGAAGACGTATTCAGGACGCAGCGAGACAATGGTCGGAGTCTGTGCACACCAGCGTAGGCTCAGACACAGGACCAAGACCCTAAGCTAGTGATTGGGTGTGTTTCATAGCCCCCCGGATCGCTGCCTTCTGTTTGCTCTTGTGTATCGGATATGGCGGGGGCAGCTCGGGTTAAGCAAAGATGTGTTTTAGGTAAAGGAGTATTACTTTACTGAGAGAGTAGTGGATGCAAGAAATAGCCTACCTGCAGAAGTGGTCGCTACGAATACAGTGAAGGAGTTTAAAGGGGTACAATTTTCTTTTAATCAACTGGTTCCAGAAAGTTAAACAGATTTGTAAATTACTTCTATTTAAAAATCTTAATCTTTCCAGTACTTATCAGCTGCTGTATGCTCCACAGGAAGTTTTTGTCTTTTTGAAATTCTTTTCAGTCTGCTGCTGACACCTCTGTCCATGTCAGGAGCTGTAAAGTGTAGGAGCAAATCCCCATAGCAAACCTCTACTGCTCTGGACAGTTCCTGACATGGACAGAGGGGGCAGCAGAGAGCAGTGTGGGCAGACTGGAAAGAACTACACAACCTCCTCTGTGCTGTAGTACAGCAGCTGATAAGTACTGGAAGGATTAAGATTTTTAAACAAAAGTAATTAGCAAATCTATTTAACTTTCTGGCACCAGTTGATTAAAAAAATTCAACTGGAGTACCCCTTTAAGCATGCATGGGATAGGCATAAGGCTATGCTTCATATAAGATGGTGATAGGCATAAGGCTATCCTTCATATAAGATAGAGATAGGCATAAGGCTATCCTTCATATAAGATAGGGATAGACATAAGGCTATGCTTCATATAGGATAGGTATAGGTATAAGGCTATCCTTCATATAAGATAGGGATAGGTATAAGGCTATCCTTCATATAAGATAGGGATAGGCATAAGGCTATCCTTCATATAAGATAGGGATAGGCATAAGGCTATCCTTCATATAAGATAGGGATAGGCATAAGGCTATCCTTCATATAAGATAGGGATAGGCATAAGGCTATCCTTCATATAAGATAAGGATAGGCATAAGGCTATCCTTCATGTAAGATAGAGATAGGCATAAGGCTATCCTTCATATAAGATAGGGATAGGCATAAGGTTATCCTTCATATAAGATAGGGATAGGCATACGGCTATCCTTCATATAAGATAGAGATAGGTATAAGGCTATCCTTCATATAAGACAGAGATAGGCATAAGGTTATCCTTCATATAAGATAGGGATAGGCATAAGGCTATCCTTCATATAAGATAGGGATAGGCATAAGGCTATCCTTCATATAAGATAGAGATAGGCATAAGGCTATCCTTCATATAAGATAGGGATAGACATAAGGCTATGCTTCATATAGGATAGGTATAGGTATAAGGCTATCCTTCATATAAGATAGGGATAGGTATAAGGCTATCCTTCATGTAAGATAGGGATAGGCATAAGGCTATCCTTCATATAAGATAGGGATAGGCATAAGGCTATCCTTCATATAAGATAAGGATAGGCATAAGGCTATCCTTCATGTAAGATAGAGATAGGCATAAGGCTATCCTTCATATAAGATAGGGATAGGCATAAGGTTATCCTTCATATAAGATAGGGATAGGCATACGGCTATCCTTCATATAAGATAGAGATAGGTATAAGGCTATCCTTCATATAAGTCAGAGATAGGCATAAGGTTATCCTTCATATAAGATAGGGATAGGCATACGGCTATCCTTCATATAAGATAGAGATAGGTATAAGGCTATCCTTCATATAAGATAGGGATAGGCATAAGGCTATCCTTCATGTAAGATAGGGATAGGCATAAGGCTATCCTTCATATATAATAGGGATAGACATAAGGCTATCCTTCATATAAGATAGGGATAGGCATTAGGCTATCCTTCATATAAGATAGGGATAGGCATTAGGCTATCCTTCATATAAGATAGTGATAGGCATAAGGTTATCCTTCATATAAGATAGGGATAGGCATAAGTCTATCCTTCATATAAGATAGGGATAGGTATAAGGTTATCCTTCATATAAGATAGGGATAAGGCTATCCTTCATTTAAGATAGGGATAGGCATAAGGCTATCCTTCATATAAGATAGGGATAGGCATAAGGCTATCCTTCATATAAGATAGGGATAGGCATAAGGTTATCCTTCATATAAGATAGGGATAGGCATAAGGCTATCCTTCATATAAGATAGGGATAGGCATAAGGCTATCCTTCATATAAGATAGGGATAGGCATAAGGTTATCATTCATATAAGATAGGGATAGGCATAAGGCTATCCTTCATATAAGATAGGGATAGGCATAAGGCTATCCTTCATATAAGGCCTGGGACTATTCATAGTATTCAGAGTATTGGGCAGACTAGATGGGCCGAATGGTTCTTATCTTCCAACATATTCTTTGTTTCTATGTAATTGCGGAGTGCCAATGGATTCTTATCTGCCGGCACATTCTATGTTTCTGTCTTTACACATAAGGTATAGGGTGCTCTGATAATTTGTTAGTTCACACTTTCAAAGGTAACAGGTTACAAACTATGATCAACAGTGATCGTCGGTGGAAATTTTTGTAGATTATGTAGGTGGAACGTTAATCCAGGGATATAGGGTCATAGGCTGAACACTATAGAGTCTTAGGCAGAACACTACAAGGTACTAGGCAGAATGCTATAGGGTCATAGTCAGGACACTATAGGGTCATAGGCAGAACACTACAGGGTCATAGTCAGGACTAGTGTTGCTCGCGAATATTCGCAATTCGAATTTTATTCGAGAATATCGCATATTCGCGAATTCACGAATATTCGCGAATATAGCGCTATATATTCGTAATTACGAATATTCGTTTTTTTTTTTTTTTTTTTTTTCTTCACAGTACACATCACAGTGATCATCCCTCTCTGCTTCCAGCTTATGTGGTGTAAGAAGGCTCTAATACTACTGTGTGAGACTGGTGTGCGAATTTTCGCATATGCGAAAATATGCATATAATAATTTGCGCATATGCGAATTGTAGCTTAAGCTAATTTTTATATATGCAAATTTTCGCATATGTTAATTTTCGCACGCGCGAATATTCGCATATGCGAAAATAAAACGAGAACGTTACGAATATGCGAATATTCGCGAATATGACGAATATTCGTCCATATATTCGCGAATATTCGCGAATTCGAATATGGCCTATGCCGCTCAACACTAGTCAGGACACTATAGGATCATAGGCAGAATTCTATAAGGTACTAGGCAGAACACTAAAGGTTCATAGTCAGGACACTATAGGGTCACAGGCAGAATACTATAAGGTACTAGGCAGAATACTATAAGGTACTAGGCAGAACACTACAGGTTCATAGTCAGGACACTATGGGGTCATAGGCAGAATACTATAAGGTACTAGGCAGAATACTACAGGTTCATAGTCAGGACACTATGGGGTCATAGGCAGAATACTATAAGGTACTAGGCAGAATACTACAGGTTCATAGTCAGGACACTATGGGGTCATAGGCAGAATACTATAAGGTACTAGGCAGAACACTACAGGGTCATAGTCAGGACACTATAGGGTCATAGGCAGAATACTATAAGGTACTAGGCAGAACACTACAGGTTCATAGTCAGAACACTATAGGGTCATAGGCAGAATACTATAAGGTACTAGGCAGAACACTACAGGTTCATAGTCAGGACACTATAGGGTCATAGGCAGAATACTACAGGGTCATAGTCAGAACACAATAGGGTCATAGGCAGAATACTATAAGGTACTAGGCAGAACACTACAGGTTCATAGTCAGGACACTATAGGGTCATAGGCAGAATACTACAGGGTCATAGTCAGAACACAATAGGGTCATAGGCAGAATACTATAAGGTACTAAGCAGAACACTACAGGGTCATAGTCAGGACACTATAGGGTCATTGGCAGAATACTATAAGGTACTAGGCAGAACACTACAGGGTCATAGTCAGGAAACTATTGGGTCATATGCAAAATACTATAAGGTACTAGGCAGAATACTCTAAGGTACTAGGCAGAATACTATAAGGTACTAGGCAGAACACTATAAGGTACTAGGCAGAATACTACAGGGTCATAGTCAGGACACTATAGGGTCATAGTCAGGACACTATAGGGTCATAGGCAGAATACTATAAGGTACTAGGCAGAATACTACAGGTTCATAGTCAGGACACTATGGGGTCATAGGCAGAATACTATAAGGTACTAGGCAGAATACTACAGGTTCATAGTCAGGACACTATGGGGTCATAGGCAGAATACTATAAGGTACTAGGCAGAACACTACAGGTTCATAGTCAGGACACTATAGGGTCATAGGCAGAATACTACAGGGTCATAGTCAGAACACAATAGGGTCATAGGCAGAATACTATAAGGTACTAGGCAGAACACTACAGGTTCATAGTCAGGACACTATAGGGTCATAGGCAGAATACTACAGGGTCATAGTCAGAACACAATAGGGTCATAGGCAGAATACTATAAGGTACTAAGCAGAACACTACAGGGTCATAGTCAGGACACTATAGGGTCATTGGCAGAATACTATAAGGTACTAGGCAGAACACTAAAGGTTCATAGTCAGGACACTATAGGGTCACAGGCAGAATACTATAAGGTACTAGGCAGAATACTATAAGGTACTAGGCAGAACACTACAGGTTCATAGTCAGGACACTATGGGGTCATAGGCAGAATACTATAAGGTACTAGGCAGAATACTACAGGTTCATAGTCAGGACACTATGGGGTCATAGGCAGAATACTATAAGGTACTAGGCAGAATACTACAGGTTCATAGTCAGGACACTATGGGGTCATAGGCAGAATACTATAAGGTACTAGGCAGAACACTACAGGGTCATAGTCAGGACACTATAGGGTCATAGGCAGAATACTATAAGGTACTAGGCAGAACACTACAGGTTCATAGTCAGAACACTATAGGGTCATAGGCAGAATACTATAAGGTACTAGGCAGAACACTACAGGTTCATAGTCAGGACACTATAGGGTCATAGGCAGAATACTACAGGGTCATAGTCAGAACACAATAGGGTCATAGGCAGAATACTATAAGGTACTAGGCAGAACACTACAGGTTCATAGTCAGGACACTATAGGGTCATAGGCAGAATACTACAGGGTCATAGTCAGAACACAATAGGGTCATAGGCAGAATACTATAAGGTACTAAGCAGAACACTACAGGGTCATAGTCAGGACACTATAGGGTCATTGGCAGAATACTATAAGGTACTAGGCAGAACACTACAGGGTCATAGTCAGGAAACTATTGGGTCATATGCAAAATACTATAAGGTACTAGGCAGAATACTCTAAGGTACTAGGCAGAATACTATAAGGTACTAGGCAGAACACTATAAGGTACTAGGCAGAATACTACAGGGTCATAGTCAGGACACTATAGGGTCATAGTCAGGACACTATAGGGTCATAGGCAGAATACTATAAGGTACTAGGCAGAATACTACAGGTTCATAGTCAGGACACTATGGGGTCATAGGCAGAATACTATAAGGTACTAGGCAGAATACTACAGGTTCATAGTCAGGACACTATGGGGTCATAGGCAGAATACTATAAGGTACTAGGCAGAACACTACAGGGTCATAGTCAGGACACTATAGGGTCATAGGCAGAATACTATAAGGTACTAGGCAGAACACTACAGGTTCATAGTCAGAACACTATAGGGTTATAGGCAGAATACTATAAGGTACTAGGCAGAACACTACAGGTTCATAGTCAGGACACTATAGGGTCATAGGCAGAATACTACAGGGTCATAGTCAGAACACAATAGGGTCATAGGCAGAATACTATAAGGTACTAAGCAGAACACTACAGGGTCATAGTCAGGACACTATAGGGTCATTGGCAGAATACTATAAGGTACTAGGCAGAACACTACAGGGTCATAGTCAGGAAACTATTGGGTCATATGCAAAATACTATAAGGTACTAGGCAGAATACTCTAAGGTACTAGGCAGAATACTATAAGGTACTAGGCAGAACACTATAAGGTACTAGGCAGAATACTACAGGGTCATAGTCAGGACACTATAGGGTCATAGTCAGGACACTATAGGGTCATAGGCAGAATACTATAAGGTACTAGGCAGAACACTACAGGGTCATAGTCAGGAAACTATTGGGTCATATGCAAAATACTATAAGGTACTAGGCAGAATACTATAAGGTACTAGGCAGAACACTATAAGGTACTAGGCAGAATACTACAGGGTCATAGTCAGGACACTATAGGGTCATAGTCAGGACACTATAGGGACATAGGCTGAACACTATAGGGTCATAGGCTGAACACTATAGGGTCATAGGCTGAACACTATAGGGTCATAGGCTGAACACTATAGGGTCATAGGCTGAACACTATAGGATCATAGGCAGAATACTATAAGGTACTAGGCAGAAGACTATAGGGTCATAGGCAGAACACTATAAGGTACTTGGCAGAAGACTATAGGGTCATAGGCAGAACACTATAGGGTCATAGGCTGAAAACTACAGGGTCATAGTCAGGACACTATAGGGTCATAGGCTAAACATTATAGGGTCATAGGCAGAACACTATAGGGTCATAGGCTGAACACTATAGGGTCATAGGCTGAACACTATAGGGTCATAGACAGAACACTACAGGGTCATAGGCAGAACACTACAGGGTCATAGTCAGGACACTATAGGGTCATAGGCTGAACACTATAGGGTCATAGGCTGAACACTATAGGGTCATAGGCTGAACACTATAGGGTCATAGGCTGAACACTATAGGGTCATAGGCAGAACACTATAGAGTCATAGGTTGAACACTTTAGGGTCATAGGCTGAACACTATAGGGTCATAGGCAGAACACTATAGGGTCATAGGTTGAACACTATAGGGTCATAGGCAGAACACTATAGGGTCATAGGCAGAACACTACAGGGTCATAGGCAGAACACTATAGAGTCATAGGTTGAACACTACAGGGTCATAGGCTGAACACTATAGGGTCATAGGCTGAACACTGGCCTAAATACATCACTCATCTTTGGCGCTTTTCTGCGGTTTTGGAATTATAGTTTTCCAAACTCACAGAATATTGAGACTATGGCCCAGATTTATCAAACTGTGTGAGAGAAAAAACAGAGTGATTTTCCTACAACAACCAATCACAGGTCAGCTTTCACTTTACCAGAGCTCGTTAGCTGAGCTGTGATTGGTTGCTGTGGAAAAATCACAACATTTTTTCTCTCACACAGTTTGATAAAGCTGGGCCTATGGCTTTTTTGGACTAAATCTTGGCATTTCTTTCCCATAGAAGTATATTAGAGCACATAATAAAGCATCACATGACTTGTCATGATAAAAACGCAGTAGAAAAAATGCTGAAGAAAAAAAAACGCTAAGGCTTGATTTCCGCTTGTTTTTTGTATGGAATTTTATTTTATTTTTTCCCCTTTGGCGTTTTTTTCCAGCTTTTATTTTATCACAAGTCATGTTACTCAATGATTTGTCATGAAAAAAAAATGGGGGAAACCCCCCCCCTCCAAAAAAACAAACAAACGCCAATGCTAAACTCACATGGCAATTTTCATCATGTTTTATTGCTCCCATAGAGGTGTCCAAAAATAAATCTCCACATGCTGTGATTTTGGAAAGATGAGTGAAAAAACGCCAAAGGAAAAAACATCAAGTGGGTATGGCGTTTTATAAATCCCTTGTCATGTCTGTCTTGGTCTGTGTTCACACACAGCCATTGAATTTGCTTGTGTGTGAACAGTTTTATGTTCTCTGGTCAGGGAATAGTTAAAGCCTTTGGCTTGCTAGCCAATAGCTCCTAGGGTGTGTCTATTTAAAGTCAGCCAGTCTAGCCTCTGGGCTGGTGATTGAGATCATTACATATGGACTTCCTGATGTCTTGCTGCTAACATGCTGGACATGCTGCTATGGAGCTTTTGGTGAAACGCTCTTTGTTTGAGCTTTTAATCTACTATCTCTGTTTTAGCATGCACCTTGCATATGTTTTGGGCTTTTACCTATGGTTGGATAGCATGCTCATAGTAAATTTGTATAGTCGGTTTTAGGATTTGTATATCCTTTCTGCTCTGTCTCTGTTCACACTGTGTTTTCTCTGGTATCCATTTTCTCTGTTTCCGTAACTAGTTATCCCTGTTACCTTCATCCCTGTTACCGGTCCATGGGGACTCAGAGGGTATTGATATTCCTGTGTCTACTGGAGGTGTTCTGTGGGATTGCGATTATTCCTGTCTTGAGTTCAGTGTGAACAGTGTTCTATAATTATATTCTGTGAATCTAGGCATCCCTGTTACCTATCCATAGGGACTCAGAGGGTATTGTTATTCCTGTGTCTACTGGAGGTTTTCTGAGGGATTGCGATTATTCCTGTCTTGTGTTCAGTGTGAACAGTGTTCTATAATTATAACCTGTTGTATCTGTTTTCTGAGTTGTAACTTGGCATCCCTGTTACCTATCCATGGGGACTCTGTGTCTACTGGAGGTTTTCTGAGGGATTGCGATTATTACTTTTTAGCGATAGATCCCTGTTACTAGTCCATGGGGACTTTGTGTCTACTGGAGGCTCAGGGGGGATTATGCTATATTCCTGTCTGTTCCTGGAGTCTGTTTAGACTCATCAGTTTTGCTGTCTGGTGTTTTGAACTCTATATGCTTATTAGTTCTTTGGAGTTTTTGTACATGCATTTTGTACATGCATGTTTTTGATCATAGAGTACACGATCACTTAGCTAGTGTTTTCCTCTGTGCTTTACCATTGGCCTATTGTATCCCCTGTGCTGCTCACTGATCTGTGCCCTCTGAACTTAATACTATAGAGTTCTATGTTCCTGTTTGTTTCTGGCTTGTGACCGACTATTTATTTGTATGTGTTTTTAAGGCCACTGCACTTTCGTTCAGGGAGGGACTGGCACCCAGGTGTCGATCCACCGTTTAGGGTGGATGGGCAAGTAGGCAGAGAGAGATGTTTTGGGGTCAGTTTAGGGCTTACTCTCCCTGTCCCCTGGTCGGTCCCTGACATCCCTATTGACATTCAGCTAACATTTAGACACAGCATTTATTCACCCCCAAAAAACACTGTGTAACATTTGTGAAATTTTTGGGGGTGTTTTTTTTGAAACCTAGCCTTAATCCCACTATGAAAACACTATGAAAACTACATCATGGAAGTCCAAATAATAGGGCAGTTTTTTCTGGCCTTTTTTCAAGCCAAAAAACACCAGAAAAGTGGAACCTTAACCAGTGTTTCAAAATCAGGGTGCTTCCAGCTACAACTACAACTCCCAGCATGCCTGTACTGCCACAGCAGAAGACACCCTGGTTGGGGAAACATTGCTCTAACCAATAGCCAAGGATCCCAAGCAGAAAAAAATACTACTTTTTTTTTTTTTATAGATGAACGAACTCAGAGCAGTCCTGTTTATTTATTTTTTATGTTTTCGCTAAAGTCTTTTGTTCTAAATAAGCATAAAACGTGATGCAAACGGCAATCGATCCCACATTGTAGAGCAGAGATTGTACTAATGACATCTTGAAATGCATTCTGCTAAAAAAAAAAAAAAAAAGTAAGTCATGGGGGATGGTGGTCACAATGGCCAGTCAGGAGACGAAAACAAAGGGAAGAAAACACAGCGAGGATGTGAGCCGTCTTAACAACGCCGAAGCCCTCGCTACTTAATTATCTGGAATCTCATCGAGGTCTGATCACATCCCAGCGAACGATTAAATGATAATAACACAACCTACCGGGAGAAGAACGCTGAAAGCCCTATTTTTATCTGGGCCTGGCTGGGGACTACAGTCTTACATTGAAATACCTAAAAAGACACTATAGGGAGTCTCAGAAAAGTCAGTGATTCTAGATTTCCCAGTTAAATTGAGAATATTACTGACACTATTTTTCTTTCTTTTTTTTTTTTTCAGAGATGAAAGGGAAAATAAATTAAACATAGCTTAAGTGGAGTTTTTCCTTTTAGTCAAGCAAAAATATATAGAGATAATGTGCAGAAAACATGTATTTATATGCCTAGTATAAGGATTTGATTTCCTACTATACCAGCAACATTGAAGCTGAAGCGAAACTACAACCCCCATCATGCCCTGACAGCCTTCGGCTGTCAGGGCATGATGGGGGTTGTAGTTTTGTAAGAGCTGGAAGATCGCATGTTGCGGAACATTGACAAAGCTATTATGGCTGCAACAGTGCCATCTTTATATTAATAATAATTCCTTTATTTATATAGCCCCAGTGCAACAAGGCGACAGTACTAACCACTGAGCAACTGTGCATTATGCTGTAGCTAGCAGAGAACATGACTTTGCCTGGTCTTTCTACCTTAACCTTCTGAGAAAGGAAAAGCAACATTGATGCTCTTGTCCTCATATCTCGTACACCTATCCCAATCTCATATCCTGTCCTCATATCCCAACCTCATATCCTGATCTTATATCCCATCCTCATATCTCATCCTCATATCCCGTCTTCATATCTTGTCCACATATCCCGACTTGATATGCCGTCCTCATATCCTGTCCTCATATCCTGACCTCGTATCCCATCCTCATATCCAACCTCATATCCTGCTTTATATCCCGTTTTCATATCCCGACCTCGTATCCCGTCCTCAAATCCTGTCCTCATATCCTGACTTCATAACCCGATCTCATATCCCAACCTCATATCCTGACCTTATATCCCATCCTCATATCCCGACCTCATATCCCGTCCTCATATCCTGACCTTATATCCCATCCTCATATCCCATCCTCATATCCCATGCTCATATCCTGACCTCATATCCCGTCCTCATATGCCATGTTCATATCCCGTCCTCATATCTTGTCCACATATCCCGACTTCATATCCCTCATATCCTGTCTTCATATCCAGACCTCATATCCCATCCTCATATCCTATCCTCATATCCCATCCTCATATCCCATCCTCATATCCCGACCTCATATCCTGTTTTATATCCCGTTTTCATATCCCGACCTCATATCCCATACACATATCTTGTTCCCATATCCAGACTTCCTATTCCGTCCTCATATCCTGTCCTCATATCCAGACTTCATAACACAATCTCATATCCCAACCTCATATCCTGACCTTATATCCCATCCTCATATCTTGTCCTCATATCCCGTCCTCATATCCTGACCTCCTATCCCGACCTCATATCCTGTCCTAATATCTTCTCCACATATCCCAACTTCATATGCCGTGCTCATATCCTGTCCTCATATCCTGTCCTCATATCCAACCTCATATCCCATCCTCATATCCTGTCCTCATATCCTGACTTCATAACCCGATCTCATATCCCATCCTCATATCCCGACCTCATATCTTGCCCACATATACCAACCTCATATCCCGACCTCATATCTTGCCCACATATACCAACCTCATATCCCGACCTCATATCTTGCCCACATATACCAACCTCATATCCCGACCTCATATCTTGCCCACATATACCAACCTCATATCCCGACCTCATATCTTGCCCACATATACCAACTTCATATCCCATCTTCATATTCCGTCCTTATACCCGACTTCATGTCTCATTCTCATGTCCTGTCCCCCACACTAACTATTCCCTGCACTTACCTGCCACAGGATGAATAAAGTCCTGAACAACCTCTGCAGCCCGAGAGTAATGTAGATAAAAAAAAAATAGATAAAAAAAAGTGATGTAACCGCCAAGAAAAGTATTGAACCCCAAACTATATATGTGGACTGCTGAATTACACGGGTTTAGTGGCTAAACCCTCTGGTGGATCCCCAGTTGGGCGAGCCTGTTCTTCCCGACGTGGTTACCTGCATTTATTCTGCTGTGTGAATTCTGGCATTGGAGGGATATTGCACTATATGACTTTTGCACAATTTAAGTGGCTTTACTTTTTCTTTTTTTCTACAAGTCATGAACATTCCACATAGGGTATAACTGTCTCTGTACGAAACTGGAGACACACAGGTATAGTATGTCTCCTGCATGTTAAAATAAAAGAGTAATAGGCCTATAGTGTCAAATTACAAAAAAAAAGTATATGTTAGCATTGAATTTTTGGGCACAACAATGGGGATTGACTGGGGATGAAACAGCTCAGATATTAAAGGGGAACTCCACTAGAAAACATTTTTTTTTAAATCAATTGGTTCCAGAAAGATAAACAGATTTGTAAATGATGTCTATTAAAAAATCTTAATCCTTCAAGTACTTATCTGCTGCTGTTATGATCCACATGAAGTTCTTTTCTTTTTGAATTTCCTTTCTGCCTGACCACAGTGCTCTCTGCTGACATCTCTGTCCATTTTAGGAACTGTCCAGAGTACAAGAAAATCCCCATAGAAAACCTATCCTGTTCTGGACAGTAACTAAGTTTTGCAACAGCTGGAGGCATGCTAGTTTGGAAAAACTGCTTTATTGTAAAGTTTTTTTTCTTTTTTTTTTAGAGGGGGGGGGGAGGTTTTAGCATGTTTCTATTTTTTCATTAATTGCACTAAAAATATGCAAAAATTTCAATCTTCCTATGCTATACATACACTCCAATGATCTCCTGCCACCATATCAGCACCGTGTTATCTCGTACCAGATTCTCTGCTATTGCCTGGCAACCTTAAAAAACAAGGCTGATTATTTCGACCTCCCCGCATCGCGCTGTAATGCTCAGATGTGCTGAAGGATAGCAGTGTTTGCCAATGAAAGACTCTGGGTATATGAATATTCAAATCACGGTATGCTTTCTAGATTATTCAGGTCCATTTCTAAACAGATTTTCATCGCTGTCAACGCTTATTGTAGAGAAAGGAAGAAAAAAAATATATATATATATACACGGTATATATACACACACACACAAAAAATATATTATATATATATATATATATATATATATATATATATATATATGAAAAGATAGCAAAATTACCCACACGTCAAAGAAAGACTCTGGGTATATGAATATTCAAATCACGGTATGCTTTCTAGATTATTCAGGTCCATTTCTAAACAGATTTTCATCGTAAAAAAATGAATAAATAAATAAATAAATAAATAAATAAAATAAAATATATATATATATATATATATATATATATATATATATATATATATATATAAAAAGATAGCAAAATTACCCACACGTCAGCGACACATTGTGCACTGGTCACATGGTGGCACAGAGGGCATCACTAATGCTATATAGGTATAAAGAGCACCGTGCCAAAAAATCTGCATGGGGCTTCATCGGGGGGACTGGAAAATGACATTTTTAAGCTCCGCAGGAGGCAGATGTTAATGTGAGTCTACACACAGCTTTGTGTGATAGGTTGAGTGTATACTAATAATTGTAATAATATGAAGCCGAATAAGCAAAACATTAGGGTATGAAAAGCATTGCCCGACCTTTAAGACTCCGTAAAAAGAAACGTAACACCCCCCCCCCCCTCTAAAAAGAAAGGTTAATAGTCCTACAGTGTCAAATTACAAAAAAAATAAAGAAACGTTATTGCTGGTTTTCATGTAAACATTATACGTTGGTGTTGAATTTTTGGCCCAACAATTGAGATTGAGGCTGAAATAAAACAGCTGGTACCTCCCCCGCGGGGCACAGATATTACTTCTGACCTGTAGATTTTTATTTTTGGATACCTGCTGTTAGCTGAGACAAATGTTTAATAAATACTGTATCTACAGCAAAGTGTAATGGTCAGTATATATATATATATATATATATGTGTGTGTGTGTGTGCAGTATAAGTGGTAAGATTTAACATCATTACATTGTAAGAAATAAAGATATAAAGATATATCCAATTTTCTGAGCAATCATCAATGCACATTCATTTTGTTGAGGGTGTACAGTTGGGCTCTGATATTTGAAGGGGCTTTAAAGACCCCGCTGCCACATAAGAAGAAACCAGTACAGTGATCCCTCAACTTACAATGGCCTCAACATACAATAGTTTCAACATACAATGGTCTTTTCTGGACCATTGTAAGTTGAAACCAGACTCAACATACAATGACAATCTGGACAAAGACAGTCCAGATTTGTGAAACTTGTCAATGGCCAAGACAACTGACCAATCAGAATGGGCAATTTACTGGTAAAACCCCTGTATTACTGAAGTGTATGTACTGACTGATGTCTGGTAGCGCCCCCTACAGTACAGGGAAGTATTACATGTTCTGTACACTTTACCTGTACCAGGGTTAGCTGCTTCTTTGGACACCAGGTGAGGGAGACTCCATGTTACTTTTTTAGGACATTGCGTGTACTGTACAGGACCCCGAAGAAGCTTCTGTCCTCTACATAGACCAGTGTTTCCCAAGCAGGGTGCCTCCAGCTGTTGCAAAACTACAACTCCCAGCATGCCCGGACAGCCAAAGGCTGTCCGGGCATGCTGGGAGTTGTAGTTTTGCAACAGCTGGAGGCTCCCTGCTTGGAAAACACTGACATAGACTGTGATTTAAAGCTCCCAGCAGATCTTTCCTACTTTTATATGGAAGGATTCGCTTTATCTGTATTATTTATCGACTTACTTTTCTTTAATTCTCACTTTTTCCTATTTTTGGATGACATTTTGGGGCTTTAGAACCAATTACGAGGTTTCCATAGAGTTCTGGTCTCAACATACAATGGTCTCAACATACAATGGTCGTCCTGGAACCAATTAATATTGTAACTTGAGGGAACACTGTATTAGGAATGGCACATGTGAGGTGAATGCCTTGTTACAGATTTTGCATTGGGGCCCAGGCGCTTCGAGTTATACCTCTGAATAGGCAAAAGCTATCATACATATCTTAAAGAAGCATTTTGCTAATATTTATTAGTATTATTTTTATATGATTATTATAATTTTTTTGCTTATATAGTGCAGCATAGACAATTATGTGAGAATAATGTGCAGGTTCTTGTGTATGCCTTTTTCTTACCACTTTTTGCTGATGTGGCAGGCATGGGATAGTCTCCAATTTGTGTTTACAAATGCACAATGATGTGGGTTCTCTACTGCAGCTTACATTTCCCATGAATCCTCTGGCTTTGGCTGGGGCGTTCGATTATTGCCCCTAGTCATCTTATCAGGCTGCAGGTGCCGGAAATCACCCCAGTGAACTCATTGCCGTCTAATAAGACGGCACTTTTCAGAGCAGTCCAAGCATTGGCTTGTTTTGCCGACACGCGTTCCAGATGGAATCCTTGCTCAGAGTTTCTCAGGGCAGGGATTCCGCAGTGTGAATGAGCCCTTAGGCCTCGTTCACACTGCAGAATTTCTGAGCGGAATCCGATGAAAAAATTCAGCTTGGAAATTCCGTAGATTTTCTAATCAACTGGTGCCAGAAAGTTAAACAGATTTGTAAATTACATCTTTAAAAAAAATCTTAATCCTTCCAGTACTTATCAGCTGCTGTATGCTCCAGAGGAAGTTGTGTAGTTCTTTTCTGTCTGACCACAGTGCTCTCTGCTGACACCTCTGTCCATGTCAGGAACTGCCCAGATCAGAACAAATTTCCAATGTGGATTTGCTCCTACTATGGACAGTTCCTGAAATGGCAGCAGAGAGCACTTTGGTCAGACAGAAAAGAACTACACAACTTCCTCTGTAGCATACAGCAGCTGATAAGTACTGGAAGGATTAAGATTTTTAAATAGAAGTAATTTACAAATCTGTTTAACTTTTTGGCACCAGTTGATTTTAAAGATTTGTTTTCCACCAGAGTACCCCTTAAATGGGATTCCGCAGCACAGTGCACATAGAAGAATTTCCGCAGCAGAAACATCTGCTGCAGTTATTTTTACTTCGAAAAAAGGAGGCACCTTGGTTGGGAAACACTGCCCTGGTGGATGGTATATAAAAGCCCTCTTTTCATATGCACAGAGAAAATTGCTATGACTGTAATAGTATTAGCCAAGACAATTTGGGGTCCCAGTACTTTTACTGACCAAGGAATTTTTTTAGTGCCTAAAGAACTTTTTATACATTCTTATGCTGAATAAACTTCCTATGATTGTCCGTTCTAGGTGATCGCACCCTGATCAGCCAATGATGGAGCAAATGCTTGTATATCAGCTGACCGCATCGCATATACAGCCTCAGGCTATGCGCTCAGTTTTTTTCTGCAATTTAGTCTGTTTTTAGCCATTTTTTGCAACTTTTGAAATGTTTTTATTTGCAGATATTTTTCATAAGATTTTGTTTTGTTTTTGCTAGAGAAAATGCTGTTTTTGTTTGTGACAAAATTATAAAACTACAAAAAAAAAATCCTTTCAGTCAATTGCTGTGAAATTATGGCTGTTAAAGGGTATTCCATGGAAAAAAATTTTTTTTTTCATATCAACTGGCTCAAGAAAGTTAAACAGATTTGTAAATGGCTTCTATTAAAAAAAATCTTAATCCTTCCAGTACTTATCAGCTTCTAAAGTTGAGTTGTTATTTTCTGTTTGTCTCAGGAACTGTACAGAGCAGGAGAGGTTTGCTATGGGGATTTGCTGCTACTCAGGACAGTTCCTGAGACAGACAGTTGTGTCAGCAGAGAGCACTGTGGTCAGACAGAAAAGAACAACTCAAATTCAGCAGCTGATAAGTACTGGAAGGATTAAGATCTTTTTTATAGAAGTAATTTACAAATCTATTTAACTTTCTGAAGCCAGTTGATATGAAAAAAACTGTTTTTTTCATGGAATACCCCTTTAAATGTTAATAATGGGAATTACCAGACATTTTTCCATATAGTTTATTGAAACTAAGTTTCAAAAGATAATGCACTGATAATCTTGCTATAAAGCAGTGTTTCCCAACTGGGGTGCCTCCAGATGTTGCCTTTGGCTGTCTGGGCATGCTGCGGGTTGCAGTTTTGTAACAGCTGGAGTCACCCTGGCTGGGAAAACCTGTGATAGACGCTAGGAATCTGTTTGCAGGGGGTCTGTCCTTTGGCCATGGAGCAATGGGTCAGCATGCACTCTATGCATTGATACAGAGGGCTCCTGCAGACAGTACATCGCTCGGGTATCTCTAGCACTTCCATAGGCAATACTTGGAGCATATGCCGATCCACCACCCACATGCAGGGGGAGATTTGGGACTCTGTTCTAGAGATCCCCTCCCACCCCTGTGATCAGATCCTTACCATCATTTTTGAGAGGCTGGAATACCCCCATAATTAGGCCTCATTCATGCGGAATCCGATCGGAAATGCATTGCCCTCTATGGAGACGGCATCTTTTTCAAGCGGGCCTAACGCCAGGTGACGAGTCGTCACCTGCCGTGAACTGAATTCGCAAAAATGATCCTGTGTGAACGAGGCCTTAGGGTATGTTTTCACTTTACTGCTACCACTAATGCAAATGGTTGTGCATGGATCCCGGAATTACCGGCAACATAATACGACCATTGCATATGGCTAAAACCTCTCCCGTATGCACATAAGCCACAACATAACATATTTTACAAGGACCTATAGAGATAACACTTATCAGTAATTGTTGTTTATGTTCAGATTATTGTTTCTTATCACGTTGTCTTTGGGCCAGCTTAAAAAAATAAAATAAAAAAAATCTGATTTGTCTAATTCAGCAGCGGCGGGTCATCACCAACCTACAAATACTCCAAGCCGCAACGGTTTACAGTCCATCACAGTGAAAAATTCCCATGTGTGTTCAAATTTCCATAAGCTCCCATCCCGGGCCTCGATTAATTTACTTGGGTGCCGCGGCTCACAAAGACTTTGAAAACAAAGCTCTTTCATTAGCAAGTGTCTCATATGCTCTGAATATCATTAATTATGCAACATTGGTATATGAAAGATCACCTGCACCTCTTACAATCCACGGATTTACGCAGTATTCAACCAGGAGCGCTCCTCGTAGCGTCATATTAAATTATTTCCTTACATTTTATTCAGTCAATTAGTTTTGCTTTATGAAAACACTGTTTTTAATTTTCACAGCTGATCGAAAGGCTGGATGGTTGCGCAGTTTTCTGACTACAGAATATAGTTTTCTTAAAGGTACACTCAAGACAAAACTTTGTTTTGTCTAGTGCAGGCCCTGAGGGGGCGGGGCATGACATAGGGATTCTCTGATTGGTGTTGCTTGAATCCCTGAGTCATGTACCACCCTCGAAGTTCCTGCACATATTCAGTTTTATTGTGAGTTTTAGACAATGGAGACAGGGACATATTTGAACTATGTAAAAGCATAAAAAATGCAAAAGTAGCAAATCATAAATTGTGAGCAAAACAGTGCGCCATTAAATCCAATAATATGAGGAAAACTGAGGAGGCACTGGAACTGCAGTTACTCGAAGTTTATTCCATCAGGTCATGGATACAAATAAGGCCGACGGGCCGTTTCTCGCTCACATGCACTTAATCATGGCCAAATTTGGCCATGATTAAGTGCATGTGAGCGAGAAAAGGCCCGTTGGCCTTAGTTGTATCCATGACCTGATGGAATAAACTTCGAGTAACTGCAGTTCCAGTGCCTCCTCAGTTTTCCTCTTATTATTGGATTTTTTCACTCGATTTTCTGAGGATAGAGCACGGACATTGGGTTACACCAAATAGTGTTCAGGTGTTGACCCGATTTACACTATGTCTCCCCGCTACAGAATTAAGGTAAGCGGCTGTGCCGTACTCACTTTTTTCTTCTATATGGATTGCGCCATTAAAACCACACCCATTTTTCACGCTTGATGTAAAAAGACATGTGCGCCAGTGAAAATTACATTGTACACGCAATGAATGATTATTTGCCAGGTCTATGGGCGCTTTGTTTACAGGCAAAACATGATTTAATTCATTAACCCTCTGTGCCTTCGTTACATAGTCTTTGGAATACACCATAATATGCCACAATTTTATTTTTTATTTTATTCTCATGCAATACATGTCACAAAAATATGTGTATCTGGTTCTGGCAGAAGGGTTAATTCCTCCTGTGTTTGACTGATGCATCCTTCATTGCTGTGGATGCCCTGGCCAATAAGGTGCTTGAACGATGAGCCAATTACATCTGGCCTCAGAGTCCATGCCCTTCTTAGATAGGCTATATAACCTCAGTCAGTCTGTGACGGCCTGTGTTATTGTTTTTTTCTTTCCTGCACTAGCATTTATATCTATATCTTGTACTGATCTAATCTGTTGTACCGGACCCTTGCCTATGACCTGACTATCCATTTGTCTTATGTTCTGTACTTTTGCTGCCCTCTAAGTTTCTGACTCTTGGCTTGTTTCTGGTCAAGCCCTTGTTTGATGTTTTGATACCTTTTTGCCCGACTGTAGCTTACTGTTAGACAAATCTTGATGCCCCTGCACTTTGTATAGCGTAGGGACTGTTGCCCAGTTCGGGCTGATCGACCAAGTAGGTAGGGGCAGTGGTTTGGGCTAGTGTTATGGCTGTCTGCTCCCTACCCTGGATGTCACAATATCTCCCTATAAAGTCATAGGGGAATAAAGGTACAGTATGGGTGCATAGCAAACTGAAAGTGTCTTATTTCACATTTTAAATATAGTCGTAAGCATGAGCCCTTGGAGTTAGAGAAAGATATGATTTAAGCTGGGCTGGTTGCTAGGAACATGTTGTCTGACAACCTGATTAAAAAGATTGTGATTGTTGAAGGGGTTATTCAGCCTAAAACTCAGAGCAATGGCTACTCACCTATCCTAACCAGCGGCTATACAAGCTCCACTTGGTACTCCAGTATCTCTTGATAAGTGGATGACATGTGACCGCTGCAGCCAACCATTGGCTTCAGTGGTCATACTCTGTACCCCTGGCCATGGCTGAGCGGTGATGCCAGCAGTATTGAACATGACCACTGAGGTCATGTCACAAGTCATGTGTTGCCCGCTTAGCAAGAGAAACTGGGGTGCCAGCTGGATGGGACAGATGAGTTACCATTTTTTTTAAAGCTAAGTTAACCCCTTCAAACAGTGTGTGCCCAGTCTGTCAGACATCACTGGGCTGATGAGCTCAGAGCTAGATTGGCGCTGTGCTTACAGCAGAGAAGGAAAAAAGCAGCTTGGCAGCAGTCACACCATGCCATTCCCCATCGCTGGATGAGTAATTAATCAGGTATTTCTAAAAATAAATTCACATGGAGAATCACTTTAAGTGGAAAATGTGTCGGTTGATAAGACTGTGAGGCAGAAAAATATCAAATTAAGAAATAATAAAAGAAACATCTTTACTTTTCTGTGCTGCTCTATTCATGGGGGTATACAGCAAATGCAGCCCAGTATTCTCTTATGTGTACGTGCTTACAGACACTCTATATATTTGTACACAATGGGGGAGATTTATCAAAACCTGTGTAGAGGGGGATTGCTTCTTTTATTTCCCAGAGGCCTTTTTCAAAATGAAAGCAGCAATCTGATTGGTTGATATGGGCAACTGCAACACTCTTCCTCTACACAAGTTTTGATAAATCTCCCCCAATGTGTGTATATATATATATATATATATATATATATATATATATTCAGCACACCTGAGCTAAGCTGTTGCTCATGAGCCACACTAGAGTGAACTGAAAAACTCCTCCCCCCACTACACTATACAGGGGAGACTTTAGGGGTTCCCATTGGGGCAGGCAGGGTCACATGGGGTTCCCATTGGCAGGCAGGGTCACATGGGGTTCACTGCTTTCAATTAAAGGTAAGTAAATCCCTTAACTATTTCGAACTGTGTAAACCTGACCATATACTGTACTCAGTTACCACTACAGCACAATAACCATATACACAAGATAATAATATTCACTATATTATTAAAGGGATAATATGAAAAAATATAAAAAAATTTCAGCATGGCGCATATCTGCTATCTAGTGAAATGCAGGGAAAATAAAGCACCTCAGGATCATCCCCCTCCGGGAGGAATACGTACAAATTTGGAACGAGTGTTTTGCAAGAATGGCACATAGGCAGGTGGCTCATATTTCTTATTAATCACCATCACAACACAAATTTTGCGTTGGCATAAACACATAGAGGGCAGCGAGGAAAATTATTCCTCACCCGCACTGTGGTCAGAATAGAAATACTGCACTCAGAGCCAAAAATACAATGGCAACACATAACCATATCACCGGCCGGGGATTTGTCTTCCAAATTTGAAGTGTTGAAATTAATTTGCAGTCTAGTGCCGCCGATAATCTCAAAGTACTTTCTGCGGTAATTTACTCCGTATCAGTTATTAGGTTGGCCCAGACATGCAGAACATGGTCCTGTAAATTCACAATTAGGTAACCGAGAATCTATCACGAGAGAATTCCATCATCCAATGCTTCTGGCACTGCTGATGATCGACACCATGAGAAGGTCTATCTATAGAGACCGTCGCTACTTTTGACCCAAGACCCTCTGTCCCTGCTTGTTCGTTAATATCCCTCTTTTTGAACTTGAGAAATAGATGTTCAGAGGGGTATTAAATCGTTTTTATATTTCCCTAAGTGTCCCTCTTTGACCATCCAAAAAAGTTGAAAGGACATCCTTTAGACTCTGTTCACACTCAGTATTTTGGATCCACTTTTGAGATGTAGAATGTTTTTGAACGTAACCGTCCCCAAAATGGCAGGCAAATGGCATATTACCATTTTCTGTTGCCCAAAAGTGGACATAAATGTTTATTTGACCTGTATTTTAAGGGATAAGACTCAAAAATGGTGAAAAATTTAAATTTAATAACGGACTGAAAAAGTACACATCACGCTCACATTTTGAAAAAAACACTTTCTTGGAAAAAGAAAAGAAAAGAAAAGTTGTGCACATTTTTGCGCATTTGCATTGTAATTTCCTTTGTTCCTCTCAACAGAAATTGCTATGCAAATGTGAACAAGCCCTTACATAGTTCTATGTACTATTTATTTGGACCATTAATTAACAAAAAAAAAAATTATAGAGGCGCCAGATCCATCACAAGACAAGAATAGACGGCACTTAATGGACCCATATTTACCTTTAATTTGGTCCATTGGGTTACCATCATGGTGTTTGGAATAAAATAGAACCGTGACAGTGCAGGCTGAGTTTTTTGACAGAATCTGCAATGGAGTATCCCAATGCAACCCCCGATGCAGATGTGAATGAGGCGTAAGTGATGTCTTCCTGAAACTTCAAGCAGCCTGTAGCTCACTTTTACCAGCCACCAGGTAAGCACGTCGGCTCCGCTACATGAAGCTCTGTTGCCGAGCCAGTAATAACGACGGGAGTTTAGCGGACAAAAAAATAGTGCATGCAAACTACCGGATCCCCGACGGACCCCATTCAAGTCAGTGGGATTTATCAGGACCTCATGTTGACCCTGTGTTGTCAGCTGTGCATTTTTAGGCCATTCCACAAAAAAAAAAAAAAATGGACCCGAACGGGATGGAGCACAATGGCATTGTGAACCTAAACTGAGAGGGAGATTCATCCAAACCAGTGTTGAGGAAGAGTGGTGCAGTTGCCCATAGCAACCAATCAGATTGCTTCTTTCATTTTTAACAAGGCCTTTGAAAAATGAAAGAAGCGATCTGATTGGTTTCTATGGGAAACTGGGCAACCTTTACTCTGCACAGGTATTGACAAATCTCCCATTAAGTGTTTAGAGACCTTCAGGCTCCTAAGATATAGCTAAAGTAGTGTTTCCCAACCAGTGTGTCACCAGCTGTTACAAAACTACAACTCCCAGCATGCATGGACAGATGTCCCTGTACAAATAATGACCCTACCCACAAAATGGCTGCCTCAAGTGTTTTTTTTTTTAGTGTAAAAATATTTTGAGCACACAATCATCCTCCATAAAAAACAAACAAACAAAAATAAAAACAAAACCACAGAATAACAAGGATAAATGCTTAGCCTCTGCAATGGAGGGGGTCAGGACTGACGGCAATAACATAGATGCCAAGATGACAAAACGACGACTGATAAATATTGTTCAGATGTGCTAAGCAATAAAGAAAAGGAAAAAAAAAAAGAAGGAAAAAAAAATGGCGGCTACCGGAGAATTGTGTTAATTTATCTCCACACTTTCAGCTCTGTGGAGGTAATGGATATGGATGGACAAATATATAAATAGAATGCAAAGGAGGTCTGTTTAGCTGGCAGTAATGTGATCTGTGACATCGAAAACGTGCAAAGCACAAATGAGAATCCATTTGGAAGACATATCACCTACAATCAATTTCCTAAAGGTCAATACCAAACGGAAAGCCAAGTTTTTCTCCCCCCCACCCCCAACCTCAAAGTGTTGCAGCAATTTGCATATGCAAAACTATATTTAAGAGATGCGCATACAGATAGCAGTAAGAAGAATTAAAGGCATTACCAGCACGGGAGAATTTTTATTTAATCTTTAATTCATAAAGAAACAGCCGATTCCTCCGAGACGTACACACACAGGCTGCAAATGAAATGACAAATGATTAATGATGAAGGTGTTGCAAATCTTTGTGGGTTTTTTTTTTTTTTTTTTTTTCAGATTTTTACCTTCTAGATGAGATATTGTTTCTTCATGTGATACCTTAACAAGGTCTAAAAAAAAAAAGACTAAATAACTTAATAATCTTAATATCACAGGTCCCCGCAAAGCAAAACTGGAGCACCAACTGGGAAGGATGTGCCAAAAAAAAGAAGAGAGATGCTACTTTCTACAGGCAAAAATATCGCAACGCTTGGGTATGTTCACATGGCAATGTTCGCACGGAAAATCTCCGGGTGGACGTTGCCCCTGAACGTGGAGCGCCAGCAGAACGTGGGGTTGTTAGGACTGCTGGAAATGCGCTGTCTCATAGACGGCAATGCATTCCATGTGGAGTGCACAGATGGAATGGACATGCCTATTGTTTCTGCGGACACCAGAATTTGAATTTCCGTGATAGATGTTTCTGACGCGGGAATTCTGCTATGTGAACAGCGCAGCAGAATCCTATTGAAATCAATGGGACTCTGCTGCTGCGAAATCTCCGTGCGGAATTCCACATGGAAATTCAGCTGCGTGAACATAGCCTTATTGGCCAACCATCTCTAGTGATTGGGTTGTTTGAAGGGAACATAGGCATACAAAAAAAAATTGCCACTTCAGAAGGGCCAATGACCATCTTATGTGTATACCAGTGTTTCCCAACCAGGGTGCCCCCAGCTGTCACAAAACTACAACTTCCAGCATGTCCAGACAGCCTTCGGCTGTCTGGGCATGCTGGAAGTTGTAGTTTTGTGACAGCTGGAGGCACCCTGGTTGGGAAACACCAGTTTAGACTATTAGGTATGCTAAAGGTCTGCTTATTCCAGTGTATCCCAATCAGGGTGCCTCCAGCTGTTGCAAAACTACAACTCCCGGCATGCCTGGACAGCCAAAGTTCTGGTCATTTGGGGAGATTTATAAAAACTTGTTCAGAGGAAGAGTAGCGCAGTTGCCCATAGCAACCAATCAGATCGCTTCTTTCAGTTTTCAGAGGCCCATTTGAAAATGAAAGAAGCGATCTGATTGGTTACTATGGGTAACTGCGCCACTCTTCCTCTACACAAGTTTTGATAAATCTACCCAATTGACCTTACAAAGATGTCTTGACTTACGGATATAAAAGCGCCCCTGTATTAGGCTTGTGTGAAACCATCTCTAAAATGTGCTTTATTAACTTTTACCCCTGGGGTCATGGCTTCACTAGAAAGGCGCGTGGCTTTTGTCGGAAGGAAAACGGCCTGACACATTGTTGCTTAGTTAACACTAAGGCTATGTTCACACGGCGGAATTTCCGCAATGCTGCCAAAATTTCATTCAGCAGAGCTTGCTGGATGGAATTGCAGAATTCCGTCAATATTGCGGCAGAATTCTGTGTTCTCTAAACACAGAATTCCGCTGAATTTCAGGCCCCATTGATTTCAATGGGATTCCACCATGGAAAATATAAGACTAGTCTTGCCTAGAATGCCCGCCGCAGAAATTCTGCTGTCTGAATGGGACTGCGGAATCCCATTAAAATCAATAGGCAGTAAATTCCGCACGGAAATTCCACAGTGTGAATGTGATGTCCCAGTATGGGATATAGTCCCGTACAGTACTTAGGCCCTGTCAGGTTGAGTGCCTCTGTGTCCTAGGGGCCCTCCTGCAGTGTCTCCCCCATAGTAATATATATTATGTATAGTGTTATGTGTGTTATGCCTTAAAGACCTTTAAGGACCTTTGAGTTAGTCACATGATAATGTGTTCACATGATGTGTTTGTTACCCAGAGAGCACCAGCTAACCAGGTGACTTTCAGCTTGACCTATGGGCTTCTGGCTCAGCCCCCTTCATAAGAGAGGCAGCCATTACAATCTGTCTCTGATCACTCCTACAGAGGCACAGGAAAGACCAGACGTCTCAGAGCCAGTGTCCAGCACATTTGGAGGCTTCAAGCCATCTACAGCCACATTCCAGTAAGTCAAGTCTATGTCTGCTGTCACTACCTACAGTCAAGTCTAAAGTCAAGTCTATTATCGTCTGCGTGGCTGTCCTACAGTCTATCAAAGTCACTACAAGTCCCAGCAAGTTGCGAGGTCCTTCTGTGTTACGTGCCACCTCTCTGGGATTCGGACCTAGCTGTATAAACTGTTTCCATCTGTCTACCTCAGTAAAGCTACCGTTAACCCTTACCTGGTCTTGGACAATTATTGCCCTGCCTAACCTTGGGATAGCGGTGCTACCGTTCGGATGGTTACTGGGAAAACCACGCCCTGGCGTCATGAACATTTAGGGGTTGATAACACCTTGCCCCTGGGCTACAACATCTGCCCCATACACCACACCATCGCAACCCGAGACACCCCGTGGCTTCGCCACATGAACATACCCTAAGTATTAGAAAATCTGCCCAAGTGTCCTAATATGATATCATTCCGGATACTGCGATATTAAGGCTGGGTTCACACTGCGGAATTTCTGCCTGGAAATATACCAAGGACAGCTTAGTCTGCTATATTCCCTGTGAAGTTCCTTCTTTCAGTGAAGGAATTTCAGTGGTGGAAAGCTCCACCGCTAAAATACCGTAATGTCCTCTGTGCAGCGGAATCCCATTGACAGCAATGAGACTCTGCTGCACTAGAATCTTCGAGCTGAATCTGAAAGCGGAATTGTGCTCAAAAATTCTGTGGTGAGAACACAGCCTTAAATGGGCACGCTCAGATTCAAAAAACTTTTTATACGTTGTACATCTTGACAAAACATTAACCTTTCTAATATACGTCATGAAATAATAATATCTGCTTTTTATAGAAATCATGGCTTATAAAAAAAAGACCACTAGGGGTCCCCATACTGTCCAGAATATAATCCTGTCTGGCTGCAGCATTATCTTTGTCCACAGGTATGGACAAAGTCCAGGAAAGTGAGGCCGGGACTAGAACTCCTCTGTGCTCACTCGGGTCCTATCAGAATGCAGTAGGGAGGAGGGGGTTACAGAGCAGCCTGCAGTGACTGGATGAAGAGACACAGCACAGGAGACTCAGGGAGGAAGATGAGTCATGCAGAGTGAGGAGCACACCCCTTCCAGAGCACAGAATGACAAACCAACAGATAAAAGGTATTTGTGAGAGAAATATAGGTGCTAGACACATAAAAATTACATGTACCCTGTCAGGATAGGGAGTAAGATATTACTTTTTGAGGGATAGGACAGGTAAACTTTAAAGGGGTACTCCACTGGAAAAAAAATATATATTTTTTAAATCAACTGGTGCCAGAAAGTGTAACAGATTTGTAAATTACTTTTATTAAAATATCGTAATCCTTCCAGTACTTATCAGCTGCTGTACACTACAGAGGAAGTTCTTTTTTTTTTTGAATTTCCTTTCTGTCTGACCACAGTGCTCTCTGCTGACACCTCTGTCCATGTCGGGAACTGTCCAGAGCAGGATAGGTTTGTTATGGGGATTTGCTCCTACTCTGGACAGTTCCTGACACGGACAGAGGTGTCAGCAGAGAGCACTGTGGTCAGACAGAAAGGAAATTCAAAAAGAAAAGTGGAGCATATAGCATCTAATACATGCTGGAAGGATTAAGATTTTTAAATAGAAATAATTTACCAATCTGTTTAACTTTCTGGCACCAGATGATTTAAAAATAAAAAAAAAATAATAATAATAATTTTGCCAGTGGAGTACCCCTTTATGAGAATTAAAGGAAAGTTCCCAGGGCATGTATAGGAAATTTGGACTGAAGGTTATAAATATTTACAATGTAGATTAAAAACTTCCACAATATTTGTGTTATTCAGCTGACCCAAAATATTGGGTCAGTGTTTTCCAACCAGGGTGCCTCCAGCTGTTGCAAAACTACAACTCCCAGCATGCCCAGACAGCCGAAGGCTGTCTGGGCATGCTGGGAGTTGTAGTTTTTCAACAGCCAGGGTATGTTCCCTTGGGATGTCCTATGACTGTCCACCGTCAGAGTCGGTCTTGGGTTGTTAGGACCCATTCACATTACAGACTTTTGTGCAGATTTGAAGGTCAACAGTATGCCCCGAAATCTTTGCCATCTTTTTCCCGCTGCATGTGAATCCGCTATCTCTGGACATATCCTTGAGCTCCGTGACATGGTGCTGCATGCAAGAAGAAAAAGAAGAGACCAAATGGCAGCCAAGTGCAGCTGTCACTATATTATCACCCCCCTAACATTTGCACACCAGACTCTGCACCATCCTGTGTAATTGCTCTTTAAGCATGAATGTGTTCCCCGTACCTCTCCCAGACAATTCCCCGAAGCATCGGTGCAAATTAAAAAAAAGCACATATTCTATGTTTCTAGCAGCTGTGATCGGCTTCTTATGGCTTTTGGTAATTACAAGGAAATCTATGGTAGCTACATACGAGGAGACATATTGGATAAAATGTGATACCAGGCAACCAATGCCCCCTTCAGAGGCAACAATCAGACTTTACCATTACATTGTAGCGAGATCGGAAATATACCCTCTGTTCCCATCCCTTGAGTTTTTTTGTGTGGCTTTGCCGGTGAATTGTAAACAACTGTGACCTGTAGCTAGGGCCGGCGTTAGGGGCAATCCGGGCAATTGCCCAGGGCCCCGCAGGGGGCCCCGTCACATTCGGGACATCCCTGTGTCCCGAAAGATCTTTTTGGGACACAAGGATGTCCCGGTTAGCTTTCTGTGGCCCCACGTTAACTTTAAAAATGCAGGGGGTGCCGGGAGGTAGTACACGCAGGGACATCACTGACGTCCCGTGCATGGGCCCATAGGAACGGAGGAGCAGAGCATTGAGGAGGAGGAGGACGTGCGCGCATGGTAAGTTACCTGCACGTCATCTTCAGTGCTCTGACCACCGCTCCTCCAGTCCCGGGACCTACTGCTATGGCCTATAGACCAGTAGATTGTGACCCCAGACCGGAGGAGCGGTGGTCGGAGCACTGAAGTGGGGCAGTACACAGGCATACAGCCTCCAGCCATACACTGTATATGGCTGAAGGCTGTATGTTTGTGGGGGAGCTATACTGCACCTAATGTGGGGGAACTACAACCTAATGTGGGGAACTATACTGCACCTAATGTGGGGGAACTATTCTACACCTAATGTGAGGGAACTATACTGCACCTAATGTGGGGGAACTATTCTACACCTAATGTGAGGGAAATATACTGCACCTAATGTGGGGGAACTATACTGCACCTAATGTGGTGGAACTATTCTACACCTAATGTGAGGGAACTATACTGCACCTAATGTGGGGGAACTATACTGCACCTAATGTGGGGGAACTATACTGCACCTAATGTGGGGGAACTATACTGCACCTAATGTGAGGGAACTATACTGCACCTAATGTGGGGGAACTATTCTACACCTAATGTGAGGGAACTATACTGCACCAAATGTGGGGAACTATACTGCACCTAATGTGGGGGAACTATACTGCACCTAATGTGAGGGTACTATACTGCACCTAATGTGGGGGAACTATACTGCACCTATTGTGGGGGAACTATACTGCACCTAATGTGGGGGAACTATACTGCACCTAATGTGGGGGAACTATACTGCACCTAATGTGGGGGAACTACAACCTAATGTGGAGAACTATACTACACCTAATTTAGGGGAACTATACTGCACCTAATGTGGGGGAACTATACTGCCAACCTAATGTGGGGGAAACTATACTGCCAACCTAATGTGGGTGGAACTACAACCTAATGTGGGGGAACTATACTGTCAACCTAATGTGGGGGGAACTATACTGCCAACCTAATGTGAGGGAACTATACTGCCAACCTAATGTGGGGGAACTATACTGCAAACCTAATTTGGGGGAACTATACTGCTAACCTAATGTGGGGGAACTATACTGCTAACCTAATGTGGGGGAACTACAACCTAATGTGGGGGGACTTATACTGACAGCCTAATGTGGGGGAACTGTGCTGCCAATCTAATGTGGGGGAACTACAACCTAATGTGGGGGAACTACAACCTAATGTGGGGGAACTATGCTGCCAACCTAATGTGGGGGAACTACAACCTAATGTGGGGGAACTACAACCTAATGTGGGGGAACTATGCTGCCAACCTAATGTGGGGGAACTATACAAAAATATAAAATTGTACTATTCTGATCCCTATAACTCTTATTTTTCTGTATATGGGGATGTCTGATGGTAATTTTTTGCGCTGTGATTTGTAGTTTTTATCGGTACCATTTATGTTTTGATGGCACTTTCCAATTGCTTTTTAGATATCTGGTTAGTGCACTATTACGACTTTTGGGGCCCCACTTTTGATTTTGCCCAGGGCCACGCTAAGACTAAAACCAGCCCTGCCCGTAGACGAATGTGACCTGAGCTCAGCGCTTTTAGCCCTTCTCAGAGCTGATTGTTGTTAGGGGTTAGGATTACGGTTAGGGGTTAGGATTAGGGGTTAGGATTAGGGGTAAGGGTTATGGTTTATGATTAGCATTAGGATAAGGGTTAGGGTTATAAATTAGGGGTTAGGATTAGGGGTAAGGGTTAGAGGTTAAGATTAGGGTTAGGGGTTAGGGTTATGATTAGGAGTTAGGGTTAGGATAAGGGTTAAGGGTTAGGATTAGGGTTTAGGATTAGTGTTAGGATTAGAGGTTAGGGTTATGATTAGGGGTAAATCTTAGGGATTAGGGGTTAGGATTAGGGGTAAGGGTTAGGATTAGAGGTTAGGGGTTAGGGAGTGAGAGGGAGCCGCTGAAAACAGAAAAGTGTGTCCCTGTTTGGAGGGTCACATTCCGCTAGAGGGACACAGTTTTCTTCATTACACAGTCAGCAGCGACAGAATAATTTAGCACTAGGACCACACGGACATTGCCATTCCCATAGATGGCAATGTCTTTGGCGCGAATGAATGAGTGAATTTCATTGGCGGAATATTCCTCGCTGTGCACTGTGCAGCGAAAACCGATTGCTATCAAAGGGATTCTGCTTCATCCGAAAATTCATAAGTGGAATTCTGGACAGAAATTCTTCAGTGTGAACCTAGCCTAGGACCTTTCTGTTCTGCTTAGGAGAATCAACAAACTACCATATACCAGGACGTCGTGGTGACATGATATACTGCCCGGAAGGGGCCTAATTTTTAATGCTGCTACGGGGCCCCCTCTCCCCTATGTCTTTCTCTGCTCCAGTGGTGGGAGGTGGCAGCCATATTGCTTCTTTTCAGAAGCTGAAGTACCGGGCTGTTATGGGAACTGTCATAGACTTCAATGTAGAGCCGGGCACATGTGCTGCCACTTTTACAGCTAGTCCTCTATGATACCAGGCTGTGGCCAGATGCCTTGGTGACATCTCTGCCCCATTGGGGACCGGAAATCATTAAAATTCATGGACAATGCTGCCAAATATGTATCAGGAAATGAAAAGGATAGAGATAGATAAAAAAAAAGACAGATAGAGCGATAGATAGATAATATATAGATTTGAGATAGATAGATAGATATGAGATAGATAGATATGAGATAGATAGATAGATAGATAGATAGATATGAGATATGAGTTAGATAGATAGATAGATAGATATGAGATAGATAGATAGATAAATAGATAGATGGATATGAGCTAGGTAGATAGATATGAGATAGATAGATAGATATGAGAGAGAGAGATAGATAGATAGATAAATAGATAGATATGAGATAGATAGATATGAGATAGATAGATAGATATGAGAGAGAGAGATAGATAGATGTGAGATAGATATATATGAGATAGATAGATAGATAGATAGATATGAGATAGATAGATATGAGATAGAGAGATAGATATGAGAGAGAGATAGATAGATAGATAGATAGATAGATAGATATGAGATAGATAGATAGACATGAGAGAGATAGATAGATCTATATATATAAAACTCAACATGTGTGTGTATGTATGTGTGTATGTATGTGTGTATGTGTGTATGTATGTGTGTATGTATGTATGTGTGTATGTATGTGTGTGTATGTATGTATGTGTGTATGTGTGTGTATGTATTTATGTATGTGTGTATGTGTATGTATGTATGTGTGTGTGTATGTATGTGTATGTATGTGTGTGTGTGTGTATGTATGTATGTGTGTGTATGTATGAATGCATGTGTGTGTGTATGTATGTGTGTAAGTGTGTGTGTGTATGTATGTGTGTATGTATGTATGTGTGTGTATGTATGTATGTATGTATGTGTGTGTATGTATGTGTGTGTGTATGTGTATGTGTATGTATGTGTGCATGTATGTTTGTGTGTATGTATGTATGTATGTGTGTGTATGTATGTGTATGTGTATATGTGTGTAAGCGTGTGTGTGTATGTATGTGTATGTATGTATGTGTGTGTGTATGTGTGTGTATGTATGTATGTGTGTGTATGTATGTGTGTGTGTATGTATGTATGTGTGTATGTATGTGTGTGTATGTATGTGTGTGTGTATGTATGTGTGTATGTGTGTGTATGTATGTGTGTATGTATGTGTGTGTATGTATGTGTGTGTGTGTATGTATGTATGTGTGTGTATGTATGTATGTATGTATGTGTGTGTATGTATGTGTGTATGTATGTATGTGTGTGTATGTATGTGTGTGTCTGTATGTGTGTATGTATGTATGTATGTGTGTGTATGTATGTATGTGTGTGTATGTATGTGTGTGTATGTATGTGTATGTATGTGTGTAAGCGTGTGTGTATGTATATATGTATGTATGTATGTGTGTATGTATGTATGTGTGTGTATGTATGTGTGTGTGTGTATGCGTGTGTGTATGTGTGTGTGTGTTCTAGCATCACTTTCAAACCGCTAAAGATATTAACATGAAACTTGGCACACATGTTACTTATATGTCAACAACAAACATAGGATAGGTTATTTAACCCTTACTCAACCCCATTTGCCTGGGTCGGGGTTTTTGTTTAAAGTTCCATACAAGTCTATGGGAAATATATGTTACTGCATAACTTCCAAACAGCTGGAGATAATAATACTTGGTCACATGTTACTTATGTGTCAAATAAAAATATATAATAGTTAAATTAACCCGTGATGGTTTTTTGTTTCAAGTCCCATGCAAGTATATAGGACTTCTGGTGCCTTACTCTACAAGCTCCGCTCTGCATCTCCTGGTGAATGTGTCAGTCCGGCTGGTAAGCCACACCCTCCCTGCATGCCATGTCCCATCTCAAAAACACAAGCCCACCTTTTAAGTCCCACCCCTTTTGTTTTCAGCTTACAATATCTTTACCACAATTCAGCCCTACCTGAGAACGGGATATGAGGATTAGAAATGAGGATTAACTATGTGGATGGGATATGAGGTTGGGATATCAGGTTAGGATATGAGGTCGGGATATGGGGTCGGGATATGGGGACGAGATAAGGGGACAGGATATGGGGACGGGATATGGGGACGGGATATGGGGTCGGGATATGGGGTCGGGATATAGGGATGGGATATAGGGACGGGATATGGGAACGGGATATGGGAACGGGATATGGGGTTGGGATATAGGGACGGGATATAGGGATGGGATATAGGGACGGGATATGGGGACGGGATATGGGGTCGCGATATGGGGACGGGATATAGGGACGGGATATAGGGACGGGATATGGGGTCGGGATATAGGGACGGGATATAGGGTCGGGATATAGGGACGGGATATAGGGACAGGATATGGGGACAGGATATGAGGACGGGATATAGGGTTGAAATATGAGGAGGGGATATGAGGTCAGGATTTTGGGATGGGATATGAGGACAAAAGCTTCCTCCTTTGTTGCTTTTCCTCCCCCACAAGGATAAAGTAGGAAAAACCGGGCAACGCCGGGTACTCAGCTAATAGATAGATAAAAAAGGAAGAGAAGCAGCACAACCAAAGATATCAAGATAAGGTGCCAGCTATGGAAAGATCTGGTCCAACAGCCTCTGTAATATCCGCACAAAATATCACAGCAGCACATCCAGATAGATGTTAAAGTGTGGCTTTATTTGACACCAGAATGCTGCCGCAAGGTTTCGGGCATCTGAAACCGTGCCGCGGCATTCTGGTGTCGAATAAAGCCACACTTTAACATCTATCTGGATGTGCTGCTGTGATATTTCAGATAGATAGATAGAATATGCCATAGATGGATAGATAGATAGATAGATAGATAGATAGATAGATAGAATATAACATAGATGGATAGATAGATAGAATATAACATAGATGGATAGATAGATAGATAGATAGATAGATAGAATATAATATAGATGGATAGATAGATAGAATATAACATAGATGGATAGATAGATAGATAGATAGATAGATAGATAGAATATAACATAGATGGATAGATAGATAGATAGATAGAATATAACATAGATAGATAGATAGAATATAACATAGATGGATAGATAGATAGATAGAATATAACATAGATGGATAGATAGATAGATAGAATATAACATAGATGGATAGATAGATAGATAGATAGAATATAACATAGATAGATAGATAGAATATAACATAGATGGATAGATAGATAGAATATAACATAGATAGATAGATAGAATATAACATAGATGGATAGATAGATAGATAGAATATAACATAGATAGATAGATAGATAGATAGAATATAACATAGATGGATAGATAGATAGATACTGTAGATCAACGGTCTTCAAACTGTGGCCCTCCAGATGTTGCAAAACTACAACTCCCAGCATGCCCGGACAGCCAACGGCTGTCCGGGCATGCTAGGAATTGTAGTTTTGCAACATCTGGGGGCCACAGTTTGAAGACCACTGCTGTAGATAGATATGATATATAGATAGATACTGTAGATATATATGATAAATAGATAGATAGATAGATAGATATGAGATAGATATGATAGAGAAAGATAGATAGATATGATATATAGATAGATATGATAGATAGATAGATAGATATGATATATAGTTAGATACTGTAGATAGATATGATAGAGAAAGGTAGATAGATATGATATATAGATAGATACTGTAGATAGATATGATAGATAGATAGATAGATATGATATATTGATAGATACTGTAGATAGATAGATATGATATATTAATAGATACTGTAGATAGATATGATAGATAGATAGATAGATATGATATATTGATAGATACTGTAGATAGATAGATATGATATATTGATAGATACTGTAGATAGATATGATAGATAGATAGATAAGATATATTGATAGATACTGTAGATAGATAGATATGATATATTGATAGATACTGTAGATAGATATGATAGAGAAAGATAGATATGAGATAGATGAATAAATGTGTTATAGGTAGATAGAGTATCAGGTAGATAGATAGATAGATAGATAGATAGACAGATAGATAGATTAAATAGATATACTCTATCTGACTCATTGTGTGTCCCCGGAATATTTCCTAACATAAATAGATGCACAGAGGTGTTAAATGGAAGGACATCCAAGTCTATCTCCTGACATAAATGAGGAGCACACACACTCTCAGCCTTGGAGAATACAATATTCATTTTGCTGCAGAAGAACAGACATTGCATAACAATGAGATTTGCTAATGAAATCAACCATCAACCTGGAATACATATGTATTAAACCAGGACCTCAGTGTCATTTTCTTTTTGCATCATTTCTCTGCTCACTCCAGGTTTTTTTTTTCCCCCCTCTAAACCTTTCGATATTTCTGCCTCTATTGCTCCAAGCGAGACATTTTGTGAATGCAGCGAGTGGATGACTTTCTACATTTACGGGGACAAAATTGCCAATTGTACTTATGCATATTGCAGTTAAATAGTAAGCAGATGGGGGAGGGGGGGACAGGGAAGATAACAATAATGGAGGCTGAGTGGAGAACTGGGGGAGGGTCAAGATGCTGCCCAAATCTGGGTTATGTACTGAGCTCCACTTAAGTGACGGCTCCTTTAACCCTTTTTAACAGCTGTGGATTATTTTATCTGGCCGGATTCTAAAGTGGAAAAAAAGCAAAAGAATAAGATGACACATTGTAACAATCTGCGTATTGTATCTAAAGATAAACACAACATGTTTCAGTAGCATTTTTATATAGTAACCACTGTGCATTGTTATACATTGTTATTGTGGTTCTCTGGGACTGTATAAATAAAGTTTATTGACAAACCACAGGAAGTGATCACATTTTTTGAACACATCTTTCAGATTCGTTTCCAAACTCAACTTGGGACTGTGGTTTAACCCCTTAAGGACTCAGCCCATTTTGGCCTTAAGGACTCAGACAATTTAATTTTTACGTTTTCATTTTTTCCTCCTCGCCTTCTAAAAATCATAACTCTTTTATATTTTCATCCACAGACTAGTATGAGGGCTTGTTTTTTGCGCGACCAGTTGTCCTTTGTAATGACATCACTCATTATATCATAAAATGTATGGCGCAACCAAAAAACACTATTTTTGTCGGGAAATTAAAAAGAAAAACGCAATTTTGCTAATTTTGGAAGGTTTCGTTTTCACGCCGTACAATTTACGGTAAAAATGACGTGTGTTCTTTATTCTGAGGGTCAATACGATTAAAATGATACCCATTGTTATGTACTTTTATATTATTGTTGCGCTTAAAAAAAATCACAAACTTTTTAACCAAATTAGTACGTTTATAATCCCTTTATTTTGATGACCTATAACTTTTTCATTTTTCCGTATAAGCGGCGGTGTGAGGGCTCATTTTTTGCGCCATGATCTGTACTTTTTTTTGATACCACATTTGCATATAAAAAACTTTTAATAAATTTTTAGAATTTTTTAAAATAAAATGTATTAAAAAAGTAGCAATTTTGGACTTTTTTTTTAACGTTCACGCCGTTCACCGTACGGGATCATTAACATTTTATTTTAATAGTTCGGACATTTACGCACGCGGCGATACCAAATATGTATATTAAATACATTTTTTACGCTTTTTGGGGGTAAAATAGGAAAAAACGGACATTTTACTTTTTTATTGGGGGAGGGGATTTTTCACTTTTTTTTTACTTTTAATTTTACATTTTTTTTACACTTGAATAGTCCCATAGGGGACTATTCATAGCAATACCATGATTGCTAATACTGATCTGTTCTATGTATAGGACATAGAACAGATCAGTGTTATCGGTTATCTTCTGCTCGATCTCAGACCAGAGCAGGAGACGCCGGGAGCCGGACGGAGGAAGGAGAGGGGACCTCCGTGCGGCATCCTGAATGATCGGATCCCCGCAGCAGCGCTGCGGGCTATCCGATCATTCATTGAAATCGCCGCAGATGCCGGGATCTGTATTGATCCCGGCACCTGAGGGGTTAATTGCGGACACCCGCGAGGTCGCGGGCATCGGCCATTGCCGGCGGGTCCCTGGCTGCGATCAGCAGCCGGGATCAGCCGCGCATGACACGGGCATCGCTCCGATGCCCGCGGTTATGTACAGGACGTAAATGTATGTCCTGGTGCGTTAAGTGCCACCGCACCAGGACGTACATTTACGTCCTGCGTCCTTAAGGGGTTAAAGAGGTATTCCAGGAAAAAACTTTTTTTTTTTTTGTTTTTAGATCAACTGGCTCCAGAAAGTTAAACAGATTTGTAAATTACTTCTATAAAAAAAATCTTAATCCTTCCAATAATTATCAGCTGCTGAAGTTGAGTTGTTCTTTTCTGTCTAAGTGCTCTCTGATGACACCTGTCTCGGGAACTGTCCAGCGTAGAAGCAAATTCCCATAACAAACCTCTTCTACTTTGTGCAGTTCCTATGGGAATTTGCTTCTACTCTGGACAGCTCCCGAGACACGTGTCATCAGAGAGCACTTAGACAGAAAAGAACAATTCAACTTCAGCAGCTCATAAGTACTGAAAGGATTAAGATTTTTTAATAGAAGTAATTTACAAATCTGTTTAACTTTCTGGAGCCAGTTGATATATATATATATATATATATATATATATATATATACATATATATAAAAAAAAAGTTTTTTTTTCCTGGATAACCCATTTAAGCTGCTTATGTATCTGTTTCTATACCATATGTTTACAGAATAGCTTTGGCCCGTCTTTTGATCACTTTGTTACATTGTTGAAGAGAACTCCTTTAATTTCTTGGTTGAAAGTTGTCCATAATGAGTTATTATAAGTTTTGAGTCACTATTGGGTGAAATGTGTTTGAAAATTACCATTCTATAGACCAGTATTTCCCAACCAGTGTGCCTGCCGACCATCCAAGGCTATGTTCACATGGCAGAAAATTTGTGGAATGTCTGCCCGGAAAACACACGGGGACATTCCGAAAATAGGAGCGCACTGGCAGAAAATGTCAGCACCAGGACCGTTTAGAAATGCTCCATCCCCATAGATTGCAATGCATTTCCGTACGGTCATGTTCACACAACAACATTTCTGAGCGTAATCTAGTGGTAAAACTCTGCTTTGAAATTCCATTGCAGCAGAGTCCCATTGTTTTCAATGGGATTCTGCTGCACTGTTTACACAACGGAATTCCCATGCCAGATGTTCCCACTACAGAAATTCCGTTTCCACTCTCCGAGGAAAGAATGAACATGATCATTCTATCGGTGGAATTAGCTCGAAATTGCATTGCCGTCTATGGAGACAGATCATTTTCAAGCGTTCAGCTTTTTGCAAAATGGCCGTCCGTGTTTTTTTGGGGGGCGGATATTCTGCAAATATTCATTGTTCACATTCCGCAAATCTTCCTTCTTTCGTCAGAATCGGGATTTCCGCAGGAAAACATCTGCCGCAGAAATTCCGCCGCGTGCTCGGTGCAGCAGAATCCCATTAAAAATAATGAAACTCCGTCATGTGAACACGGCCTTGGTCAGTGTTTCCCAACAAGCGCACCTCCAGCTGTTGCAAAACTGCCCAGGCATGCTGCAAGTTGAAGTTCTGCAACAGCTGAAGGCACACCGGTTGGGAAACACTGCCGTAAAGGCCGCCAATAGTAGCGTAGCGTCTCCTAAAACCCGGGAAATCCCTAAATAAAATGCTAAGAGACCTCCCGGGAATCTGTTTTCAGGTTGACAACAATAGAAAGAAGAAATCCGGGTCAGCGTTAGTTGACCTTCCTAGCTTGGGTCAATGCAATTCATTCATAGACTGATAAATGGAGCTGTAACCTAAAATCGAGTATTTAGAGTGAGATTTCTCATTTGATGCGATTATTATGGCAACTGCAAATTGAAGAATAAAGTGCCAGGATGATGAGGATTCCTCTAGATCAGTATTTACCAACCGGTGAGCCTCCAGCTGTTGCAAAACCACAACTCCCAGCATGTCCGGACAGCCGTTGGCTGTCCGGGCATGCTGGAAGTTGTAGTTTTGCAACAGCTGGAGGCCCACCGTTTGGAAAACACTGCTTTACATCCTCAGAATGATAACATTACTGAATGAAGTACATAGCACAAGCTGTGTAACCTATAGGATCTATACACAGGTTCCCTTTCTTTTTTTCCATACAATGACCTGGACACCTGTTTTCTACCATCCCCACAATGACTGTAAATGCAGGAGACAACAGATTTGCTGTTATGACAGAGCTGCACGGGTAGGCCTTCCAGGCCCATATGTTCAGCCTCACAAAGTCCATATGTCCGCACGTATTATGTCAATGCTCGCACAATATGTCCATGCACTTGCATAAATCATACATGGGAGGACATCTGATACTTAGGAAAACTTCAATGAAAAAAAGCTATTAAAGGGGTTGTGCAGTTTAGGCAACAATATCTCGTGTTTATGGTACTGTTTCCCAACCAGTGCACCTCCAGCTGTTGCAAAACTACAACTCCCAGCATGCCTGGACAGCCGAAGGCTGTCCGGGCATGCTGGGAGTTGTAGTTTTGCAACAGCTGGAGGAACACTGACAGGGAAACGCAGCAGAATGTGGAGATAGGGGGGTTTCATTGCTAAAGACCCCATATGATCAACTTCTACCATCAGGGAAGCTGCAATGCAAATGATAATTTCCAGATCAGATAATTATGAAATGGTTGACTCGTTTCAGGACCTGATGAAGAGGGGTTTATCCCTTCGAAACGCGTCAACCATATCATAATAAAGATCCAAATGTTATTATTTTCTATTGTCGAAATTTTTCACATCTATACAGAGCGTTTAAACAAATCAACGTGTCTGGATAATAGAAGACAATAAAATTCTTTATTATGATGTGGTTAAGGCATTTCAGGACCTGATGAAGAGGGGTTTATCCCTTTGAAACGCGTTGACCAAATAATAAAGATCCAAATGTTATTATTTTCTATTGTCGAAATTTTTCACATCTATACAGAGCGTTTAAACAAATCAACGTGTCTGGATAATAGAAGACAATAAAATTCTTTATTATGATGTGGTTAAGGCATTTCAGGACCTGATGAAGAGGGGTTTATCCCTTCGAAACGCGTTGACCAAATAATAAAGATCCAATTGTTATTATTTTCTATTGTCGAAATTTCCACATCTATACAGAGCTTTAAACAAATCAACGTGTCTGGACAATAGAAGACAATAAAACTGGATCTTTATTATGATATGGTTGATGCATTTCAGCACCTGATGAAGGGGGATTACTACCTCCGAAACGTGTCAACCATATCATAATAAAGACCTAAATGTTATTATTTTCTGTTGTCGAAATTTCCACATCTATAAAGAGCGTTTAAACAAATCAACGTGTCTGGACAACAGAAGACAATAAAATTGGATCTTTATTATGATGTGGTTGATGCATTTCAGGACCTGATGAAGAGGGATTACTACCTTCGAAACACGGTGGCCATACCGATATGTCAAGTATCGGTTGTCAAATATCGGTTTTATCCCAGTTGCCGTTTTGTGCTCTGAGAAGAACTTTTGAGAAGAAGAAATAAGGTGGATCTCACCCTTCCTATACCTATCTGCTCTCCGGAGATCTGTCCCTCCAAAGATCGGCTTCCATCTTCCGGAATTTCGCGGTGGAGGCGGGCCTGCCAGAAAAATTTAAATTAATTGTCGTGGGTCACATGAGCGCTCACATCTCAGCATATCTGCAGTATATGCCATGCTAAGTGTTGGTGCTGTTATTAAAACACTTCTACAGTGCCCCTCCCTAACATGTTTCGTCACTAGATGTGACGTCCTCAGAGGTTATGGGACATCCTTGCCCCATAACCTCTGTGGATGTCACATCTAGTGACGAAACATGTTAGGGGGGGCACTGTAGAAGTGTTTTAATAACAGCACCAACACCTAGCATGGCATATACTGCAAATATGCTGAGATAGGGGTTATAAGAGTACGCCAATTAGCGACTAACACTATAAACAAAGTGGTGTTGGAAGTGCTGGTCTTTTTAACTCTTTATACTCACCGTTTGTTAAAAATGTATTTAATAAAAGTTACGTTTTAAGTTTCAGTGAGGGATAAAAGAGGACACTTCACTCTGTCTCTCTTTTTGACAATAGTGACGTTTGTTAGTCCACCCCTCATTTGTGTCTAATTGATTTACATGAGCGCTCACATGACCCGCGACAAGGAATTTTCATATTGAGCCGGCTGGCCCGCCTCCAACGTGCAATTCACGGAACATGGAAGACGATCTCCGGAGGAACGGATCTCCGCAGTGCAGGTATGTATTTGTGGTGAGGATGTGATGAGGGCAGATTGAATAACCCTAGGGGCAGATGGCATCAACCCCTTGTATTCGTGACGCCAGGGTGTGGTTTATCCTCAATACCACCCGAAGGTATACCGCTGGATTCTGAGCTAAGCACGGGGGCAATAATGACTCCGATGCCAAGTTGCCGTCAACGGTAGCATTACTGAGTGACAGATGGTAAAGTCCATACAGAGTAGTCAGGGCCACGGAGGTGACCAGTGACTTCAGAGACCTTAAGGGCTTGCTGGGACTTGCAGTGGTTTTGGACAATTTAGTGCAGGCCACGCTGACTTGACTATAGATGACAGTGACTGACTTGACTTGACTGGAGACAGACTAAGCTATGACTGTGGCTTACTTGTAGATTTGTAGACTTGTGGCTGCAGACTGGACTTGAGGCCTCCTATGACCCTGGACACACTCCTAGGCACAACTTGACTTGACCTCAGCAGGAAGCAAAAGAGAGAGAGCAGAGGCTCCGCCCAGGGCTTATATGGGGGAGGCTCTGGGGAGATCCCATTGGTCACCCTCAAGTCACCTGGTCACTGGTACCTCCTGGGTAACAACCACATGACAACTCACATGGTAAACAGTCTTAAAGGGGTAGTCCAGTGGTGAAAAACTTATCCACTATCCTAAGGATAGGGGATAAGTTTGAGATCGCGGGGGGTCCGACCGCTGGGGCCCCCTGCGATCTCTCTGTACGGGGGTCAGGCTCTCCGGCCAGATAGCGGGTGTCGACCTCCGCACGAAGCGGCGGCCGACACGTCCCCTCAATACATCTCTATGGCAGAGCCGGAGATTGCCGCTTCGGCTCTGCCATAGAGTTGTATTGAGGGGGCGTGTCGGCCGCCGCTTCGTGCGGAGGTCGACACGCCCCCTTCCCGCGGGCTGTCGGGGCTCCGTACAGGAGATCGCGGAGGGCCCCAGCGGTCGGACCCCCCGCGATCTGAAACTTATCCCCTATATATATAGGATAGGGGATAAGTTGTTCACCACTGGGTCACCTCTGGACTACTCCTTTAAAGTAACAACGCTTTCTCCACACATTACACAGTATAATACATAATAAACATATTTACATGGGGGGGGGGGGGGGGGGGCAGATGCCAGGGGGGGCCCAGGGGACACTGTAGGGAGGATGCCTGACAGGTCAGCAAGGGTACGGGGTCACACCTCCCGTACTGGGCCACCACATATTTAACCCATTAACCCCTCATCAATCTCCTGATCACCCACACTATAACCCAGTGTATTGGGTTTAGTATGGGTGAGCAGGATGATCATTTTCCTTTAAACAACAGCTAAAAGAAAAAGCATACATACACCTGATATCACATCAGTAATGCCAATGTACAGGCTGAGCTCCACAGATTAATAGGACCAATGTTAGGACCTTAAAATAGCGCCTCCTACCTAACCTATACTGCCACTACAGGGTTTTTCAGTCCAAGCAGCATGGCGTTCCAGGGCAGAAACTCCCCGCTGCCATTCTATAGCCATACTGTACAAGCCATAAGTAAAAAGCATCGATAAATTAAAGTATTACCAAATAACATAATTGCATACTAAACAGCTAAAATCATCCATTACTGAGATGAAATATACATAACAAACCACATGAACTAAATAAACCATTGAGTCAGGGTGCCTGCAGCTGTTGCAAAACTACAACTCCCAGCATGCCCAGACAGCCAATGGCTGTCTGGGCATGCTGGGAGTTGTAGTATTGCAACAGCTGGAGGGCAACAGTTTGAAGGCCACTGCACTAAGTGATGAGAGGGAAACCTTGATTTACCTTTCAGGGACAGTGTGGATACTCCGGAGGAGTCAGACAAGCCTTTTGCTGTCCGGGAATGCTGGGAGTAGTAGTTTTGCAACAGCTGAAGGGTCATAGTTTGAAGACCATTGCACTAAGGGATGAAATCAGAGTGAACCCTTGATTTACCTTTCAGGGACAGTGCAGATCCTCTGGAGGAGGCGGACAGGCCTTTGGCTGTCCGGGCATGCTGGGATGTGTGGTTTTGTAACAGCTGGAGGCACCCTGATTGGAAAACACTGCCCTATGTTATCACGGTAAACAGTGAAAATACGTAAACAAATCATATCCAATATTTCGTATCGACGACCAAAAAATAAAAGAAATCATTAAGTTATTCATAGAATACACTGGTAAAACGCCTTAGAGTGCGATCCGTTGGCGCTAAATCAGCAATAGTCCATAGAGAATTGTTACCGTTAATGGCGGAAAAACAACAACTTTATTAGGATTGTCCATTAATGTAAATAAATCATTTACAGCGGCTAATATTTCCATTTAAAAGAGAAAATCCTATTAGAAGCATCTGCGCGGCGCATTTCTACAAATACCAACGGCTATAAAAGATCACTCCTAAAATAGTGGCAGTAAAACATGTTTATGCCGCTTTGTAATGAAACAACTCAATTTGTACTGAATTATGGCTCTGCCATTTCTCTACTTTAAGGTGATAGAAGGGAAGGACAATTTATTAAAGCGCAGGAGAACTCTGGAACACTGGAAGGTCACAGGCAGCGAGCAGAGCTGCGAGCAAACGCGGCGACGATGCTTCCAAAGCTGCCATTTTTCTTCCTCGACACAGACTCCATCTGCCACAGACCCATTTGTGGCCTCAGAGTCAGAATATCAATGATATCCAACCATTCTGCTCGTCTGCTTTCACCTTGACATCACCTCTGAAATCCACAGAAAACTCAGCACCAGGCTCTGGGCACCGGCTTTAGCTGACAGACTGAGGATTTCCATGTCATACACAGATACAGAGTCATGTTAACAGATTGTTATCCATGATCATACACCAGGATGGGGGGATATGTCAGAGATAGATAGATAGATAGATAGATAAATGATCGATAGATAGATAGATATGAGAGAGAGAGATAGATAGATATGAGATAGATAGATATGAGATAGATAGATAGATGATCGATAGATAGATAGATATGAGATAGATAGATAGATGATCGATAGATAGATAGATAGATGGATATGAGAGAGAGAGATAGATAGATAGATAGATATGAGATAGATAGATATGAGACAGATATGAGACAGATAGATAGATATGAGATAGATAGATAGATAAATAGATATGAGATAGATAGATAGATAGATATGAGATAGATAGATATGAGATAGATATGAGATAGATGGATAGATGGATGGATAGATAGATAGATAGATAGATAAGAGATAAATAGATATGAGATAGATAGATAGATAGATAGATATGAGATAGATATGAGAAAGATAGATAGATAGATAGATATGAGATAGATAGATATGAGATAGATATGAGATAGATGGATAGATGGATGGATAGATAGATAGATGATCGATAGATAGATAGATATGAGATAGATAGATATGAGATAGATATGAGAAAGATAGATAGATATGAGATAGATAGATAGATATGCGATAGATGGATAGATAGCTAGATGGATAGATAGATAGATATGAGATAGATAGATATGAGATAGATATGAGAAAGATAGATAGATAGATATGAGATAGATAGATAGATAGATAGATATGAGATAGATAGATAGATATGAGATAGATAGATATGAGATAGATAGATAGATAGATAGATATGAGATAGATAGATAGATATGAGATAGATAGATAGATATGAGATAGATAGATAGATAGATGGATATGATATAGATAGATAGAAGATAGATATGAGATAGATAGATATGAGATAGATAGATATGAGATAGATAGATTGATAAATAGATAGATATGAGATAGATATTAGATAAGTAGATAGATATGAGATAGATAGATATGAGATAGATAGAAGATAGATATGAGATAGATAGATAGGTAGATAGATAGTTGTGAGATAGATAGATAGATAGGTAGATAGATAGATATGTGATAGATAGATATGAGACAGATAGATAGATAGATAGATATGAGATAGATATGAGATAGATAAATAGATAAATAGAAAATTGGAACATCCCCGAGAGGGAGAGCCACCCCTGGAACGCCACGTGTGAAGTACTTTTGTTCACTTCTTTGTAAAGTACTTTTGTTCTCCACAGGTTATGCAACGTTTAAGAAAAGTGCCTGACAAACTTCTCAAGAAGTTTATTTGTAAGCAATTGTGTAAGTGTCCGTGCTGGGATGTCTAAGGGTATAGTGTCGTTTATTTATGGCGATCTATATGGGAGGTATCCTGACCCAGTCAGGAGACGCGTAGCCTCTACCTCACCGCCATGACAAATTCCCGCCTGTTACAAAGATTATTGTAAAGTTATGTACCACACATAGTCAGTTCACATATGGTAAAAGTAGTCCACACACATATGCAAATAGTTAAGATAGGACTGTAACATTATTTGTCGTCCCAGTCCACAAGTTCTACATATATACAGTTATGTGTCTAATGTTTTCTCTCCTGTCCATGTGTACAGGGTACTCTACTGGCCAGAGGGTTCACCTGATATCTAGATAATGCACATAGAGCGATAGAATTGGTAAAGGTAACACTGTTGTATAGTGTAACAACGTATATTGAGTTCTGGGGAGAAGAGTTGAGAACCGAGGGGCCCCAGCAGCCAAGGTATTAGGTAGATAGCCTCCAGCAGCCCAATCCGTGAATCTATGTATATTAGTATGTATATTGTTGTCTTGAGTTATCTACAGAAAGCAGTTACAAAGTCAAATTGACCCCATATGTTTAAAGAGCATGTATGGACATTTATCTTGCACATGGACTCATCCTTATCTTGTTTCGTAATCCAGACCTGAGAAGGTCATTGTGCATAAATGCCCCAGGAACTGTCACTAGGCCTCAGTGGCCCCTACAGTCCTCCGCCCTTCTGGACTGGGCGTCGACGACGATTTCAATTAAGAGGGGGAGTTTGTGATGGCCCAGTACGAGAGGTGTTATCCTGTGCTCCTGCTGTCCTGTCAGGCAGCCTCCTTCAGTGTCCCAAGGCCCCCTGCACTTGTTACCTCATTGTAAATATGTTTTACCATGTAAAGTGTTATAAAATGTAATGTTGCTTTAAGAGTTATACCATGTGATATGTCATGTGATTGTTACCCAGGAGGTACCAGTGACCAGGTGATCCCAAGAGTGACCTATGGGCTCCCTGCTAGTCTCCCCCATATAAGCCCTGGGTGGAGCTTCTCTCTCTTCTGCTGAGGTCCAGTGCAGTTGCCTAGTGTGTGTGTCCAGAGTGTTGGAGACCTCAAAGTCCAGTCCTGCAGCCACCATCAAGTCAAGTAAGATAAAGTCACAGCTTTATGAGTCAAGTCAGTCCCTGTCATCTGTCAAGTCAGCGTGGTCTGCATTCAATTGTCCCAGCAAGCCCTTAAGGTCTCTGCGTCACTGGTCACCTCCTTGGGCCCTGGCTGAACTGTATAGACTTTACCGACTGTCTACCCTCAGTAAAGCTGCCGTTATCCGTAACTTGGCGTCTGAGTCTTTATTGCCCCCGTGGCTAGCCCAGGATCCAGCGGTATACCTTCAGGTCGTTTTAGGCTAAACCACACCCTGGCGTCACGAATACAAGGGGTTAATGCCATCTGCCTCTAGAGTATAGATAGATACGAGATAGATAGATAGATAGATTTTAGATAGATAGATAGATAGATATGAGATAGATAGATAGATATGAGACAGAGAAAAAAAAAAGACTGATCTATAGATAGAAGCGCAAGGTAGGCAGCACAACCTCAATGGTTCACATAGAGTAGATAGGGGTTCAGGCGATGACTGTGGTCCCAGTTGCAGACCGTGTCCATCAATAGATTATCCAAAAAATCACAGCACACCCAAACAGCATATGGTGCAGATAACTGAGCTTTATTGGCCGTGTTGGGCAACATTTTGATGGTATCACACCATTTTTGTCAAGTGTGATACCATCGAAACGTTGCACAACACGGGCCAATAAAGCTCAGTTATCTGCACCATATGCTGTTTGGGTGTGCTGCGATTTTTTGGACAATCTGATCTATAGATAGATATGAGATAGATTCTCAGTTTTGATATTGAGTGCTTTGATTTCTACAACCCTGTTTGAACAGGTTGTTTTTTAAATAAAAGTATCATTTTTATAAATGTTACATTAGGCCCCATTGACATCACATTTTAGGGCTTTGGGCTGATACATGTCAGAATACCTTTAAACAAGTAACCTGATGAATACCATTGATGTAGCTTCAAAGTGGATGTGGATGGGGGCTTAGGTAGGTTCACTTCTGCGTCAGAGGCCTGACAGGACGCATTATAGTCAATGGGGTCCGTCAGGCTCAATTGACGTCCATCATGCAGCATACCAGCCGGTTGCATTATCCTCTGCTGAGTGGAGTCTGCGATCAGAGCCTCTAATGTAGATGTGAACCTAACCTTAAAGGGGTACTCCGCCCCTGGCATCTTATCCCCTATCCAAAGGATAGGGGATGAGATGTTAGATCGCCGCGGTCCCGCTGCTGGGGACCCCGGGGATCGCTGCTGCAGCACCCCGCCATCATTACTGCACAGAGCGAGTTCGCTCTGTGCGTAATGACGGGCGATACAGGGGCCGGAGCAGCGTGACGTCATGGCTCCGCCCCTCATGACATCACGGCCCGTCCCCTTAATGCCCGTCCCATAGACTTGTATTGACGGGGGCGGGCCGTGACGTCACGAGGGGCGGAGCCGTGACGTAACGATGCTCTGGCCCCTGTATTGCCCGTCATTACGCGCAGAGCGATCTCGCTCTGCGCAGTAATGATAGCGGGGTGCTGCAGCAGTGATCCCCGGGGTCCCCAGCAGCGGGACCCCGGCGATCTGACATCTTATCCCCTATTCTTTGGATAGGGGATAAGATGTCTAGGGGCGGAGTACCCCTTTAAATGGGCACTGCCAGATTCTGTTGTACATCTTGGCAAAACATTAACCTTTCTAATATACTTCATTCAGATTTATTTTCCTTTTTATAGAAATGATGGCTTATAAAAAAAAAACCACCACTAGGGGTCCCCATACCATCCAGAACAAAATCCTGTTTGGCCCAAGCATCATCTTTGTCCCAGGAAGTAACAGGTTGGACTAGCTTTCCTCTCTGCTCACTCCTACCCTGTAGCATTAAAACAGAGAAGAGGGAGCAGCCTGCAGTGATTGGATGAAAAGACCCAGCACAGCATGGCAGACTCAGGGAGGAAGATGAGTCAGGTAAGGACACGCCCCCTCCAGAGCATAGAATGACAAACCAAGTGAGCAACAGAAAGAAGGTATTTGTGAGAGAAATATAGGTGCTAGACATATAAAAATTATATGTACATGATCAGGATTAGGCACTTAGTAACATCGTATTCATATTTTTGTATATATACATACACACTGGTTGGAAAACACTGATCAATGTATGAAGATTGACACATTTTTGTGACATTCTGGAAACATCTTAGATTAGCAACAATGAAAGAGAAGACAAGGCACAAACGTGTAGTAATTATGTGCATGATTATTAACACGGCTGGAAACCTCAATTAGTTTGTTAGCTTGGGGCAAATGATAAACATTACATGATTAATAAAATACCTACAGTCCCGAATAAATGGTGTAAATAAATCATTGGATTCCCTCTGATTACAGACCCAGCTTTCCTTGATTAGGTTGTGTCTTTTTCCAACAAATATATTTGCATTTATTCATTTGTTTATTTATGTACAATCAAGTGCAAGCATTTATGTGTAGCCATTCATGGATGTGGATACACACGAAACGGTGCGCATGTGTATATTGTAAAGCTGTATATTTATTATTCTTACACACCGGTGCGCATGTGTATACTGTAAAGCTGTATATTTATTATTCTTACACACCGGTGTGCATGTGTATACTGTAAAGCTGTATATTTATTATTCTTACACACCGGTGCGCATGTGTATACTGTAAAGCTGTATATTTATTATTCTTACACACCGGTGCGCATGTGTATACTGTAAAGCTGTATATTTATTATTCTTACACACCGGTGCGCATGTGTATACTGTAAAGCTGTATATTTATTATTCTTACACACCGGTGTGCATGTGTATACTGTAAAGCTGTATATTTATTATTCTTACACACCGGTGTGCATGTGTATACTGTAAAGCTGTATATTTATTATTCTTACACACCGGTGCGCATGTGTATACTGTAAAGCTGTATATTTATTATTCTTACACACCGGTGCGCATGTGTATACTGTAAAGCTGTATATTTATTATTCTTACACACCGGTGTGCATGTGTATACTGTAAAGCTGTATATTTATTATTCTTACACACCGGTGCAGACATATATTTCTTATGCCAACACACATGCCAATATAGCACCAGTATAGCTATGTAGAGTATATCAGTGGTATCCAAACTGTGGACCTCCAGATGTTGCAAAACTATAACTCCCAGCATGCCCGGACAGCCAACGGCTGTCCGGGCATGCAGTGAGTAGTAGTTTTGCAACATCTGGAAGGCTGCAGTTTGGAGACCACTGGTATATATAGTGTTTCTGTACCTATCTATCTCATATCTATCTATCTCATATCTATTTATCTATCTCATATCTATCTATCTATCTGTCTATCTCATATCTATCTATCTATCTATCTCATATCTATCTATTTATCTATCTCATATCTATCTATCTATCTATCTATCTATCTATCTATCTATCTATCTATCTATCTATCTCTTATCTATCTATCTCATATCTATCTATCTCCTATTTATCTATCTATCTATCTATCTATCTATCTTATATCTATCTATCTCATATCTATCTTATATCTATCTATCTTATATCTATCTATCTATCTTATATCTATCTATCTTATATCTATCTATCTATCTTATATCTATCTATCAATCTATCTATCTCATATCTATCTATCTATCTCATATCTATCTATCTCATATCTATCTATCTATCTGTCCATCCATACATAGAAACACTATATACACCAGTGGTTTCCAGATTGCAGCCCTCCAGATGTTGCAAAAGTACAACTCACAGCATGCTCAGACAGACAACGGCATGCTGGGAGTTGTAGTTATACAAAATCTGGAGGTCCACAGTTTGGAGACAACTGATGTAAACTAAATAGCTATACTCGTGCTATGTAGGCATGTGTGTGTGTGTGTGTGTGTGCACTATATATATATATATATATATATATATATATATATATATATATATATATTTACTGTTGTGTATAAATAATAAAGATACAGCTATACATTATACAGTACAAATACAGTAAATATACAGCTATACATAATACAGTATACACATGCATATATATATATATATATATATATATATATATAGTATATATTTTGTGATAAATATATATATATATACACACATGTGTGTGTGTTCATGTGTATTTACAAACACACACATGTATAGATAGTAAATATATTCCTATCTCTCTGTCTTCCATCCATCCATCCTTGTGTGTTATTTTGTATGCAGCTATCTTGGTTTACATATAAAGAACACATAGTTAATATTTAATTGTCTGTTTTGTCTGTTTTCCTGCACACATTCATCTCTGATGTTATGTGGACAATTTTGCTATAAAATGAGGTTAAGCATATTTTTTCAGCTTGCAGGCCTCAGTCATCAGTGTCACAGTAAATGACTTTATTTTGTGTCCTGTCTGCACAAACACATACACATAAATTGCCATTTTAATTAGTGGAGCTAATTACTTGTGACTATCAGCCCGGCTCATAGATCTCCAATCAAGGGCGAGCGCGGCTGGGTGCGCGCTGACATCAGTCACACCGCTCTGCTGGCAAATTAATCCTGTATCAGGCTTACAGTACAGATGGCCAATAGGAGGGCTTACATGCCTGCCATTGTCTATTGTGGGTTATTATATTAATAAGGTCGATAAATCTTGCATCTTATTATAAAAAAGAAAAAAAAATTGAGGGTCTACATGTGGACATGCAATAAAGGCTCCATGTTTATATATTTATCTATCTATACATATATTTACAAATATACACAACATGTACATAACACTAAAACACAAGCATAGATACATATACATGTTACATTTACATTAAATATACATATATACACACAATTGCATTAATATTTAATTACTGTGCTAACTGATAATTAGTAAAAGAAAATGTAAAAACAACTTTTAATACAATATATCTTATCAGAGAAAAGTGTGTATTTTTCCTTTTATGAGGCTCCCCCTCACAAACTTCACTCCCTCCTAAAAACAGCTCAATCCCACCTGACTATAAGGGGCCAGTCACACTATGAAATCTAAGCTCGGACATATTCCGGGCATAGATTCCATTTGTAGTGGGCACTGGCATAAAAAAAAACGCTCAGAAATGTGCCATCTTAATAGATACCAATGCATTTCAGAACAGATTCTACAGAAAGTATCAACATGTTCATTCTTTCTGGGATCCGAAATTTATGTGGTGGAATGTCCACCGTGAAAATGACTTAGTTTGAATGGTGAAGCAGAATCCCATTAAATACAATGGGAGGCTGCTGCATCATAATTTCTGAGCAGAATTATGCTCGTATAATACATAGTGTGAATATGTCCTTAGCTGTCTGAGGGTTCAGTTCAAATGCCCAGGGCCTCCATTCCTAAAGGGGCCCCTGCTTAATCACTGTTCAGCTGTCTGTCCATATCTCCGGCGCTCCCTTAGATAGATGATCTCCATGCAATGGTTAGAGCTTGGGCTCCATTCTGGTGATTGCGGGGGTCCCAGAGTAATGAGACATTTTTGGTGTCCCAGAACCGCATTTCATACGGTACATATCTATTTATGGGCCCCCATCCCTAGGACGTAGGGATCCCTGTAATCTAGTCTACCCCTAATCGCCTCTATCTTAACGTATAATTAGTAATTTATGCATAGATAATATAAATAGTATAGTATATGTTACGCCGAGCGCTCCGGGTCCCCGTTCCTCCCCGGAGCGCTCGCCTCATCCTCGTTGCTGCAGCGCCCCGGTCAGATCCACTGACCGGGTGCGCTGCGGTACCGCCTCCAGCCGGGATGCGATTCGCGATGCGGGTGGCGCCCGCTCGCGATGCGCACCCCGGTCCCCGTACCTGACTCGCTCTCCGTCGGTCCTGTCCCGGCGCGCGCGGCCCCGCTCCCTAGGGCGCGCGCGCGCCGGGTCTCTGCAATTTAAAGGGCCAGTGCACCAATGTTGGTGCCTGGCCCAATCTTCCCAATTACCAATTAGTGTGATCACCTGTGTACTTCCCTATATTACCTCACTTCCCCTGCACTCCCTGGCCGGATCTTGTTGCCTTAGTGCCTAGTGAAAGCGTTCCCTTGTCTGTTCCTAGCCCGTGTTCCTGACCTCCTGCCGTTGCCCCTGACTACGATCCTTGCTGCCTGCCTCGACCTTCTGCTACGTCCGACCTTGCTTCTGCCTACTCCCTTGTACCTCGCCTATCTTCAGTATCTTCAGCAGTCAGAGAGGTGAGCCGTTGCTAGTGGATACGACCTGGTCACTACCGCCGCAGCAAGACCATCCCGCTTTGCGGCGGGCTCTGGTGAAAACCTGTAGTGGCTTAGAACCGGTCCACTAGCGCGGTCCTCGCCAATCCCTCTCTGGCACAGAGGATCCACCTCCTGCCAGCCGGCATCGTGACAGTAGATCCGGCCATGGATCCCGCTGAAGATCCTACACTGGTCGCCCAGCTAGCCCTAAAGATCGCCCAACGAGATCAACAGCTGGCATACTTGACCTCCGAGGCACTGCGTATTCAGTCACAGATACAGCAGCTGCAGATACAGCAACAGCTACAGCTGCAACTACCATCTCCTCCGCCGGCTCCTGCAACTCCTCCGCAGCAACCGGCCGTTCCTAACCCCTGCTTGTCCCTGCCGGACAAATTTGGCGTAAAGATCGCCCAACGAGATCAACAGCTGGCATACTTGATCTCCGAGACACAGCGTCTTCAGTCACAGTTACAGCAGCTGCTGCCGCAGATACAGCAACTTCAGTCACAGCAGCTGCTGCCGCAGATACAGCAACTTCAGTCACAGCTACAGCTGCAACAACCATCTCCTCCGCCGGCTCCTGCAACTCCTCCGCAGCAACCGGCCGTTCTTAACCCCTGCTTGTCCCTGCCGGACAAGTTTGATGGGGACCGCAATGATTCTGCCACAGCCACAGTCCAGTCCTTCTTCGCTGAGGTCCGTGGTGTCTTCGAGGAGCCTGCCCGAGCTTCTTCTGCCGAGATTGCCCTGCTGAACCTGGAACAGGGTGTTTCTTCCATTGGCGAGTACGCCATTCAGTTCCGTGCTCTTGCTTACGAGTTGTCCTGGAATAGTGAGGTTCTCTGCGCGACCTTTAAAAAAGGCCTATCCAGCAACATTAAAGATGTTCTGGCCGCACGAGAGACTCCTGCTGACCTACATGAACTCATTCATCTTGCCACTCGCATTGACATGCGTTCTTCCGGATGGCGTCTGGAGCTCCGCCTGGATATGGACTTTGTTCGCACGAAGCGTTTTTTCTCCCCGGCTCCTCTCTCCTCTGGTCCTCTGCAATCCGTTCCTGTGCTTCCCGCCGCGGAGGCTATGCAAGTTGACCGGTCTCGCTTGACACCTCAAGAGAGGACACGACGCCGCATGGAGAATCTTTGCCTGTACTATGCCGGTACCGAACACTTCCTGAAGGATTGTCCTATTCGTCCTCCCCGCCTGGAAAGACGTACGCTGACTCCGCACAAAGGTGACACAGTTCTTGATGTCAACTCTGCTTCTCCACGCCTTACTGTGCCTGTGCGGATATCTGCCTCTACCTTCTCCTTCTCTACTATGGTCTCCTTGGATTCCGGATCTGCAGGAAAATTTTTTTTGGCCTCTCTTATCAACAGGTTCTACGTCCCTGTGACCAGTCTCGCCAGACCCCTCTACATCTATTGTATTAACAATAAAAGATTGGACTGTCTCATGCGTTTTCGCACAGAACCCCTCCTAATGTGCATCGGACCTCATCACGGAAAAATTGACTTTTTTTTCCTCAGGTTCTTTGGCCCCAAGAAGAGGGGGAGACCCAAGGGGGGGGGTACTGTTACGCCGAGCGCTCCGGGTCCCCGTTCCTCCCCGGAGCGCTCGCCTCATCCTCGTTGCTGCAGCGCCCCGGTCAGATCCACTGACCGGGTGCGCTGCGGTACCGCCTCCAGCCGGGATGCGATTCGCGATGCGGGTGGCGCCCGCTCGCGATGCGCACCCCGGTCCCCGTACCTGACTCGCTCTCCGTCGGTCCTGTCCCGGCGCGCGCGGCCCCGCTCCCTAGGGCGCGCGCGCGCCGGGTCTCTGCAATTTAAAGGGCCAGTGCACCAATGTTGGTGCCTGGCCCAATCTTCCCAATTACCAATTAGTGTGATCACCTGTGTACTTCCCTATATTACCTCACTTCCCCTGCACTCCCTGGCCGGATCTTGTTGCCTTAGTGCCTAGTGAAAGCGTTCCCTTGTCTGTTCCTAGCCCGTGTTCCTGACCTCCTGCCGTTGCCCCTGACTACGATCCTTGCTGCCTGCCTCGACCTTCTGCTACGTCCGACCTTGCTTCTGCCTACTCCCTTGTACCTCGCCTATCTTCAGTATCTTCAGCAGTCAGAGAGGTGAGCCGTTGCTAGTGGATACGACCTGGTCACTACCGCCGCAGCAAGACCATCCCGCTTTGCGGCGGGCTCTGGTGAAAACCTGTAGTGGCTTAGAACCGGTCCACTAGCGCGGTCCTCGCCAATCCCTCTCTGGCACAGAGGATCCACCTCCTGCCAGCCGGCATCGTGACAGTATAAATGTAAATAAATGGTTAATTACTTGTTTTCATGGTGTCGCAGGGCCTTCGGGTCATGTGATGCGTTCCAAGCCTCACTCTGGATGAGTGGTATCTCTAGCCTCGTTTTGGTTGTATAATGTATATAGATCCTGTGACGTAAGCAATCCCATCATACCATGTGAGGTGAATGGTAGACGTTCGGACCAATCAGATTCGCCACGCCCCCTGCCCATATAAGGGAGAAGCGGCCATGTTTCTCTCTCTTATCTCGTGGGCTGTCAAGCAAGCAAGACCTGTACAGCAGTAATCGCAGTGAGTTAGGCCCGAGCCTTGTGGCAACAGCTGAACAATTATAATTATAGAGTGTATCACCTCCCAAACACTCTGCAGCATCTCCGGACCTAATACCTCCCCTAAATCCGGACGGATCTGCAAATCTCTTCTTAAATTAAGAGACTTATTGTCTAGCTCAAGGTCCGCAACTACTGCCAGTCGCTAAGTAACCAAAGGACTGTTTGTATGAGACTGTGATTGTGCCGTGAATATTGCAAGAACTTCAGTAAACGTTATTCAAGTTCAAGTTCAAACCTCCTTGTGGACCTTCAGTTATTTTATGCACCTATCGTTACTGGGAAGGGCGGCGATAGGCCGGAACACTGATTCAGCACACCAGCCCTCAGCCTGGCGTCACGAACTCTATGGTTAACATTAACCCCTCCTATACCGTTACCATACCACCACTACCATACACCCCCCAAGGGCTACCACAAATTTATCCCCTACCCTGTGGGAAAAATGTACCTTAGAACAGGTAAAACAAATTAAACTGGGCCACACTATGTTGAAAACTTGCCCTGGGTTCCTGCATCGTTTTTGGAAATCCAGTAACAAATTGGTAAGTATCCCCAATTACACCTTTTTATAACTATTCTCCCTTATAATCTTGCTAGAAAACAATATGGGTGCACCAATAATGATTTTTTTAATAACAATGGTAACAGGCTACAACATATGTATTTTGTTGTCCAATCCATTGGTTATCACCCTGAAAATGATTATGTTATATCCCAAGGTAGTTTTGCCTCTAAGCCTATGTTTACATGGCAGAAAATATGCAGAATATCTACCCAGAAAACACGGGCGGATATTTTGAGCATTTGCAGGTTCCGCCGGTGCTAGGACCGATCTGAAATGCACCATCTCCATAGATGGCAATGCATTTCCGAGCGGAAATATCTGTTGCGGAAATTCCGCCGTGTACAGGGTGCAGCAGAATCATATTGAAATCAATAGAAGAAACATTTCTGAGCAGAATATTTTTTTTTTATTCAGTCGTGGGAACATGACAAGACAAGCCAACACCAGCTGGGTCTCTTCAAAGAGGACCGTGCCTTCCAGAAGATTTAAGCAGGTTAATTTGCTTGTCATCTATATATATATATATATATATATATATATTATACTGTATATATAAACATATGTAATGTCCCAGTACATATACTCCTGTACAGTGCTTAGGCCTGGCCAGGTTAAGTCCCTCATTGTCCTAGAGGCTCTCCTGCAGCATCTCCCCCATAGTAGTAAGTCTAATGTTATGTATAAAGGTATATAAAGTATAAAGGACCTTTAAAGACCTTTGGAGGTATTACCTGTTATGTTCACATGATGTGTTATGTTACCCAGAGAGCACCAGTTGACCACCTGACCTGCACCTTGACCTATGGGCTTCTGGCTCAGCCCCTCTTTATAAGAGGGGGAGCCATTACAATCTTTCTCTTACACCATTACTCCTGCTGAGGAACAGTAAAGCACAGACATCACAGATCCTGTGTCCAGTACCTGGAGGCCTTAAATCCTGCACACCAGCCACATTGTCAGTAAGTCATCTCATCTATGGCTGCTGTCTCTACCAAAGTCAAGTCACTAGTCAAGTCAATTATAGTCAGAGTGGCTGTATTGAAGTCTGACCCAAAAGTACTGCAAGTCCCAGCAAGCTGCAAGGCCCTTTCCATGTTACTGGTCGACTCTCTGGGATTCTGGCTGAGCTGTAAAGACGTTAACAACTGTCTAATGTCAGTAAAGCTACCGTTAACCCTTACCTGGTCTTGGACTATTATTGCCCTGCCTAGCCTTGGGATAGCGTTTCTACCGTTCGGGTGGTTACCGGAAAAACCACTCTGGCATCACGAACATTTAGGGGTTAATAACACCTTGCTCCTGGGCTATACCATCTGTCCCCTCCACCTACACCCTTCACACCCCGTGGTCACACCACAACTTTGGTGTCACCACACATACATACAAAAAGGATATATACATATATACAAAAATGTATATATACATATATACAAAAATGTATATATACATTTTTTTTCCTTACTCTCATCCCCTATAACTAATAGCTTTATAACCACCCTCTCTTTATTACCACAAATGGACACTACTGTAGAGATTCTTTTTCCGAAAGGTACATTATTTTCTGACGTGAATAGAAATTAACATTTCTGGTTAGCGGAATGTGTTTTCTTTCAGCTAATGTGACTCGCATATTAAACTGACACCACAAACAGACGCGCTGTGAGGGGTGCTAGAAGTAACATATGTATAGGTAGTGATGAATACAAACACAGATCGCAGCCACTAGGCACTAATATTGAGAGTCTATAGACACCCCATACCCAGGATACTGGCTGTGTGACCAACCTTACAGGCTTATGGCTATTTTAATGCCATGGTTATTGTAGAACAATATATGAAGTGGATTTATGGATATATATTGGGGGCTATCTATAGCAATTACTAGATTACTATTACTGATCAGTGCTATGCATAGGCATAACACTGATCAGTAATATCGGTGATTTACTTCTCTAGTCTGCTAGAAGACGCTACCGGGAGGTAGGTGAGGGGACCTCAGGCGGCCGTCTTGACTCATCAAATCCCTGCGATTACGATGTGGGTGGTCCGATGAGTCCCCCGAGCCCCAATAGCGCTGCAGATGCCGTGATCAGTATTGATGTGGTGGCCCAGTACAGGAGTTGTACCCCTGTACCCTAGTTGCCCTGTCAGGCAGCCTCCCTGGGCCCCCTGCACCTTTCCCCCTTGTATAGTTATCTTTATACTTGTATTGTATATAAAAGTGTTATGTCTTTAAGAACCGTTGACATGTGATTAACCAGTGTCATGTGATTGTAACCCAGTGAGGTGTCAGTGACCATGTGACCTTAGGGTGACCTATGGGACCCCTCCTAGTCTCCCCCATATAAGCCCTGGGAGGAGCTAGATCGCTCTCTTGATTTTCAGTTAAGTCTTTACTGAAGTCCAGTGCAGTCCAGTCCTAAGAGTGTGTCTGGAGTCCAGAGGAGGCCACAAGTCTACAAGTCCACAACCCCCCGGTCCCAGTCAGAGCCCTGTAAGCATCAAACGGGGTATAGTCAGTGTCAGTCAATTCAGTCAAAGTCAACCTGTCTTCAGTCAGCGCAGCCTGCATCAAAATTGTCCCAGTCCACTGCAAGTCCCAGCAAGCCCCCTATGGTCTCTGAAGTCACTGGTCACCTCTGTGGGCCTGGCTAAGCTGTATAGACTATTCCACCTGTCTAACTCAGTAAAGCTATCGTTGTTCTGTAACTTGGCGTCGGAGTCATTATTGCCCCCGTGCCTCGCCCAGGATCCAACGGTATACCTTTGGGTGGTATTGAGGATAAACCATGCCCTGGCATCATGAACACAAGGGGTTAATGCCATCTGCCCCAAGGGCAATTCCATCCGCCCTCATCACACCCTCTACCACAGTTATGTGTATCATGTTATCCAGAATTTTGGTACATCTTAGATTGTGGCGCATTGAAACCAAATCTCTCACATGCCTCACAGGGTTCACCTTTACCTCACAACTTAATCTCTGTGATAGAGGAAAGATGGCGGCTCGTGTCACTGGGGGTGGACACTCCAGGAAGACACCAGAGGGCCATATCAACCCTTTATGAAAGATTCCTAGAGACCCATTTACTACAGGATGATGAACTTAAGGGGGTTATCTAGGAGAAAAAACTTATATATATATATATATATATATATATATATATATATCAACTGGCTCCAGAAAGTTAAACAGATTTGTAAATTACTTCTATTAAAAAATCTTAACCCTTTCAGTACTTATGAGCTGCTGAAGTTGAGTTGTTCTTTTCTGTCTAAGTGCTCTCTGATGACACCTGTCTCGGGAAATGTCCAGAATAGAAGCAAATCCCCATAGCAAACCTCTTCTACTCTGTGCAGTTCCAAAGACAAGCAGAGATGTCAGCAGAGAGCACTGTTGCCAGACAGAAAAGAATAACTCAACTTCAGCTGCAGATAATTATTGGAAGGATTAAGATTTTTTAATATAAGTAATTTACAAATCTGTTTAACTTTCTGGAGCCAGTTGATATAAAAAAAACAAAGTTTTTTCCTGGAATACCCCTTTAATATACTCAACAAACAAGATGAGACCCTATCTCCATCTACAAGCACAGCCATAGCAACTGAGGAAGCCATGTTGGCTGAGGTGACTCCATGTAAAAATTCAGCATTTGCTATTGAGGAAGATGGAGGAAGTGGCTGTATGGGGGGATTTATCAAAATCTTTATAGAGGAAGAGTGGTGCAGTTGCCCGTTGCAACCAATCACATCTTAAAGGGTACCTCACATCAAATAAACTTTTGATATATTTTAGATTAATGAATGTTGAATAACTTTCCAATAGCATGTTAATGAAAAATATGCTTCTTTCTATTGTATTTTTCCCGATCAGTCCTGTCAGCAAGCATTTCTGACTCATGCTGGAGTCCTAAACACTCAGAGCTGCCAGCCTGCTTTGTTCACAGCCAAACAGGCTATGAACAAAGCAGGCTGGCAGCTCTGAGTGTTCTCCTTTGTGAACAAAGCAGACTGGCAGCTCGTAGTGTTTAGGACTCCAGCATGAGTCTGAAATGCTTGCTGCCAGGACTGGTAGGGAGACCCCTAGTGGTCATTTCTTCAAAGTGGAAAATTAAATAGAAAGAAGCATATTTTTTAATAACATGCAATTGTAAAGTTATTCTGCATACATTAATCTATAATATATCAAAAGTTTTTTTTGATGAGAGGTACCCTTTAAAAATGCCTCTGAAACACAATAGAAGCAATCTGATTGGTTGCTACGGGCAACTGCACCACTCTTTCCCTACACAGGTTTTGATAAATCTCCCCCATGTAATTTCGGCCAGCGCTAGGAACGCATGGACATTTGCATGTCTCCATAGACAGCAATGTATTCTGCACAGTATTGCGAAGTAACAAAGAACGTCCGCCTTAGAATAATTTCTGTTGTAAATGGTGCTAAAGAATCCCATTGAAAACAATGGGAAGGTGCTGCACTGGAATTTCCGAGTGTAATCTTTTGCAAAATGACGGATATCCAGGTTTCGTCTGAAGTATTCCTTTAAATCAGTGTTTCCAGCCAGTGTGCTTGCAAAACTGCAACTCCCAGCAAGCCCGGACAGCCGTTGGCTGTCCGGGCATGCTGAGAGTTGTAGTTTTGCAACAGCTGGAGGCACCCTGGTTTGGAAACGTTGCTTTCAAATATTGTTAACAACTGTGAGCGGCAAATGAACACGCGTTCCCATTTTCAGCAACACATTTTGCTGAAATAACAGTATATTTTCCTGAAAGCTGTAATTGCACCTTTCTTGCCGCAGCATAATGTATTTCTACAGCTTTACGTAAATATACAATTACTACATCCTGGCATAATAATTACGGACTCTCAAGTTGTTACAAAGGCAAAGTAAGAATTATATTTTAGCAACTTTAGATCATTTGAGGAAAATAAGGAATTAAAAATTAAACAAGCTATCTGTTCACGATAGTGAAAATAATGATGAAAAATGCTATCCAAAATTATATATATATATAATGCTTCAAAAGGGCAACCTGGGCAATTGCTCAGCACCCCTATCCCCAAGGAGGCCTCACTGGGGATGTGGGGTATGCGACTTCTGACCTGGTGCCCTGGATCCTAGGACTTCTGTGCGCCGCAATCAAATGTGTGTGCTGAAATGTGACCAACCAAAGAGCTTATGGTTCCAGACCCCATCATTTAACCCCTTAAGGACTCAGGGTTTTTCCGTTTTTGCACTTTCGTTTTTTCCTCCTTACCTTTTAAAAATCATAACCCTTTAAATTTTCCACCTAAAAATCCATATTATGGCTTATTTTTTGCGTCGCCAATTCTACTTTGCAGTGACATTAGTCATTTTACCCAAAAATGCACAGCGAAACGGAAAAAAAAATCATTGTGCGACAAAATCGGAAAAAAAACGCCATTTTGTAACTTTTGGGGGCTTTCGTTTCTACGCAGTGCATATTTCGGTAAAAATTACACCTTATCATTATTCTGTAGGTCCATACGGTTAAAATGATACCCTACTTATATAGGTTTGATTTTGTCGCACTTCTGGAAAAAATCATAACTACATGCAGGAAAATTTATACGTTTAAAAATGTCATCTTCTGACCCCTATAACTTTTTTATTTTTCCACGTATGGGGTGGTATGAGGACTCATTTTTTGCGCCGTGATCTGAAGTTTTTATCGGTATGATTTTTGTTTTGATCGGACTTTTTGATCACTTTTTATTCATTTTTTAATGATATAAAAAGTGACCAAAATACGCTTTTTTGGACTTTGGAATTTTTTTGCGCGTACGCCATTGACCGTACGGCTTAATTAATGATATATTTTTATAGTTCGGACATTTACGCACGCGGCGATACCACATATGTTTATTTTTTATTTTTTTTACACTGTTTTATTTTTTTTATGGGAAAAGGGGGGTGATTCAAACTTTTATTAGGGAAGGGGTTAAATGACCTTTATTAACACTTTTTTTTTACATTTTTTTGCAGTGTTATAGGTCCCATAGGGACCTATAACACTGCACACACTGATCTCTAATGCTGATCACTGGCGTGCATTAACACGCCTGTGATCAGCATTATCGGCGCTTGACTGCTCCTGCCTGGATCTCAGGCACGGAGCAGTCATTCGTCGATCGGACACCGGGGAGGCAGGTAAGAGCCCTCCCGGTGTCCGATCAGCTGTTCGGGACGCCGCGATTTCACCGCGGCGGTCCCGAACAGCCCGACTGAGCAGCCGGGTCACTTTCACTTTCACTTTAGAAGCGGCGGTCAGCTTTGACCGCCGCTTCTAAAGGGTTAATACCGCACATCGCCGCGATCGGCGATGTGTGGTATTAGCCGCGGGTCCCGGCCGTTGATTAGCGCCGGGACCGACGCGATATGATGCGGGATCGCGGCGCGATCCCGCTTCATATCGCTGGAGCCGGCGCAGGACGTAAATATACGTCCTGCGTCGTTAAGGGGTTAAAGGGGTACTCCGGTGGAAAACGTTTTTTATATATATATATTTTTTTAATCAACTGGTGCAAGAAAGTTAAACAGATTTGTAAATGACTTCTATTAAAAAATCTTAATCCTTCCAGTACCTATTAGCTGCTGAATACTACAGAGGAAATTCTTTTCTTTTTGGAACACAGTGCTCTCTGCTGAAATCATGACCACAGTGCTCTCTGCTGACATCTCTGTCCATTTTAGGAACTGACCAGAGCAGCATATGTTTGCTATGGGGATTTTCTCCTACTCTGGACCCTTCTTAAAATGGACAGAGGTGTCAGCAGAGAGCACTGTGCTCGTGATGTCAGCAGAGAGCTCTGTGTCCCAAAAAAGAAAAGAATTTCCTCTGTAGTATTCAGCAGCTAATAAGTACTGGAAGGATTAATATTTTTTAATAGAAGTAATTTACAAATCTGTTTAACTTTCTGGCACCAGTTGATAAAAAAAAAAAAAAAAGTTTTCCACCAGAGTACCTCTATAACTCTTATAGGCTGTAGACAGATACATGCCTACAGCCTATAGGAACCTGGGAGTTGTGCAGGATGTCTGTGTCCTGCCATAGGCACATGCAATGTCATCACTTAGACGCCAGAACATTAGAAGAAGGAATCTCCCGGCTCATCTGTGTGTCAGCGAGGAGAGATAGGTTATAGATAGTATTATTTTTGGGGTGGGGGGCATGCCTACTGGGGGCCTTACCTGTCTGCCTACTGGGGAGTTTGCTTACTTAATGGAGGGACCTTCTGTCTTCTTTCTGCTTCTGAGACAAGCATTCGGAGCAGAACCTGTGAAATCAGTGGCAGCAGTGTCCCGTCTTGGCCAGTGACGGGTCCTGCAATGTCTCAGAGGCGACTTTTTACCTAGTGTCCCGGATCCTAGGACTTTTGAGCGCTGCTATCTAATGTATGTGCTGAAATATGACAAACCACAGAGCCAAAGACTCCAGATCTTGTCACTTAACTCCTATAGGCTGTAGGCAGCGGTATGCCCACAGCCTATATCACCAGACATCCCTCAACATCACTCAGACATCCCTCAGGGGGTAGCCCTACCTGCTTACCTACCTAATTGTGGGAACTTACTGGGGAACTACCTACCTTATGGGGTTGGGGGGGGGGGTTACCTTTTAGGGGCCCTACCTACTTGGAGAACTACCTAGCTAATAAAAGGACTTACCAATTGTGGTTAAATCCACCTAATGGGGGGCATACATAACTACTTGTGAGGTCTACCTACTACTACAACAATAGAGGCCAAAATGGTATAAGCAATAACACCATAGTAGCCTCATTGTAATTAGCTATAGGGCCTGTCTGCTTTATGTGTACCATGTACATAGCTCTTCTTCTAATATCTTATCACCGCTAAATGACTATTTTAGCTCTGCTACATCTGTACATCATCCTGACAGCAATGACAGCAGAGGTCTAAGTTCCGGATCTATAAATCTGAATCTATAGTCAAACTTTATATAAAACCACATTGGAGGCTTTGGTTTTCGAGGCTTTCCCTTACTACATAAGTCATCATTTTGGCTTCTCTTCTCTGTGGTCCACAGGATCACAGTTCAATTGATCTTGTGCCCATCTTTTTATTGCTAATTGTAAATGACAAGGGACGAATCCCATCACCCAATACTGTGGTTTATGGAGCTGTCCCAGGAACCACTGGGTGAAAAGGACACAGAATATCTGTGAGGCCGATTTCACACTTGTGTAATATCGATGTATTTTTCCTTCTGTATGATGACCACCAGTGCTGGCCCAACAGCTGTCAGTTCAGGTCATCAGAACCCAGGTTGAGCTGGGCCTGGCAGCACCCTTCCCACCCTCCATACAGGATAACTATTAAGGTGGTTCATTTTCTAATTTATGCAACATATTTTTTTTCTAAAGTGGTATTACCATCTACAGTCACTAAATATGCCATAAATGTGCTGGTCTCACCTCTAGGGCCCTCACCTATTGGAAGCACAAGAGTGCATCCTAGTTTGCCAATTCAAGTATGGGCATGGGGGACTGTAAACATGGACATGCTTAAAGTTATGGTAGAATGTACCATTTCTGAGCAAAATTTAAGAAAGTATCCAAGATAAGAAAAACATATCTGATTTCTTTTAGAAACAGCACCACTCTTGCCCTCAGGTTGTGTGTGGTATTGCAGCTCAGTTCCATTGAAGTAAATGGATTCACGTTGTTATACCAGACACAACCTGAAGCCAGTTGTTTTGGATGAAAGCAGTTAGTTTTTTTTTGTTTTTTTTAATCCTGAATAATACATTTCATGAATGTTGTCCATGCCCGAGTCAAATCAAGTTATGTCAAGTCGTGTTTCAAGTCAAGTCAGTCAAAAGTTGTAGTCTGAAGTCTCAAGTTTCTAATCTCAACCATCAATGTGGTACAGACCAGAACCCCCACACCCCTCTGAGCCTAGCATGTACCACTAGGGATTAAAAAAAAAAAAAACCTGTCTACTCAGGAGGACCACAAGCCAAATAATTCCCAAATCTATATTCTTCATATAGTTTAAGGACTGTGACAGTGACATACTACCAGCTATCTGTACCTAACGAGTCCATCAAGTGTAATATTCTCAGTCTGTATCAACATCAGTAAAGAACAAGCTGTTATCTATAAATCCTGGCTTTTGAGGTATTTATTCCAGGGACTTTGACACAGATAGCTGCTATATTTGAAGTAGTGGTTAGTGGAAACTGTCCGTTACCTACAAGGTTGGTACATTTTAGCCACCGGACACTACAACCCTCATCATCAGTCACACATACTAACTACAACCCTACTTCTGCCATCACAAACTTGACAACCTGCCAGCCAGGGCTCAAGTCTGGCAGAAACGCATTGGAACTGAGATCCTCCACTGTTCCTATTAACAGGAGTCCTGCAGGACCAGCCCTTGAATGGAAATCTTGGGTGAGTTCCTACACTTTTTTCCCTACGACTTGACCCCTGCTGCCAGCCAAGTGTCCGAATCTGTTTCATGGCATTTACGCCAGACCTCCGCTCATATATACATATGTGATGTCCCAGTACAGGTACACAGTCCTGTACTACCTGTATACCCTGTCAGGTTGAGTCCCTCAGTGACCTGGGGGCTCTCCTGCAAGGTCTCCCCTTGTTCTCCTGTTCGTTTAATAAATGTGTGTATGTTCCTTTAATGCATAGACAGGATCCTATGTCTAGATAGTCTCAAGGACTTGTGGGAGGTCTAAAGGACCTGTATTTAAGTTGATCAAATGTTATGTTGAGTCCCATGGTTTGTTGTCACATGTAATCCCAGAGAGCACCAGCTTTAACCTATGACCCACAGCTTGACCAATGGGCTTTAGTCCAGCCCCCCCCCCCCACTATATACAGGGGAGGCCATTTGCAATTCTCTCTCTTTGCTACAAGCTCTCTTTGAGCTAAGTGCTGTTACGCCTAGCGCTCCGGGTCCCCGCTCCTCCCCGGAGCGCTCACGGCGTCTTTCTCCCTGCAGCGCCCCGGTCAGTCCCGCTGACCGGGAGCGCTGCACTGTCATGGCCGTTGGGGATGCGATTCGCACAGCGGGACGCGCCCGCTCGCGAATCGCATCCCAGGTCACTTACCCGTCCCGGTCCCCTGCTGTCTTGTGCTGGCGCGCGCGGCTCCGCTCTCTAGGGCGCGCGCGCGCCAGCTCTCTGAGACTTAAAGGGCCAGTGCACCAATGATTGGTGCCTGGCCCAATTAGCTTAATTGGCTTCCACCTGGTCCCTGACTATATCTGACCTCCTCCCATGCACTCCCTTGCCGGATCTTGTTGCCTTGTGCCAGTGAAAGCGTTTAGTGTGTCCAAAGCCTGTGTACCTGAACTTCTGCTACCCATCCTGACTACGAACCTTGCCGCCTGCCCCCGACCTTCTGCTACGTCTGACCTTGCCTCTGCCTAGTCCTTCTGTCCCACGCCTTCTCAGCAGTCAGCGAGGTAGAGCCGTTGCTAGTGGATACGACCTGGTTGCTACTGCCGCAGCAAGACCATCCCGCTTTGCGGCGGGCTCTGGTGAAAACCAGTAGCCTCTTAGAACCGGTCCACTAGCACGGTCCACGCCAATCCCTCGCTGACACAGAGGATCCACTACCTGGAAGCCGAATCGTGACAGTAGATCCGGCCATGGATCCCGCTGAGGTGCCGCTGCCAAGTCTCGCTGATCTTCCCACGGTGGTCGCTCAGCAATCGCAGCAGATTGCCCAACAAGGACAGCAGCTGTCGCAGTTGACCGCCATGTTACAGCAACTTCTGCCTCTGCTACAGCAGCAACCATCTCCTCCGCCAGCTCCTGCACCTCCTCCGCAGCGAGTGGCCGCTCCTAACCTCCGCTTGTCCCTGCCGGACAAATTTGATGGGGACTCTAAACTCTGCCGTGGATTTTTGTCTCAGTGTTCCCTGCATATGGAGATGTTGTCGGACTTGTTTCCTTCAGAACGGTCTAAGGTGGCGTTCGTAGTAAGCCTTCTTTCAGGAAAGGCCTTGTCTTGGGCCACACCGCTCTGGGACCGCAATGATCCTGCCACAGCCACAGTCCAGGCCTTCTTCGCTGAACTCCGGAGTGTCTTCGAGGAGCCAGCCCGAGCTTCTTCTGCCGAGACTGCCCTGTTGAACCTGGTCCAGGGTAATTCTTCAGTGGGCGAGTACGCCATCCAATTTCGTACTCTTGCGTCCGAGTTATCATGGAATAACGAGGCTCTCTGCGCGACCTTTAAAAAAGGCCTATCCAGTCGCATCAAGGATGTGCTGGCCGCACGAGAGATTCCTGCCAATCTGCAAGAACTCATCCATCTAGCTACCCGCATTGACATGCGTTTTTCTGAGCGACACCAAGAGCTCCGCCAGGAAAAAGACTTAGATCTCTGGGCACCTCTCCCACAGTATCCGTTGCAATCTACGCCTGGGCCTCCCGCCGAGGAGGCCATGCAAGTGGATAAGTCTCGCCTGACCCAGGAAGAGAGGAATCGCCGTAGGGAAGAAAATCTCTGTCTTTACTGTGCCAGTACCGAGCATTTCTTGGTGGATTGCCCTATCCGTCCTCCACGCCTGGGAAACGCACGCACGCACCCAGCTCACGTGGGTGTGGCGTCTCTTGGTTCCAAGTCTGCTCCTCCACGTCTCACGGTACCCGTGCGGATTTCTTCTTCAGCCAACTCCTCCCTCTCAGCCGTGGCCTGCTTGGACTCCGGTGCCTCTGGAAATTTTATTTTGGAGTCGTTTGTTAATAAATTCAGCATCCCGGTGACCCGTCTCGTCAAGCCGCTCTACATTTCCGCGGTCAACGGAGCCAGATTGGACTGCACCGTGCGTTACCGCACAGAGCCCCTCCTCATGTCTATTGGACCCCACCTTGAGAGGATTGAGTTCTTCATTCTCCCCAACTGTACCTCTGAGGTCCTCCTCGGTCTGCCTTGGCTCCGGCTTCATTCCCCCACCATTGATTGGACCGGCGGGGAGATCAGGAACTGGGACTCTGCCTGCCACAGGAAGTGCCTCTCCCCCCCTCCCAGTCCCGTCAGGCAAGCCTCTGTGCCTCCCCATGGCCCCCGTCCTGGTGTCACACTGCCCCGTGCCAGGCCTCGCCCTCTGCCCTACCTCCCCATTCCCACTCCTGCTGTACTGCCTGCCGTTGAGGAAACCCTCCATTCTTTCCCGGTGTCCTCATCCCAGGGGAGGCAGTTACCGGACAAAGAGAAGGGGAGACCTAAGGGGGGGGGTACTGTTACGCCTAGCGCTCCGGGTCCCCGCTCCTCCCCGGAGCGCTCACGGCGTCTTTCTCCCTGCAGCGCCCCGGTCAGTCCCGCTGACCGGGAGCGCTGCACTGTCATGGCCGTTGGGGATGCGATTCGCACAGCGGGACGCGCCCGCTCGCGAATCGCATCCCAGGTCACTTACCCGTCCCGGTCCCCTGCTGTCTTGTGCTGGCGCGCGCGGCTCCGCTCTCTAGGGCGCGCGCGCGCCAGCTCTCTGAGACTTAAAGGGCCAGTGCACCAATGATTGGTGCCTGGCCCAATTAGCTTAATTGGCTTCCACCTGGTCCCTGACTATATCTGACCTCCTCCCATGCACTCCCTTGCCGGATCTTGTTGCCTTGTGCCAGTGAAAGCGTTTAGTGTGTCCAAAGCCTGTGTACCTGAACTTCTGCTACCCATCCTGACTACGAACCTTGCCGCCTGCCCCCGACCTTCTGCTACGTCTGACCTTGCCTCTGCCTAGTCCTTCTGTCCCACGCCTTCTCAGCAGTCAGCGAGGTAGAGCCGTTGCTAGTGGATACGACCTGGTTGCTACTGCCGCAGCAAGACCATCCCGTTTTGCGGCGGGCTCTGGTGAAAACCAGTAGCCTCTTAGAACCGGTCCACTAGCACGGTCCACGCCAATCCCTCGCTGACACAGAGGATCCACTACCTGGAAGCCGAATCGTGACAAGTGCTCTTAGACCCTACCATCTGATCTGACAACAAGTCTTTGTGTAAGCAGCGACCAGAGATCTCAGGACAAGTGATCAGCATCTGGAGTACCCCAAAGCTACGAGTCTCTCCAGTAAGTCTCAAGTCTATGTCTGCTGTCACTACACTTAGTCAAGTCCTGCACATAGTCAAGTCAAGTCTAATTAAAAGTCAAGTTAATGACAAGTATTGGTCCAGCAAGCTGTGAGGTCCCCTGAGTCCTGGCCACCTCTCTGGGAAATCTGGCCTTAGCTGTGAAGAAAATTCCATCTGTCTTCTATTCAGTAAAGCCTCCATTTGGCCATAACTGGTTGTGGACTCTTTATTCACCACTAGCCCGTGGGATAGCGAAGAACCCGGACATGTGGTGTTCCGGAACACAAAAACCACACTGGTGTCACGAACACATAGGGGTTAATACCATCCGACCCCCAGGGTTAATAACATCAGAACCCACCATTTACACTGCAACACCCGTGGTCCCACCATTCACCCGCTGGGTCACCACACGTAGCCTTTAGACTTCTATAGTCAAACTTTTCACCAGTACACATGCGGCGGCAAGTCGCTTTTTTAGAAGACTTTCTCAATGCCTCACTCACCTATAGGACCTGGTGAACGATATTTCGAATTTAATCAATAACTATAGTTTGGTAGACAATGCATTCGTTGTACTAGAGGTATTCTTTATCTTAGCGTTTAAACATAGCGTTCTCCTTACATCTCCCTATCATAGGATTGTGTAGAGGCCCACGTGCACCTATCCCCCGCAGGAATCCTGGTGACATCCTGAAGAGCTCGTTACCTTCTCTATAAGACAACACACCAAGCACAAATATAGTACATATCCCCATCTAGACGCCGCATTCCTTAACATATTCTTTTGTTCTTCCTAGCAGGCTCGTATTTAACCCCGTGGCTGCCTGCAAGGTCTTGAGAGTAATTTGCGAGCAGTGTGTTATTTGTCTCTCCCTGATTAACTGGGCCCCCAGTCCTAAGGCCTGGCATACATTTGTCAGCATTCGTGAAAGGAGAAAAAGAAAAAGCAGAGCAGAGTACATGTGTCTTCAATATGCCGGTGACAGAGCGCTATTCTCACTTATAGACCTCTCGTCATGTGGAAATGAGCAAAAGAGGCCAGCGCTGCGACTACAAGTTATGACTTATTCCTCCCCTGTAAACAAAAACGCATTTGGATCGAGTTAAATTACGAGACGATCAGAGAATGTTCTTTAGAGGGGGGGGGGGGGGGGGGAATGTATGGATGTTCTTTATGTGAGTCGTGTTGTCTCGTGACATAAATGAAAACAGGAAAAAAAAATTCATGTCATTTTAGAACGGTAAAATAAGTGTTGTGCACTATGTGGCGGTTAATTTTCTGACATCATTTATATTGTGATCCAAAGTGATTGATCAGAAGACAAAATACATCCTTAAAGGGGTACTCCGCTGCCTAGTGCTTATTCCACCAACTTTTTACTTCTTACTTGATGACTTCACATAACACCCCTGTACTGTATGCGCCTTATCCATTAGCGTTGTCGTTCCCTGAGTTCTGTCTGGCTCACGTTGTTGCTTATTTCCTGTTGTTCGGTCCGTGAAAACTACCATTCCCCTGATACTTTGAGGCCTGATTATGCGCTTAGGTGCCACCTATTTTTCCTTGTTATTCCGCCCATCTGTTTTTTGTTCACGCCTATGTGCATGCCCCTTTTTTTTTTTTTTTCCGTCCATAGGCGTCCTAGTTTCTGCCCCTTGTTTCTTCTTTCCACGCCCATTATGTTCCATCGTTCGGTAGCGTAGTGCTAACGTAGCATACGTACGTTAGTAGCGTAGCCATGCGCATGCGCAGTTCTCCTTCCAGTTCAGGGCTTACATTCCTAGCGTAGCCCTGCGCATGCCCAGTTGTCCTTACAGCTCAGGGCTACGCTACTATCGTAAGCCCTTATCTGTAAGGACTACTGCGCATGCGCAGGGCTACGCTACTGACGTAGGCGACGTTAGAACTACGCTGTAAGCGTAGTGCTGAGAACGCGATTCACAAAATGAGCAGACATGCGCACTACGCTCCGAAGATGACTCTCAAAATATACATGACGCATGCGCCTGGTGCAAAGGACGATTAGACCAGGCTAGGACGCTCACACAAGGGGCGGCAAAGAAAGTGAAAAACGTCATTCCCACACAATTTCAAAGAATTAATATTCAAGAAGTGGGCCGGCTTGACTATGGACACGGGAGGAGGAAAATGCGGACGTCAACGGCGACACTGCAGGGCGGGCTGACAACAACATGGCCGCATACTTTGTCAGCAGTCACGAAGCACCAAAAAACTACACTACTTCCTGCACATAGGAACAGTAAGTATAACGGAAATAATATGCATTATTGACACAGCAAGCATATTAGAGAGTTAAACAACTTTACACAGTGGGCAAATGTATTGATAAAGTCATAGCAGCGGAGTACCCCTTTAAAACATGTTTAATGTTTAAAAAGGTACTCCGCTAGAAAACTTTTTTTTTTTTCAAATCGACTGGTACCAGAAAGTTAAACAGATTTGTAAATCTTAATCCTTCCAGTACTTTTTAGCTTTTTAATACTACAGAGGAAATTCTTTTCTTTTTGGAACACAGAGCTCTCTGCTGACATCACGAGCACAGTGCTCTCTGCTGACATCTCTGTCCATTTTAAGAACTGTCCAGAGTAGGAGAAAATCCCCATAGCAAACATATGCTGCTCTGGACAGTTCCTAAAATGGACAGAGATGTCAGCAGAGAGCACTGTGGTCATGATGTCAGCAGAGAGCTCTGTGTTCCAAAAAGAAAAGAATTTCCTCTGTAGTATTCATCAGCTAATAAGTACTGGAAGGATTAAGATTTTTTTAATAGAAGTAATTTACAAATCTGTTTAACTTTCTGGCACCAGTTGATTAAAAAAAAAAAAAAAAAGTTTTCCACCGGAGTGCCCCTTTAAATCAGTGTTTTCCAAACAGTGTGCCTCCAGCTGTTGCAAAACTACAACTCCCAGCATGCCCGGACAGCTGTTGGCTGTCCAGGCATGCTGGGAGTTGTAGTTTTGCAACAGCTGGAGGCACACTGCGTGGAAAACACAGATATGCCTGGAATTAACTGTGTGGTTCATTTAAAGGGGTTCTCCGGTGCTTACAAATCTTATCCCCTATCCAAAGGATAGGGGATATGATGCCTGATCGCGGGAGTCCCGCAGCTGGAGACGCCTGGGATCATGCACGCGGCACCCCGTTTGTAATCAGTCCCCGGAGCGTGTTCGCTCTGGGACTGATTACGGGCGACTACAGGGCCGGCGGCGTGTGACATCATGCCCCCGCCCCCGTGTGACGTCACGCTCCCTCCCGTAGGCTTGCATTGAGGGGCGGAGCGTGACGTCACACGGGGGCGGAGGCATGACGTCACACGGCGCCGGCCCTGTAGTCGCCCGTAATCAGTCCCGGAGCGAACACGCTCCGGGGACTGATTACAAACGGGGTGCCGCGTGCAAGATCACGGGCGTCCCCAGCGGCGGGACTCCCGCGATCAGGCATCTAATCCCCTATCCTTTGGATAGGGGATAAGATGTGTAATCACCGGAGTACCCCTTTAATAACTATAGATCAAGTATAACATGAAGCTCAGAGGGGGAGATTAATTAAAACCTGTCTAGAGGAAAAGTTGTTGAGTTGCCCATAGCAACCAATCAGATCGCTTCTTTCTGTGGTGAGGGTGTGATGAGGGCAGATGGCATTAACCCCTTGTGTTTGTGACGCCAGGGTGTGGTTAATCCTCTACACCACCTGAAGGTATACCGCTGGATCCTGGGCTAGTCTCTGGGGCAAATAATGACTCAGACGCCAAGTTACGGAACAACGGCAGCTTTACTGAGTCAGACAGATGTAACAGTCTATACAGCTTGGCTAGGCCCAAGGAGGTGACCAGTGACTTCAGAGACCACAGGGCTTGCTGGGGCTTATAGTGGACTTGGACAATTTGATGCAGAGCCACGCTGACTTGAGACAGATTGACTTGGACTGACTTGACTGAGACTGATTATGACTGACTTCGCCCCGTTTGTAGCTTACCAGGCTTTGACTTGGACCTGGGGGGTAGTGGACTTGTGGATCCATGGATGCGTGGTAGACTTTAGGCCTTGTTAGGACACCAAACACTCTCTCCAGACTTGACCTTACGGCAACTCAGCACTAAAGAGAGTGAGGAAGCTTCACCCAGGGCTTTTATGGGGAAGACTCAGGAGGGGTCCCATAGGTCACCCTGTAGGTCACATGGTCACTGGTACCTTCCCTGGTTGCAATCACATGACAACAGAACTTAAAGGTATAGAACAAATTATGTACATTGCATTGGATAACATATACATTGTTTAACTATTCAGGGAACATAGGTGAAGGGGAGGCCCAGGGGTCACGGAATGGAGTCTACCTGAAAGGGTAGCATTGGTACAGGGGCGCAACTCCTGTACTGGGCCACCACGTTTCATTTTTTTTAAAAGGCCTGTGAAAAATGAAAGAAGCGATCTGATTGGTTGCTATGGGCAACTGGGCAACTTTTCCTCTGGACAGGTTTTGATAAATTTCCCCAAGAGTGTAAAAGGGCTCATTCGCATCATACAGTCTCTGCCTGGGGGCCGACAAAACAAGCCGGGGCTAGGACTGCTGGGAAATGCAAAATCTTAATAGAAGGCAATGCATTTCAGAGGGGATTCCGCCGAAAGAATAAACATGTTCATTCTTTCTCCCGAGTGTGGCTTCCAGAATTTCATCCTATTAAGAAATCCACTCGGAAAATCCGTAATGAGAATGTGGCCCCTAATACTGTAATGCTGCCTGCTTGGGAAACGTCAATGTTCACCAAAATGGCGGCACAGTATGAGCACATAGCAGGTTATAGATGCCGTATGACAGATCCACCTTTTTGTAACATTTGGCTCCGATTCCATTTTCAGTTGTGGTTTTTATCAGATATTATAAGGACGATCACTGTAAAAACCTTTTATTGTTTTTGGAAAGTAATGTTCATCCAACACTGTCCCTTTGTTCAGTCTCAAAGAGATGTAATCATAATTGGCAAACACTTTATCTGAACTCCCATGTATGGAGAAAATTATTCTGTACTTTAGCCTACATTTTTAGTCTTGATCCTGGCTTTTTCTTGGAAGTTTGCAAACAAAAGAGTCAAATATTTTTTTTCTTAACAAAAGGGCTTAAAAAATGTCCTACAATTTCCAGGGAACAAGTTTGTTAATATACAGCACATAACTGCTTATGCATACAAATAAAAATGTTATATATATATATATTTTTTAAAAGCACAAAACTGTACCTTCTTCTTCCCATGTGCAAAATAAATAAAACAAATAAAAAAATAAAAAAGCTAAATCACAAAGAAGTGTTCTCGGCAAGCCATATACCGTATATACTCGAGTATAAGCCGTCCCGAATATAAGCTGAGGCCCCTAATTTCACCCCAAAAACCCAGAAAAAAAAAATAAAAATAAAAATAAAAAAATAAAGTTATTGACTCGACTATAAGCCTATGGTGGGAAATACATCCTTCCCCCCTGTCATCATCCAGACCCCCGTCATTAACACCCCCATCATCATCACCCTGTCATCATCACCCCAGTCATCATGCAGACCCCTTTCACCATCCCCCTCTTCATCATCCCCCCCTGTCATCATCCAAACCCCCGTCATTAACACCCCCGTCATCATCTCCCCCCTTCATCATCACCTCCTGTCAATCCTATCTCAGTGGTCTTCAACCTGCAGACCTCCAAATGTTGCAAAACTACAACTCCCAACATGCCCGGACATGCTGGGAGTTGTAGTTTTGAAACATCTGGAGGTCCGCAGGTTGAAGACCACTGCTGCCTTCGTCATCATCCAGACCCCCCTTTTGTTTTCTACTCACCTCCCCTCGGTGGGAAGGAAGGGTGAGCTGGTCCGGGCAATCTATGCTGCAGGGACCGTCCAGTGGGGAGGGCTAATAGTTCCGGGCTGTCCATCTTCACCGAGAGGCCCTCTTCTCCGCTCCGGCCCCGGACTAGTGACATTGCCTTGACGACGACGCGCACGTCACGTCAGTGCACATGAACGGTGGCGTAAATGCAGTGTCACTAGTCCGGGTCCAGAGCGGAGAAGAGAGCCTCCCGGTGAAAATGGACAGGAACGACTAACCCTCCCCACCAGACGGTCTCTGCAGCATAGATGGTCCGGACCAGCTCACCCTCCCTTCCCACCGAGGGGAGGTGAGCAGAAAACTAAAGGGGGGTCCGGATGATGACAAAGGCCACAGTGGTCTTCAACTTGCGGACCTCCAGATGTTTCAAAACTACAACTCCCAGCATGCCCGGACAGTCGATGGCTGTCCGGGCATGCTGGGAGTTGTAGTTTTGCAACATCTGGAGGTTTGCAGGTTGAAGACCACTGAAAGGGATTGACAGGCCAGAAAGTTTTCTTGTTCACTCGAGTATAAGCCGAGGGGGGCGTTTTCAGCACTAAAAATCGTGCTGAAAAACTCGGCTTATACTCGAGTATATACGGTATTAAAGGGTGAAAAAAAATCCAACTATCTATTCCTAAACTTCTGAGACAGAATTCCCGGCAAGGTTCAAGGATACGTTGCCTTCCCACACCAAATTGTAGGTTGACTCATCTGTGCTTTGTTGTCTACCTACATTAATACCCAAGCATGCCCCAGCTCCCGAAATGTAGGATGGTTCCCCAGAAGGTGGATCTTGTTTGGAAGGGGTTGGGGAACCCAAAGGACATCCCAGTACCATATTTTTGAATTCCTACTCGAAGATAGAAGAAAATGTGATAATTATATATAAAACTAAACGTAAGTGTGTATTTATGTATGTTCCAGAAATACTTCCGAACGGCTGAAGATAAATGTTTCTTATATATCAAATAAAAATACTGCAGAGTTTAAAGGGGTACTTCAGTGTGAAACTATATTTTTTTTTTAAATCAACTGGTGCAAGAAAGTTAAACAGATTTGTAAATTACTTCTATTTTAAAATCTTAATCCTTCCCGTACTTATCAGCTGCTGTATGCTCCACGGGAAGTTGTGTGGTTCTTTCCAGTCTGACCACAGTGCTCTCTGCTGACACCTCTGTCCATGACAGGAACTATTTGGAGTAGAAACAAATCCACATAGCAAACATATCCTGCTTTGGACAGTTCCTGACATGGTCAGAGGTGTCAGCAGAGAGCACTGTGGTCAGACTGAAATGAAATTAAAAAAGAAAAGAACTTCCTATGGAGAATACAGCAGCTGATGAGTACTGGAAGGGTTAAGATTTTTAAATAGAAGTAATTTACAAATCTGTTCAACTTTCTGGCACCAGTTGATTTAAAAAAAAAAATTTGACACCGGAGTACCCCTTTAAGGATGTTCCCATACTGACAACCTTCGTAGCCTGAGAGTAATGGGATCAGGAGACATGCAAGTCTATGGGGCGTCCTGTACATTTCCTGATCATATTACTCTCGGGCTGCAGAGATTGCCAGGGAGTTTAAAATAACCTGCCACCGGTCCAACATCATGGTGAAGTATGATTTAACTGTCCTGCAGGAAGACGCAGAGAAAAGTTAGAGTGGGGGCAGGAAAAGGGGACTGGGTGGGTAAGGAAAAGAAGATTTATTCCCGGGCTGAGAGAAGAGAGAGGGGAAAGAGAAGACATCAATGTGGGGGCATGGAAGCACTACTGCAGTTAGGAGTGCAGGGAGGACAAGCAGCCTATCACTGCTTAGGCTTTAGGAAACTGGGAAAGCTGAGTAGCATGCAGTATGGTTGCCCTAGCTAACAGATATTCTCTTCAGGAGACTGGCAAAGTTGGGTAGCAGGCAGTACACAGTGCGGAAGACAGGCAATGTTGGGTTGCAGGCAGTACACAGTGCAGGAGACTGGCAAAGTTGTGTGGCAGGCAGTATACAGTGCAGTACTCCCTCAGCTTTCCTAGTCTCCTGAAGAGTGAGTATAGCTATAGGCCAAGTGCAATCAAAGGCAAAAATAAAAATATATGACCGGGAAAACGCCGGGTACTCAGCTAGTGACATCTAAGTCATTCAGTCTATAAGACATTAGCAATTTTTTTTCAGCCAAACAGGGAACATCCAGTCTGTGTCTGGGAATTGCCAAACCCGTGCTTACCTCCTAAATATATTTGTGGTGGCCCAGTACGGGAGGTGTTACCTCGTGCTCCTGCTGTCCTGTCGGGCAGCCTCCTTCAGTGTCCCCGAGGCCCCCGGCACTTGTTTCCTCATTGTAAATATGTTTTACCATGTAAAGTGTTATAAAATGTAATGTTGCTTTAAGAGTTATACCATGTGATATGTCATGTGATTGTTACCCAGGAGGTACCAGTGACCAGGTGATCCCAAGAGTGACCTATGGGCTCCCTGCTAGTCTCCCCCATATAAGCCCTGGGTGGAGCTTCTCTCTCTTTGATCTCCTCTCTTCTGCTAAGCTGAGGTCCAGTGCAGTCGCCTAGTGTGTATATCCAGAGTGTTGGAGACCTCAAAGTCCAGTCCTGCAGCCACCATCAAGTCCACCACTATATATATATATATATATATATATATATATATATATATATATATATATATAAAAAGCAAAATCATCGGTAGTTGCAGTATCTTGTAATACCTTTTTTATTGGACTAACAAGATTTTGTAGAGACAAGCTTTCGGGATTCCTCCCTTTATCAAGTCATAAGCATTTCTGAGCTCACAAGGAGAAAACACAGGTTCTATCTCACAAAATATGCAGGGGTTAAAACAACATTAGTGGAGAATGGACATTAAGTTGGGCCATAAATTGTATAGCAATAGGACGATAGATACAGATAAGGATGAGGAGGGGGGGGGGGGGGCTGTAGAGCAGAGGTGAGAATAGTGGTTACGCTGGACAGACAATTTTACTACATGACCATAGACTGAAGATAAGACTTAGACAGGGGAGGGGGAGCAGGGGTGTGATGGTGTTAGAGCAGGGAGAGAGTAGAGAGTTTAGCAAAGGTTATAGGAAATTTTGATAATGGGATAAGAAGCTTAAATCCACATTAAGTCCTCTGTTCTTGGAGTCATAAAGAACTATCATTTTGGCTTCAAATGTCTTTCTTTCCTGGGTGTTCTTGAAGTTTCCTTTCAGGATCTTGATTTTGAGGTCCTGTAGGGTGTGACCTGTTTGGGTGAAATGGTGTCCAACTGGGGTGCAATAGTCCTTTTCTCTATGGTTGTTGATGGACGATCTGTGGAGGTTCATCCTTTTATTGAGTGGCTGACTGGTCTCACCAATGTAACATCCCAGGGGACACTTGGTGCATTGTATCATGTAGACTACATTCTCTGTGGTGCAGGAGTATTGTCCCTTGATGTTGTATGCCTTGTTGTTGTGGGAGGCCTCAGAATTTGTGCAGACAGAGTTTACAGCGCGGTTTGGCGCAGGGTTTGGTCCCATTGTCTGTATCTGATGTGTCTGTGGGTAGTTTCCTATTGACCAGTTTTTGTTTTAAGTTGGGTGGTTGTCTGAAGGCCAAGATGGGTGGTTCAGGAAAGATTTGCTTTAACACCTCATCTTCTGCTAGTATTGGCTGCAGGTCCTTGATGATTTTGCGTATTTCCTCAAGGGTGGGATTGTATGTGGCTACCAGTGGTATGCGTGATGAGGTTTGTTTCTCTCTGTATTGCAGCAGGTGTTCACGTGGTGTTTGAAGAGCAGAGTGGATTTTCTTATGGATGGTCCTTGGTTTGTAACCTTTTTGTTTAAATTTCTCAGCTAGCGTTTGTAGATGTGTGTCTCTGTCATCAGGGTTGGAGCAGATGCGGTGGTACCTGATGGCTTGGCTGTATATTATGCCTTTCTTGGTGTGGGACGGATGGGAACTTGAATTGTGTAGATAGCTGGATCGGTCTGTGGGCTTTCTGTATACAGATGTCTGTATTGTGTCCTTGTTTATAGTTACAGTGGTGTCCAGAAAGTTTACACTTTCTGTAGAGAAGTCCATTTTGAGTTTGATGGATGGATTAAATGTGTTGAAGGCATCATGAAATTGTTTGAGTTTATTCTCTCCTTCAGTCCAAACAATGAAAATATCATCAATGTATCTGTAGTATCTGTAGGGTTTGTGAATTTGGGTATTCAGGAATCGCTCTTCAAGGTCAGCCATGAACAGATTGGCATATTGTGGTGCCATCTTGGTCCCCATAGCAGTTCCCATCGTCTGTAGGTATATTTCATTGTTGAAGCTGAAGTAGTTGTGTGTGAGAATGAATTCTATAAGTTTGGTGATGATCTGAGGGCTGTATTTCTGGTTGTGAGTCTGGGAGGAGAGGAAGAGTGAGCAGGCCTCAATTCCATCTCTGTGTGGGATGTTACTATACAGAGATTCTACGTCCATTGTTACCAATATGGAGTTGGCAGGCAATCAGATACAGACAATGGGACCAAACCCTGCGCCAAACCGCGCTGTAAACTCTGTCAACACATCTGCACAAATTCTGAGGCCTCCCACAACAACAAGGCATACAACATCAAGGGACAATACTCCTGCACCACAGAGAATGTAGTCTACATGATACAATGCACCAAGTGTGACCTGGGATGTTACATTGGTGAGACCAGTCAGCCACTCAACAAAAGGATGAACCTCCACAGATCGTCCATCAACAACCATAGAGAAAAGGACTATTGCACCCCAGTTGGACACCATTTCACCCAAACAGGTCACTCCCTACAGGACCTCAAAATCAAGATCCTGAAAGGAAACTTCAAGAACACCCAGGAAAGAAAGACATTTGAAGCCAAAATGATAGTTCTTTATGACTCCAAGAACAGAGGACTTAATGTGGATTTAAATGGGCACTGTCATGAAAACCAAAAATTGATATGTTGTAGTACTTCAGTACTACAACATATCTCTAATATAGTTTAATTAAAAAAAGTGATTTTAAAACAGTTTAAAATCACTTTTAAATTCGGCCACTAGGGGTCGCCCTCCTAGTGGCCGAATGCATTCAGCAGTGACGTCACCACTGAATTTCGACTCGTTGAAGCCTGGCAACGAGTCGAAATTCAGGCACTGCAGTGCTCGCTCCCGCATGTCAATCAAACAGGCGGGAGCGAGCGCTTTGAAGGAAGAAGACGCGCGCAGGCTCGGGGACAAGGTAAAGTATTATGTTCACTGTATTATGTATACTGTTCACCTATACAGTATGCCTCCAGTTCCCCCACTACAACTCCCAGCATGCCCTGGGAGTTTTAGTGGGGAAGCCTGGAGGGACACTGTAGGTGAACTGAGGGGGAGTGGGTTGAGCGGAGCAGCGGGGCCGGGGGGGGGGGGGATTTGCGGGCTGCTCGGCGTGGAGGCAGTACTCTGGGTGAACTAAGGGGGAGGGGGAGGGAGTTGAGTGGCGCGACGGGGGCGGGGGAGGGTTTGCGGGCTGCACGGCGGGTGATGTGCTCCGGTGTTCATCTATACAGAGTGCCTCCAGTTGTTTCCCCACTACAACTCCCAGCATGCCCTGACAGCCAATAGATGTCAGGGCAAGCTGGGAGTTGCAGTGGGGGAAAAGCTGGAGGCACCCTGTATAGGTGAACTACGGGCGGAAGTGCCGGCCCCAGCAGGCATCAGTGACGTGGTGCCTGCTGGGGAAGTCTGCCTGGTAGTGAGCACACTACCAGGCAGACAAAAAAGCGTTTTTAATATGTAAAAAAAAAAATTAAAGGCAGGGAGGGGGTTAGGGATAGGTGGGTAATAGGCAGGGACAGAAAAGAAAAAAAAAGTGATGGTGGGAGCTACCCTTTAAGCTTCTTATCCCATTATCAAAATTTCCTATAACCTTTGCTAAACTCTCTACTCTCTCCCTGCTCTAACACCATCACACCCCTGCTCCCCCTCCCCTGTCTAAGTCTTATCTTCAGTCTATGGTCATGTAGTAAAATTGTCTGTCCAGCGTAACCACTATTCTCACCTCTGCTCTCCAGCCCCCCCCCCCATCCTTATCTGTATCTATCGTCCTATTGCTATACAATTTATGGCCCAACTTAATGTCCATTCTCCACTAATGTTGTTTTAACCCCTGCATATTTTGTGAGATAGAACCTGTGTTTTCTCCTTGTGAGCTCAGAAATGCTTATGACTTGATAAAGGGAGGAATCCCGAAAGCTTGTCTCTACAAAATCTTGTTAGTCCAATAAAAAAGGTATTACAAGATACTGCAACTACCGATGATTTTGCTTTTTGCATCACTGGACTAATACGGCTACTCCTAACTAATCTATATATATATATATATATATATATATATATATATATATATATATATATATATATAAATATATATATATATATATATATATATATATCGCACATCCTCGTTCTACATATCAAGTAAATGATCTGCCTGAACACTTCCCTTTATCTATTTTGCATTAGAAGGGTTTGCATGCCTGACTTGTGATTGTCTTATTCAGCTCACAATGAAGCACAAGCATTGAGCTGGCACAAATCCACATAAAAGAAAAAAAGCAAACAGCGAATAGCAAAGAAAAGAAAAAAAACACTGAAGGATATATAAAAGACTTGTAAATTATAGAGAAGAGCTGCTTTCAGATATATCTTTTTTATATCATCATCTGACAAAATATTGTTCAGAAGTGAGGGTTGCAATGCAATTTCCGCACCGTTAAATGAGCTTGGGGAAAAGGAGTATCATCCCCTGAAGACTGAAGGCAAACATTTGCTTTTTCTACTTTAGAATATCAATTCCCTCACTTTAGGTTACACATGTTTCTCAACCAGTGTGCCTCCTGCTGTTGAAAAATTACAACTCCCAGCATGCCCGGACAGCCAACGGCTGTCCGGGCATGCTGGGAGTTGTAGTTTTGCAACAGCTGGAGGCATACTGGTTGAGAAACTCTGTCCGTGGTCACCTCTAGGGCTCATGCACACAGTTACAGAGCTTGTATGGCATTTTATGTATCTGTACAACCCATGTGCTCTGCTATAAGGCTCTGTTGAGCCCAGTCCTCAAGGTTCACCAATGGTCCAGCTTTTTTATTTTTTGTCTATTCTATTACAATGGAGTAACCGTAAAAATAAATAAAAAACAGAATGTTGTTAGGCCTTAGGGACTGGATGGGGACCACTGCTAAAGTATTACTTTTAGAGAATACCTATATACAGAGGCCTAGCTTCTAGCTTCTGGGCCCTGATACAAGATCTGTGTTACGCCGAGCGCTCCGGGTCCCCGCTCCTCCCCGGAGCGCTCGCAGCGTTCTCTTATTCACAGCGCCCCGGTCAGACCTGCTGACCGGGTGCGCTGCGATATTACTCCCAGCCGGGATGCGATTCGCGATGCGGGACGCGCCCGCTCGCGATGCGCATCTCGGCTCCCGTACCTGACCCGTTCCCCGTCTGTGTTGTCCCGGCGCGCGCGGCCCCGCTCCTTAGGGCGCGTGCGCGCCGGGTCTCTGCCATTTAAAGGGCCGCTGCGCCACTGATTGGCGCAGCAGGCTTGATTAGTGTGTTCACCTGTGCACTCCCTACTTATACCTCACTTCCCCTGCACTCCCTCGCCGGATCTTGTTGCCATTGTGCCAGTGAAAGCGTTTCCTTGTGTGTTCCTAGCCTGTGTTCCAGACCTTCTGCCGTTGCCCCTGACTACGATCCTTGCTGCCTGCCCCGACCTTCTGCTACGTCTGACCTTGCTCTTGTCTACTCCCTTGTACCGCGCCTATCTTCAGCAGTCAGAGAGGTTGAGCCGTTGCCGGTGGATACGACCTGGTTGCTACCGCCGCTGCAAGACCATCCCGCTTTGCGGCGGGCTCTGGTGAACACCAGTAGTGACTTAGAACCAGTCCACCAACACGGTCCACGCCAACCCCTCTCTGGCACAGAGGATCCACCTCCAGCCAGCCGAATCGTGACAATCTGCAATAGGGCCCCAAATTCCAATAATAATACTGTTCTATAATGGGGCAGATGTGCTTTGGGGCCCCCTTAGGGATCAGGGCTAGTGGGGAGCAGCATATGCCATACTCGAATTCACGATATTTTGCGAATATATGGATGAATATCCATCCTATATTCTCGAAATTCACATATTCGATATATTCGCAGTTATTTTAGCATGTGCGCATGCAGATAACTATCTATCTATCTATATTATCTTTATTATCTATCTCATATCTATCTATCTCATATCTATCTCATATCTATCTCATATTTATCTATCTCATATCTATCTATCTATCTCCTATCTATCCATCTATCTCATATCTATCTATCCATCTATCTCATATCTATCTATATTATCTATCTCATATCTATCTATCTATCTATCTCCTATCTATCCATCTATCTCATATCTGTCTATCTATCTATCTATTTCATATCTATCTATCTCATATCTATCTATCTATCTATCTCCTATCTATCCATCTATCTCATATCTATCTATCTATCTATTTCATATCTATCTATCTCATATCTATCTCATATCTATCTATCTATCTATCTATCTCCTATCTATCCATCTATCTCATATCTATCTATCTATCTCATATCTATCTATCTATCTATCTATCTCCTATCTATCCATCTATCTCCTATCTATCCATCTATCTCATATCTATCTATATTATCTATCTCATAGCTATCTATCTATCTATCTATCTATCTATCTATCTATCTCCTATCTATCCATCTATCTCCTATCTATCCATCTATCTCATATCTATCTATCTATCTATCTATTTCATATCTATCTATATCATATCTATCTATCTATCTATCTCATATCTATCTATCTACAACTGAGATCAAAATCATCTCTTTAAAGGGGTACTCCGGTGGAAAACTTTTTTATTTATTTATTTTTAATCAACTGGTGCCAGAAAGTTGAACAGATTTGTAAATTATTTCTATTAAAAAATCTTTATCCATCCAGTACTTTTTAGCAGCTATATGGTACAGAGGAATTCTTTTCTTTTTGAATTTCTTTTTTGTCTTGTCCACAGTGCTCTCTGCTGACACCTGATGCCGTTTCAGGAACTGTCCAAAGCAGAAGAAAATCCCCATAGCAAACCTATGCTACTCTGGACAGTTCCTGACACGGGCAGAGGTGTCAGCAGAAAGAACTGTGGACAAGACAAAAAATAAATTAAAAAAGAAAAATAATTTTCTCTGTAGCATACAGCTGCTAATAAGTACTGGAAGGGTAAATTTTTTTTTATAGAAGTAATTTACAAATCTGTTTAACTTTCTGGAACCAGTTCATTTAAAAAAAGCAAAAAAAGTTTTACACCGGAGTACCCCTTTTAACGTGTATTGGGCTGTTCCATTTCTCCTCTGGCAGCAGATATTAGGAGAAAGAATGATCGAGCATGTTGGATTTCTAGATGGCCAATCTACGGTTTCCATAGGACATATCCCACTGCAAAACTTCACTCTCTCTATAGAAAACCCAAACATGGCTGGAGATAATCGAGGCAATGCATTTGTATGGTGGAGTCAGGAACAGGAAGTGGTCGTCCGACAGCTATTCAAAAAGTGTATTGGCACTTAAAAAAGAGTTTGAAGCCTTGAAATATGACTGGGGATTATTTGCCAAACCAAAATCTCCAAAAGTAAAAAAAAAAAAAAAAAAAAAGTAAAAAAGTAAAAAAATGTATGTTTGACATGTCGTCCAGATACGTTAAAAGTTTAAACGGCACCGGGTCTCTTTCCTGAGACCCACTCCGATCACAGGTTATTAGCCAGTAAAGTGCATATAAGCACACGCTTCACTCTCTGGCTGTCAATCAAATCCCACTCTTTCACTGCATTAGTCCAGTTGTCTCCAAACATGACTGGGGATTATTTTCCAAACCAGAATCTCCTCCAAAAGTAAATAAATAAAATAAAAAAGTAAAAAAAAGTAATGTTTGACATGTTGTCTAGATATGTGGAGTCAGGAACAGGAAGTGGTCGTCCGACAGCTATTCAAAAAGTGTATTGGCACTTACAAAAAGAGTTTGAAGCCTTGAAACATGACTGGGGATTATTCGCCAAACCAGAATCTCCTCCAAAAGTAAAAACATTTTTTTTTAAATAATAAAAAGGGTAAAAGTAAAAAAATTAATGTTTGACATGTCGTCCAGATACATTAAAAGTTTAGACCCACTCCGATCACAGATTATTAGCCAGTAAAGTGCATATTAGCACACGCTTCACTCTCTGGCTGTCAATCGAATCTCACTCTTTCACTGCATTAGTCTCCGGACTGTGGCCTTCCAGCTGCTGCATAACTACAACTCCCAGCGTGCCCGGACAGCCAACGGCTGTCCGGGCATGCTGGGAGTTGTAGTTTTGCAGCAGCTGGAGAGCCACAATTTGTAAAGAGTAAAGAGCACTGCTTTGCACTTCCCCGGCTAATGGCTAATAACTGGTGATCGGAGGGGGTCTCAGGAGTGAGACCCGATGCGATTTAAACTTTTAAATCACATGACAGTAACGCTATAAGGTACTCTCTCTTATTTTCGGAGGAGATTCTGGCTAGGCTTACAATCCCCGGTCATGTTTCAAGGCTCTTAAAGCAGGTGAACATTGGCTTTCAGGGATGCTACCTCCTATAGGTGGAACCGGAGAGCATGCTCTCTCTTCCTTCTGGAGAAGGGCTACTTTGCATAGTCTGCTGATTATGAATACATATAACCAATCTAGAGCATAACCAATGCATTAATAATCTAAATCCAACAAAAAACAAAAGGAGACCCTGTGCACAAGTACATTTTTGGATAAAATTTTACTTACTGTAAAAAAATGTAGTCAGTTCTGTGACATCACTCTTGCACACTGCAACAAAAATACAAACTAGTTAAATAACTAAACAAGATACAGTAGTAATAACAATACTAATAATACTAATAATAACAAAAGTATTATTATTATAATTTTTTATGATTATTATTATTTTATTCCACATTTATTTGTCCTAAAGGCCCCCTGTAGAGATGAGCGAACTTACAGTAAATTCGATTCGTCACGAACTTCTCGGCTCAGCAGTTGATGACTTATCCTGCGTAAATTAGTTCAGCTTTCCGGTGCTCCGGTGGGCTGGAAAAGGTGGATACATTCCTAGAAAAGAGTCTCCTAGGACTGTATCCACCTTTTCCAGCCCATCGGAGCACCGGAAAGCTGAACTAATTTATGCAGGATAAGTCAGCAACCGCCGAGCCGAGAAGTTCGTGACGAATCGAATTTACTGTAAGTTCGCTCATCTCTAGCCCACTGTGTTAAAGCGGAACAACTTACAACAATACTTGGACCCAGGAATCTGCAATGGTCTAATATAATCCTAATAGTAAGTAAATATGATACTTTCTGCTATTATTTTTGGCTCAGTGCACCCCCCCCACCATTGCCAATGTTAACAATACTTCACATTGCAGGTCTCTCTGCCAAAGGGTTTCACTGCTGGGAGCCTCTTGATCAGCTATTTGCTATGGCAGAGCTGAAATCCAAACTGTAGCTGCTGAATGAAGCCTCATCTTTAACCCCTTAAGGGCCATTTTTCGTACTTTCGTTTTTTGTTTTTTTTCCCTCCTAGCCATAACTCTTATTTTATCATTAGTGTTGAGCACGAATATTCCTAATGATAATTTTTATTGCGAATATCGGCACTTTGTGAATTTAGCGAATATTTAGAATATAGTGCTACATATTTGGAATGATGAATATAATTTTTTTTTTCACATGCGAATTTTTATGCGAATTTTCCAAGCAAATTTTCGCATGAAAAAAAAAAGTGAACGAACATAGCGAAAATGCGAATTTAACGAACATAGGACTTATAATTGTCAATATATTCGTGACATATCGCAAATTTGAATATGGCCCTTGCCGCTCATCGCTATTTATCATCTACACACCCATATGAAGGCTTGTTATTTGCGGGACCAATTGTACTTTGTAATGACTTATGTTACGCCGAGCGCTCCGGGTCCCCGCTCCTCCCCGGAGCGCTCGCTACACTCTCGCTATTGCAGCGCTCCGGTCAGATCCACTGACCCGGTGCGCTGCGATCCTGCCTCCAGCCGGGATGCGATTCGCGATGCGGGTGGCGCCCGCTCGCGATGCACACCCCGGCTCCCGTACCTGACTCGCTCTCCGTCGGTCCTGTCCCGGCGCGCGCGGCCCCGCTCCCTAGGGCGCGCGCGCGCCGGGTCTCTGCGATTTAAAGGGCCACTGCGCCGCTGATTGGCGCAGTGGTTCTAATTAGTGTGTTCACCTGTGCACTCCCTATGTATACCTCACTTCCCCTGCACTCCCTCGCCGGATCTTGTTGCCATTGTGCCAGTGAAAGCGTTTCCTTGTGTGTTCCTAGCCTGTGTTCCAGACCTCCTGCCGTTGCCCCTGACTACGATCCTTGCTGCCTGCCCCGACCTTCTGCTACGTCCGACCTTGCTTCTGTCTACTCCCTTGTACCGCGCCTATCTTCAGCAGTCAGAGAGGTTGAGCCGTTGCTAGTGGATACGACCTGGTCACTACCGCCGCAGCAAGACCATCCCGCTTTGCGGCGGGCTCTGGTGAACACCAGTAGTGACTTAGAACCGGTCCACTAGCACGGTCCACGCCAATCCCTCTCTGGCACAGAGGATCCACCTTCTGCCAGCCGGCATCGTGACAGTAGATCCGGACATGGATCCCGCTGAAGTTCCTCTGCCAGTTGTCGCCGACCTCACCACGGTGGTCGCCCAGCAGTCACAACAGATAGCGCAACAAGGCCACCAGCTGTCTCAACTGACCGTGATGCTACAGCAGCTACTACCACAGCTTCAGCAATCATCTCCTCCGCCAGCTCCTGCACCTCCTCCGCAGCGAGTGGCCGCTTCAGGCCTACGACTATCCTTGCCGGATAAATTTGATGGGGACTCTAAATTTTGCCGTGGCTTTCTTTCTCAATGTTCCCTGCACTTGGAGATGATGTCGGACCAGTTTCCTACTGAAAGGTCTAAGGTGGCTTTCGTAGTCAGCCTTCTGTCTGGAAAAGCTCTGTCATGGGCCACACCGCTCTGGGACCGCAATGACCCCGTCACTGCCTCCGTACACTCCTTCTTCTCGGAAATTCGAAGTGTCTTTGAGCAACCTGCCCGAGCCTCTTCTGCTGAGACTGCCCTGTTGAACCTGGTCCAGGGTAATTCTTCCGTTGGCGAGTACGCCGTACAATTCCGTACTCTTGCTTCAGAACTATCCTGGAATAATGAGGCCCTCTGCGCGACCTTTAAAAAAGGCCTATCCAGCAACATTAAAGATGTTCTGGCCGCACGAGAAATCCCTGCTAACCTACATGAACTCATTCATCTAGCCACTCGCATTGACATGCGTTTTTCCGAAAGGCGTCAGGAGCTCCGCCAGGATATGGACTTTGTTCGCACGAGGCGTTTTTTCTCCCCGGCTCCTCTCTCCTCTGGTCCCCTGCAATCCGTTCCTGTGCCTCCCGCCGTGGAGGCTATGCAGGTTGACCGGTCTCGCCTGACACCTCAAGAGAGGACACGACGCCGCATGGAGAATCTCTGCCTGTACTGTGCCGGTACCGAACACTTCCTGAAGGATTGTCCTATCCGTCCTCCCCGCCTGGAAAGACGTACGCTGACTCCGCACAAAGGTGAGACAGTCCTTGATGTCAACTCTGCTTCTCCACGTCTTACTGTGCCTGTGCGGATATCTACCTCTACCTTCTCCTTCTCTACTATGGCCTTCTTGGATTCCGGATCTGCAGGAAATTTTATCTTGGCCTCTCTCATCAACAGGTTCAACATCCCGGTGACCAGTCTCGCCAGACCCCTCTACATCAATTGTGTTAACAATGAAAGATTGGACTGTACCATACGTTTTCGCACGGAGCCCCTCCTAATGTGCATCGGACCTCATCACGAAAAAATTGAGTTTTTGCTCCTCCCCAATTGCACTTCTGAAATTCTCCTTGGACTACCCTGGCTTCAACACCATTCCCCAACCCTGGATTGGTCTACAGGGGAGATCAAGAGTTGGGGTAACTCTTGTTTCAAGGACTGCCTTAAACCGGTTCCCAGTACTCCCTGCCGTGACCCTGTGGTTCCCCCTGTAACCGGTCTCCCTAAGGCCTATATGGACTTTGCTGATGTATTTTGCAAAAAACAAGCTGAGACTCTACCTCCTCACAGGCCTTATGACTGTCCTATTGACCTCCTCCCGGGCACTACTCCACCCCGGGGCAGAATTTATCCTCTGTCCGCCCCAGAGACTCTTGCTATGTCTGAGTACATCCAGGAAAATTTAAAAAAGGGCTTTATCCGCAAATCCTCCTCTCCTGCCGGAGCTGGATTTTTCTTTGTGTCCAAAAAAGATGGCTCCCTACGTCCTTGCATTGACTACCGCGGTCTTAATAAAATCACGGTAAAGAACCGCTATCCTCTACCTCTTATCTCTGAACTCTTTGATCGCCTCCAAGGTGCCCACATCTTTACCAAACTGGACTTAAGAGGTGCTTATAATCTCATCCGCATCAGGGAGGGGGATGAATGGAAAACGGCATTTAACACTAGAGATGGACACTTTGAGTATCTGGTCATGCCCTTTGGCCTGTGCAACGCCCCTGCCGTCTTCCAAGACTTTGTTAATGAAATTTTTCGTGATCTCTTATATTCCTGTGTTGTTGTGTATCTGGACGATATTCTGATTTTTTCTGCCAACCTAGAAGAACACCGCCAACATGTCCGCATGGTTCTTCAGAGACTTTGTGACAATCAACTTTATGCCAAAATGGAGAAATGTCTGTTTGAATGTCAATCTCTTCCTTTCCTAGGATACTTGGTCTCTGGCCGGGGACTACAAATGGATCCAGACAAACTCTCTGCCGTCTTAGATTGGCCACGCCCCTCCGGACTCCGTGCTATCCAACGTTTTTTGGGGTTCGCCAATTATTACAGACAATTTATTCCTCATTTTTCCACCATTGTGGCCCCTATCGTGGCCTTAACCAAAAAGAATGCCAATCCTAAGTCATGGCCTCCTCAAGCGGAAGACGCCTTTAAACGGCTCAAGGCTGCCTTTTCTTCTGCTCCCGTGCTCTCCAGACCCGACCCATCTAAACCCTTCCTATTGGAGGTTGATGCCTCCTCAGTAGGAGCTGGAGCGGTTCTTCTACAAAAAAATTCTTCCGGGCATGCTGTTACTTGTGGTTTTTTTTCTAGGACCTTTTCTCCGGCGGAGAGGAACTACTCCATTGGGGATCGAGAGCTACTGGCCATTAAATTAGCACTTGAGGAATGGAGGCATCTGCTGGAAGGATCAAAATTTCCAGTTATTATTTACACCGATCACAAGAATCTCTCCTATCTCCAGTCTGCCCAATGGCTGAATCCTCGCCAGGCCAGGTGGTCTCTGTTCTTTGCCCGGTTTAATTTTGAAATTCACTTTCGCCCTGCCGATAAGAACATTAGGGCCGATGCTCTCTCTCGTTCCTCGGACGCCTCGGAAGTAGAGCTCTCTCCGCAACACATCATTCCTCCTGACTGCCTGATCTCCACTTCTCCAGCCTCCATCAGGCAAACTCCTCCAGGGAAGACCTTCGTCTCTCCACGCCAACGCCTCGGAATCCTCAAATGGGGTCACTCCTCCCATCTCGCAGGCCATGCGGGCATCAAGAAATCCGTGCAACTCATCTCTCGTTTCTATTGGTGGCCGACTCTGGAGACGGATGTTGTTGATTTTGTGCGGGCCTGCACTGTCTGTGCCCGGGATAAGACTCCTCGCCAGAAGCCCGCTGGTCTTCTTCATCCTCTGCCTATCCCCGAACAGCCTTGGTCTCTGATTGGTATGGACTTTATTACAGACTTACCCCCATCCCGTGGCAACACTGTTGTTTGGGTGGTCGTTGATCGATTTTCCAAGATGGCACTTTTCATTCCTCTTCCTGGTCTTCCTTCAGCGCCTCAGTTGGCAAAACAATTTTTTGTACACATTTTTCGTCTTCACGGGTTGCCCACGCAGATCGTCTCGGATAGAGGCGTCCAATTCGTGTCAAAATTCTGGAGGGCTCTCTGTAAACAACTCAAGATTAAATTAAACTTTTCTTCTGCTTATCATCCTCAGTCCAATGGGCAAGTAGAAAGAGTTAACCAGGTCCTGGGTGATTATTTACGGCATTTTGTTTCCTCCCGCCAGGATGACTGGGCAGATCTTCTACCATGGGCCGAATTCTCGTATAACTTCAGAGTCTCTGAGTCTTCTTCCAAATCCCCATTTTTCGTGGTGTACGGCCGTCACCCTCTTCCCCCCCTCCCTACTCCCTTGCCCTCTGGTTTGCCCGCTGTGGATGAAATAACTCGTGATCTTTCCACCATATGGAAAGAGACCCAAAATTCTCTCTTACAGGCTTCATCACGCATGAAGAAGTTTGCTGATAAGAAAAGAAGAGCTCCCCCCATTTTTTCTCCCGGAGACAAGGTATGGCTCTCCGCTAAATATGTCCGCTTCCGTGTTCCCAGCTACAAATTGGGACCACGCTATCTTGGTCCTTTCAAAATTTTGTGCCAGATTAATCCTGTCTCTTACAAACTTCTTCTTCCTCCTTCTCTTCGTATTCCTAATGCCTTTCACGTTTCTCTTCTTAAACCACTCATCATCAACCGTTTCTCTCCCAAACTTGTTTCTCCCACTCCTGTTTCCGGCTCCTCGGACATCTTCTCCGTGAAGGAGATACTGGCCTCCAAGAGGGTCAGAGGGAAAACCTTTTTTTTGGTCGATTGGGAGGGCTGTGGTCCTGTAGAGAGATCCTGGGAACCTGAGGACAATATCCTAGACAAAAGTCTGGTCCTCAGGTTCTCAGGCTCTAAGAAGAGGGGGAGACCCAAGGGGGGGGGGTACTGTTACGCCGAGCGCTCCGGGTCCCCGCTCCTCCCCGGAGCGCTCGCTACACTCTCGCTATTGCAGCGCTCCGGTCAGATCCACTGACCCGGTGCGCTGCGATCCTGCCTCCAGCCGGGATGCGATTCGCGATGCGGGTGGCGCCCGCTCGCGATGCGCACCCCGGCTCCCGTACCTGACTCGCTCTCCGTCGGTCCTGTCCCGGCGCGCGCGGCCCCGCTCCCTAGGGCGCGCGCGCCGGGTCTCTGCGATTTAAAGGGCCACTGCGCCGCTGATTGGCGCAGTGGTTCTAATTAGTGTGTTCACCTGTGCACTCCCTATGTATACCTCACTTCCCCTGCACTCCCTCGCCGGATCTTGTTGCCATTGTGCCAGTGAAAGCGTTTCCTTGTGTGTTCCTAGCCTGTGTTCCAGACCTCCTGCCGTTGCCCCTGACTACGATCCTTGCTGCCTGCCCCGACCTTCTGCTACGTCCGACCTTGCTTCTGTCTACTCCCTTGTACCGCGCCTATCTTCAGCAGTCAGAGAGGTTGAGCCGTTGCTAGTGGATACGACCTGGTCACTACCGCCGCAGCAAGACCATCCCGCTTTGCGGCGGGCTCTGGTGAACACCAGTAGTGACTTAGAACCGGTCCACTAGCACGGTCCACGCCAATCCCTCTCTGGCACAGAGGATTCACCTTCTGCCAGCCGGCATCGTGACAACTTACTTCATTTTTCCATAATATATACTTTACTCAGAAACAAAAAAAAGTGAAAAAAAGCAGCTTTGCGAATATGGGAGGGCTTTTTTATTACACTGTTTACCGTGTGATCAAAATAACATGTTATCTTGATACTTTAGGTTGGCCTGATTATAGCAATGCCACATTTTTATAGTTCCCATCATGTTGTACTAATCTAAAAAAAATTCTAAACTTTTTAGAAATTTTTTTTCCGCCATTTTCTAACCCAGATAACTTTATTATTTTTTATGTGGGGCTCATTTTTTGCACCATAATCTGTTTTTTTTTATTGGTACCATTGTGATATTGATCAGACATTTTAATCTCTTTTTACCTAATTTTTTTCCTGGGATATGATGTGAATAAAAAAGCGCATTTCTGACTTTTGGTATTTTTTTTTTATGTTTATGCCATTTACCATAACATGACAATACCAAATATGTGGGTATTTCCATTGAGCTACATTGATCTGTGGAATAAGTAGTAGTATAATGTAATTATATATATATATATATATATATATATATATGTGTGTGTGTTGTCCCAGTACAGTATATAATCCCATACAGTACTTAGGCCCTGTCAGGTGAGTCCCTCTGAGTCCTATGAGCTCTCCTGCAGTGTCTCCCCCATTGTGTTATCTGTATATTTGGTGTATTAGGTATAAAGCACCTTTAAGGACCTTTGAGTTAGTCACATGATGTTGTTGTCACATGTTTGTTACCCAGGGAGCACCAGCTAACCAGGTGACCTGCAGCTTGACCTTTGGGTTTCTTGCTCAGCCCCCCCCCCCCCCCCCTTTATAAGAGGGGCAGCCATTACAATCTCTTTGATTCACTCCTGCTGAGATACAGTAAAAAGCAGACGTCTCAGAGCCCGTGTCCAGCACAACTAGAGGCCTCAAGCCTAACCAGCAGCCACATGTCAGTAAGTCAGGTCGTCTATGTCTGCTGTCACTACCTACAGTCATGTCTATAGTCAAGTCTAATATAGTCAGCGTGTCTGAGTTGAAGTCTGTCTAAAGACTGCAAGTCCCAGCAAGCTGCAAGGTCCCCTCTGTGTTACTGGTCACCTCTCTGGGATCCTGGCATAGCTGTAAAGACTGTTACCATCTGTCTACCTCAGTAAAGCTACCGTTAACCCTAACCTAGTCTTGGACTATTATTACCCTGCCTAACCTACCGTTCGGTTGGTTACCGGGAAAACCACGCCCTGGCGTCACAAACATTTAGGGCTACAACATCTGCCCCATACACCTCACCTTCACACCCCGTTGGGCACCACATATGTATATATCACGGTGTCTAATATGTTTAATTTAATGACATTATCAAACCTGACATCAATTCTCTCTCATTTGTAGCCCACACACAATGTTATCAGTTCAACTGTATTTAAGGCTCACGGATATTTGGCGATCAGAAAAGGAATGATTGCCGAACGATGGCGCAATTAAAGGGTTAAGTCATCTAATCACCCACATGATACATTTTATTATGCAAAACAATACATTTAGGGTGCCCCATTAACTTGTCAGCCAACATACCCGCCGTAAAACATGCCATAAATAATGCCAGTACATCTGCTGCGCGTTAGCCGGCCCTGAAACATAGGGCATCAAGCTGCAGAGCTGGCAGGGCGACTGTCTCTATGGCTGATTATCATAACATCGAAAACTGACTGAATCAGGAAATCGTCTCATTCACTGTGCAGGGCACAAGGACAACGCTGGCAAAGTTTCTAAAACGGTCGAAGGAGACAGGATTGTCTGCATACAATAAAATAGGATTTTTAGTTTAGTCTTTATTTAGGATGATGGATCAATACGTGACTACTAACTTTTCTATTTTATTCCTCTTTTAGAGAAAGACTATGATGACACCGCGCCACCTCTGAAACATGGCGGAATTTTCACAATAATTGAACGTTTATCTCACAGGGAAACAGTGGTGTAATGGTGACATCACAATTTTACAGAAACCCATAGATGACATTGGGGCAGATTCACTGTTCCCAATTGGACGGCTCAAATTTTAACACAATTTACACACACACACACAAAAAAAAAATACAAAAAAAAACAGATGCAAATCCTGACTGAAGCTCCCAATAAAGAGATATAGCTTCACTGGAATCAGTGTAACTTACTGGGAAAGAAGAAGTGGCCTAATATTTGACTCTGGCCCAATTGGTGTACAGATACACAAAAGGGGTCATTTATTAACACGTGCAGCTTTTGTTTGCTTTTTTGCCTGTGCAGCACACTAGAGTGCGCCTGGTTCATCCACACTAGTGTGCGCCTGGTTCATCCACACTAGTGTGCGCCTGGTTCATCCACACTAGAGTGCGCCTGGTTCATCCACACTAGTGTGCACCTGGTTCACCCACACTAGACTGAGCCTGGTTCATCCACACTAGTGTGCGCCTGGTTCATCCACACTAGAGTGCGCCTGGTTCATCCACACTAGTGTGCACCTGGTTCACCCACACTAGACTGAGCCTGGTTCATCCACACTAGTGTGCGCCTGGTTCATCCACACTAGTGTGAGCCTGGTTCATCCACACTAGTGTGAGCCTGGTTCGTCCACACTAGAGTGCGCCTGGTTCATCCACACAAGTGTGCACCTGGTTCACCCACACTAGAGTGCGCCTGGTTCATCCACACTAGTGTGCGCCTGGTTCATCCACACTAGTGTGCGCCTGGTTCATCCACACTAGAGTGCGCCTGGTTCATCCACACTAGTGTGCGCCTTGTTCATCCACACTAGTGTGCGCCTGGTTCATCCACACTAGAGTGCGCCTGGTTCATCCACACTAGTGTGGGCCTGGTTCACCCACACTAGTGTGCGCCTGGTTCATCCACACTAGTGTGCGCCTTGTTCATCCACACTAGTGTGCGCCTGGTTCATCCACACTAGTGTGCGCCTGGTTCATCCACACTAGTGTGCGCCTGGTTCACCCACACTAGTGTGCGCCTGGTTCATCCACACTAGTGTGCGCCTGGTTCACCCACACTAGAGTGCGCATGGTTCATCCACACTAGTGTGCGCCTGGTTCATCCACACTAGTGTGCGCCTGGTTCACCCACACTAGTGTGTGCCTGGTTCATCCACACTAGAGTGCGCCTGGTTCATCCACACTAGTGTGCACCTGGTTCACCCACACTAGACTGAGCCTGGTTCATCCACACTAGTGTGCGCCTGGTTCATCCACACTAGAGTGCGCCTGGTTCATCCACACTAGTGTGCACCTGGTTCACCCACACTAGACTGAGCCTGGTTCATCCACACTAGTGTGCGCCTGGTTCATCCACACTAGTGTGAGCCTGGTTCGTCCACACTAGTGTGCGCCTGGTTCATCCACACTAGTGTGAGCCTGGTTCACCCACACTAGAGTGCGCCTGGTTCATCCACACTAGTGTGCGCCTGGTTCATCCACACTAGTGTGCGCCTGGTTCATCCACACTAGAGTGCGCCTGGTTCATCCACACTAGTGTGCGCCTTGTTCATCCACACTAGTGTGCGCCTGGTTCATCCACACTAGTGTGCGCCTGGTTCACCCACACTAGTGTGCGCCTGGTTCATCCACACTAGTGTGCGCCTGGTTCACCCACACTAGAGTGCACATGGTTCATCCACACTAGTGTGCGCCTGGTTCATCCACACTAGTGTGCGCCTGGTTCATCCACACTAGAGTGCGCCTGGTTCATCCACACTAGTGTGCACCTGGTTCACCCACACTAGACTGAGCCTGGTTCATCCACACTAGTGTGCGCCTGGTTCATCCACACTAGAGTGCGCCTGGTTCATCCACACTAGTGTGCACCTGGTTCACCCACACTAGACTGAGCCTGGTTCATCCACACTAGTGTGCGCCTGGTTCATCCACACTAGTGTGAGCCTGGTTCGTCCACACTAGTGTGCGCCTGGTTCATCCACACTAGTGTGAGCCTGGTTCACCCACACTAGAGTGCGCCTGGTTCATCCACACTAGTGTGCGCCTGGTTCATCCACACTAGTGTGCGCCTGGTTCATCCACACTAGAGTGCGCCTGGTTCATCCACACTAGTGTGCGCCTTGTTCATCCACACTAGTGTGCGCCTGGTTCATCCACACTAGTGTGCGCCTGGTTCACCCACACTAGTGTGCGCCTGGTTCATCCACACTAGTGTGCGCCTGGTTCACCCACACTAGAGTGCACATGGTTCATCCACACTAGTGTGCGCCTGGTTCATCCACACTAGTGTGCGCCTGGTTCACCCACACTAATGTGCGCCTGGTTCACCCACACTAGTGTGCGCCTGGTTCACCCACACTAGTGTGCGCCTGGTTCACCCACACTAGTGTGCGCCTGGTTCATCCACACTAGTGTGCGCCTGGTTCATCCACACTAGTGTGCGCCTGGTTCACCCACACTAGTGTGCGCCTGGTTCGTCCACACTAGTGTGCGCCTGGTTCACCCACACTAGTGTGCGCCTGGTTCATCCACACTAGTGTGCGCCTGGTTCATCCACACTAGAGTGCGCCTGGTTCATCCACACTAGTGTGCGCCTGGTTCACCCACACTAGTGTGCGCCTGGTTCATCCACACTAGTGTGCGCCTTGTTCATCCACACTAGTGTGCGCCTGGTTCATCCACACTAGTGTGCGCCTGGTTCTTCCACACTAGTGTGCGCCTGGTTCACCCACACTAGTGTGCGCCTGGTTCATCCACACTAGTGTGCGCCTGGTTCACCCACACTAGAGTGCGCATGGTTCATCCACACTAGTGTGCGCCTGGTTCATCCACACTAGTGTGCGCCTGGTTCACCCACACTAGTGTGCGCCTGGTTCACCCACACTAGTGTGCGCCTGGTTCACCAACACTAGTGTGCGCCTGGTTCACCCACACTAGTGTGCGCCTGGTTCATCCACACTAGTGTGCGCCTGGTTCACCCACACTAGTGTGCGCCTGGTTCATCCACACTAGTGTGCGCCTGGTTCACCCACACTAGAGTGCACATGGTTCATCCACACTAGTGTGCGCCTGGTTCATCCACACTAGTGTGCGCCTGGTTCACCCACACTAATGTGCGCCTGGTTCACCCACACTAGTGTGCGCCTGGTTCACCCACACTAGTGTGCGCCTGGTTCACCCACACTAGTGTGCGCCTGGTTCATCCACACTAGTGTGCGCCTGGTTCATCCACACTAGTGTGCGCCTGGTTCACCCACACTAGTGTGCGCCTGGTTCGTCCACACTAGTGTGCGCCTGGTTCACCCACACTAGTGTGCGCCTGGTTCATCCACACTAGTGTGCGCCTGGTTCATCCACACTAGAGTGCGCCTGGTTCATCCACACTAGTGTGCGCCTGGTTCACCCACACTAGTGTGCGCCTGGTTCATCCACACTAGTGTGCGCCTTGTTCATCCACACTAGTGTGCGCCTGGTTCATCCACACTAGTGTGCGCCTGGTTCTTCCACACTAGTGTGCGCCTGGTTCACCCACACTAGTGTGCGCCTGGTTCATCCACACTAGTGTGCGCCTGGTTCACCCACACTAGAGTGCGCATGGTTCATCCACACTAGTGTGCGCCTGGTTCATCCACACTAGTGTGCGCCTGGTTCACCCACACTAGTGTGCGCCTGGTTCACCCACACTAGTGTGCGCCTGGTTCACCAACACTAGTGTGCGCCTGGTTCACCCACACTAGTGTGCGCCTGGTTCATCCACACTAGTGTGCGCCTGGTTCATCCACACTAGTGTGCGCCTGGTTCACCCACACTAGTGTGCGCCTGGTTCGTCCACACTAGTGTGCGCCTGGTTCGTCCACACTAGTGTGAGCCTGGTTCACCCACACTAGTGTGCGCCTGGTTCATCCACACTAGTGTGCGCCTGGTTCACCCACACTAGTGTGCGCCTGGTTCACCCACACTAGTGTGCGCCTGGTTCGTCCACACTAGTGTGCGCCTGGTTCGTCCACACTAGTGTGCGCCTGGTTCATCCACACTAGTGTGAGCCTGGTTCATCCACACTAGTGTGCGCCTGGTTCATCCACACTAGTGTGAGCCTGGTTCATCCACACTAGTGTGAGCCTGGTTCATCCACACTAGTGTGCGCCTGGTTCATCCACACTAGTGTGCGCCTGGTTCATCCACACTAGTGTACGTGTTACGCCTAGCGCTCCGGGTCCCCGCTCCTCCCCGGAGCGCTCACGGCGTCTCTCTCCCTGCAGCGCCCCGGTCAGTCCCGCTGTCCGGGAGCGCTGCACTGTCATGGCCGTCGGGGATGCGATTCGCACAGCGGGACGCGCCCGCTCGCGAATCGCATCCCAGGTCACTTACCCGTCCCGGTCCCCTGCTGTCATGCGCTGGCGCGCGCGGCTCCGCTCTCTAGGGCGCGCGCGCGCCAGCTCTCTGAGACTTAAAGGGCCAGTGCACCAATGATTGGTGCCTGGCCCAATTAGCTTAATTGGCTCCCACCTGCTCCCAGACTATATCTGCTCACTGCCCCTGCACTCCCTTGCCGGATCTTGTTGCCTTGTGCCAGTGAAAGCGTTTAGTGTGTCCAAAGCCTGTGTTACCTGAACTTCTGCTATCCATCTTGACTACGAACCTTGCCGCCTGCCCCGACCTTCTGCTACGTCTGACCTTGCCTCTGCCTAGTCCTTCTGTCCCACGCCTTCTCAGCAGTCAGCGAGGTTGAGCCGTTGCTAGTGGATACGACCTGGTTGCTACTGCCGCAGCAAGACCATCCCGCTTTGCGGCGGGCTCTGGTGAACACCAGTAGCCTCTTAGAACCGGTCCACTAGCACGGTCCACGCCAATCCCTCGTTGACACAGAGGATCCACTACCTGTGAGCCGAATCGTGACAGTAGATCCGGCCATGGATCCCGCTGAGGTGCCGCTGCCAAGTCTCGCTGACCTTCCCACGGTGGTCGCTCAGCAATCGCAGCAGATTGCCCAACAAGGACAGCAGCTGTCGCAGTTGACCGCCATGTTACAGCAACTTCTGCCTCTGCTACAGCAGCAACCATCTCCTCCGCCAGCTCCTGCACCTCCTCCGCAGCGAGTGGCCGCTCCTAGCCTCCGCTTGTCCCTGCCGGACAAATTTGATGGGGACTCTAAACTCTGCCGTGGATTTTTGTCTCAGTGTTCCCTGCATATGGAGATGTTGTCGGACTTGTTTCCTACAGAACGGTCTAAGGTGGCGTTCGTAGTAAGCCTTCTTTCAGGAAAGGCCTTGTCTTGGGCCACACCGCTCTGGGACCGCAATGATCCTGCCACAGCCACAGTCCAGTCCTTCTTCGCTGAAGTCCGGAGTGTCTTCGAGGAGCCAGCCCGAGCTTCTTCTGCCAAGACTGCCCTGTTGAACCTGGTCCAGGGTAATTCTTCAGTGGGCGAGTACGCCATCCAATTTCGTACTCTTGCTTCCGAGTTATCATGGAATAACGAGGCTCTCTGCGCGACCTTTAAAAAAGGCCTATCCAGTCGCATCAAGGATGTGCTGGCCGCACGAGAGATTCCTGCCAACCTGCAAGAACTCATCCATTTGGCTACCCGCATTGACATGCGTTTTTCTGAGCGACACCAAGAGCTCCGCCAGGAAAAAGACTTAGATCTCTGGGCACCTCTCCCACAGTATCCGTTGCAATCTACGCCTGGGCCTCCCGCCGAGGAGGCCATGCAAGTGGATCAGTCTCGCCTGACCCAGGAAGAGAGGAACCGCCGTAGGGAAGAAAATCTCTGTCTGTACTGTGCCAGTACCGAGCATTTCTTGGTGGATTGCCCTATCCATCCTCCACGTCTGGGAAACGCACGCACGCACCCAGCTCACGTGGGTGTGGCGTCTCTTGGTTCTAAGTCTGCTTCTCCACGTCTCACGGTGCCCGTGCGGATTTCTCCTTCAGCCAACTCCTCCCTCTCAGCCGTGGCCTGCTTGGACTCTGGTGCCTCTGGGAATTTTATTTTGGAGTCGTTTGTGAATAAATTCAGCATCCCGGTGACCCGTCTCGTCAAGCCGCTCTACATTTCCGCGGTCAATGGAGTCAGACTGGATTGCACCGTGCGTTACCGCACAGAACCCCTCCTGATGTGTATTGGATCCCACCACGAAAGGATTGAGTTATTCGTCCTTCCCAACTGTACCTCTGAGGTCCTCCTCGGTCTGCCATGGCTCCGGCTTCATTCTCCCACCCTTGATTGGACCACCGGGGAGATCAAGAACTGGGACTCTGCCTGCCATAGGAAGTGCCTCCCCCCCCCTCCCAGTCCCGTCAGGCAAGCCTCAGTGCCTCCTCATGGCCCCCGTCCTGGTGACACACTGCCCCGTGCCAGGCTTCGCCCTCTGCCCTCCCTCCCCATTCCCACTCCTGCTGTACTGCCTGCCGTTGAGGAAACCCTCCAGTCTTTCCCGGTGTCCTCATCCCAGGGGAGGCAGTTACCGGACAAAGAAAAGGGGAGACCTAAGGGGGGGGGTACTGTTACGCCTAGCACTCCGGGTCCCCGCTCCTCCCCGGAGCGCTCACGGCGTCTCTCTCCCTGCAGCGCCCCGGTCAGTCCCGCTGTCCGGGAGCGCTGCACTGTCATGGCCGTCGGGGATGCGATTCGCACAGCGGGACGCGCCCGCTCGCGAATCGCATCCCAGGTCACTTACCCGTCCCGGTCCCCTGCTGTCATGCGCTGGCGCGCGCGGCTCCGCTCTCTAGGGCGCGCGCGCGCCAGCTCTCTGAGACTTAAAGGGCCAGTGCACCAATGATTGGTGCCTGGCCCAATTAGCTTAATTGGCTCCCACCTGCTCCCAGACTATATCTGCTCACTGCCCCTGCACTCCCTTGCCAGATCTTGTTGCCTTGTGCCAGTGAAAGCGTTTAGTGTGTCCAAAGCCTGTGTTACCTGAACTTCTGCTATCCATCTTGACTACGAACCTTGCCGCCTGCCCCGACCTTCTGCTACGTCTGACCTTGCCTCTGCCTAGTCCTTCTGTCCCACGCCTTCTCAGCAGTCAGCGAGGTTGAGCCGTTGCTAGTGGATACGACCTGGTTGCTACTGCCGCAGCAAGACCATCCCGCTTTGCGGCGGGCTCTGGTGAACACCAGTAGCCTCTTAGAACCGGTCCACTAGCACGGTCCACGCCAATCCCTCGTTGACACAGAGGATCCACTACCTGTGAGCCGAATCGTGACAGTACGCCTGGTTCATCCACACTAGTGTGCGCCTGATTCACCCACACTAGTGTGTGCCTGGTTCATCCACACTAGTGTGCGCCTGGTTCACCCACACTAGTGTGCGCCTGGTTCATCCACACTAGTGTGCGCCTGGTTCATCCACACTAGTGTGCGCCTGGTTCGTCCACACTAGTGTGCGCCTGGTTCGTCCACACTAGTGTGCGCCTGGTTCGTCCACACTAGTGTGCGCCTGGTTCGTCCACACTAGTGTGAGCCTGGTTCATCCACACTAGTGTGCGCCTGGTTCATCCACACTAGTGTGCGCCTGGTTCGTCCACACTAGTGTGCGCCTGGTTCGTCCACACTAGTGTGAGCCTGGTTCATCCACATTAGTGTGCGCCTGGTTCATCCACACTAGTGTGAGCCTGGTTCATCAGCACTAGTGTGCGCCTGGTTCATCCACACTAGTGTGAGCCTGGTTCATCCACACTAGTGTGAGCCTGGTTCATCCACACTAGTGTGAGCCTGGTTCATCCACACTAGTGTGCGCCTGGTTCACCCACACTAGTGTGCGCCTGGTTCGTCCACACTAGTGTGCGCCTGGTTCATCCACACTAGTGTGCGCCTGGTTCCTCCACACTAGTGTGCGCCTGGTTCACCCACACTAGTATGCGCCTGGTTCACCCACCCTAGTGTGCGCCTGGTTCGTCCACACTAGTGTGCGCCTGGTTCATCCACACTAGTGTGCGCCTGGTTCATCCACACTAGTGTACGCCTGGTTCATCCACACTAGTGTGCGCCTGGTTCATCCACACTAGTGTGCGCCTGGTTCATCTGTTATATTTATAAAGATACCTGCGTCTTTTAATAATGTTGGCTGATGTTTATGAAGTTGTTGTGGAGTAAACTTGTCAGTCAGCCCAGCAAGGCCGCCCACACCTGCTTCCAACCAGAGGCATATATTAAGTCAGTGCGTAAGCTGTACGCCTAGGAAACCATGGCCACAAAAGGCCCACTGGATTTCTTGGCGAAAGTCGCATCATAAATGTAGCAAACTAAAAATATTGGCTGATTGAGGCCCTGATAAGTAAACTCCGAAGTGGCTAAAGATGCACCAAATTTATCATCACATCTAGCGCTTTTGTATTATGTCTACTCTAAATCCAAAACTGGGTGGTCTCCTTTGGGGTGGTCTTCTTTAAAAAAAAAAAAAAAAAAGTCACTATGCATAATAGTATAGTGGACTGAAAAGCCAACACACATAACATCTGGGAATGGTCTCCTCAAAGAGGTGGTCTTTTGCAGAGGTATCTCTGTGCTCCATTGCATCATCCTTAGCCCAATATTTCCCAACCAGGGTGCCTCCAGCTGTTGGAGAACTACAACTCCCAGCATGCCCGGACAGCCAAAGGCTTTCCGGGCATGCTGGGAGTTGAAGTTCTCCAACAGCTAGAGGCACATGTTTGGTAAAACTCTGTGTTACAGCAGTGTTGCTGCAGGCTGTGTTCCTCCTGCAGCCTTATCAATCAGCCATCTCATGTCCATGACCCTTGGACATGCTGCTGTTGGACTTATCAGTGTCCCGGGAGGTATGGGGACCCCTAGTGGTGGGATTTTCAAAGGCAGTTTTCTTCAATGTTTTAAGAAGTATATTAGAAATACAATTGTTTTGCCAAGATGTACAACACCTAAAAGTGTTTTCTTATATCCGACAGTGTCCTTTTAATTCTAGTGTTAATGTTTCTTCCCCCTCGCCATTCCCTCTCCATGCCATGACCTCTGGGCCAATAAAATACCTATGCTGGGCAACAATGCAGTTCCTTTGGAAAGCTGAGTCCTTGCACAAGTTCTCGTCCCAAACCAACCCCGAAACCCCTTTCTCAAGGGGGACCATAATAGCCACGTGGTCTGCTTTTTGGTAGAATACTATGCAGTGTCCATATAATACCATCATTCCACTCCAAAAAAAAAAAAAAATTTCCTGGGGGGTGGGGGGACTTTGGGGGAAGGGGGAAAAGTACATCCTGATAGATCAAACTTTTGCCTTCCTTATAATGTGGCCCTCCCTGGATCTGTTTTCTATTGAGAAATAGATTAAAAAAATAAAAAAATAGTGCAAATGAGGACTCCAGGAAGATTCCCTGCATTTGCCTGACCTTAAAGATACACCGGTTTCCAAAAAGTAGCTCTGAAGGTGGAATTTTCCTGTAAATAGTCTTACAATGTGGTGTCTGTAATTCAGTGGACACCAAAGGCTCATTTATCTGTTGAACAACTTTATGTAGAAGCGACCTAATTTAGCCTTTACTGAACATCCGCCAAATCTCCGCTCTGCAACGGGAAATCAAAACTAAATGTCATGCCGCTGTCTTGAGAACTTTTTGGCAGAGACTATGGAAGATTTACTCAGAAATTGTATATATGCTGCTTCTTATTAGGTATCAATAGTATTTTCAGAGCACAACGCACCCGCTCACATGAACGCTCAATGGGCTGCAGTGTATTTTATTTGTTTATACACAAAATGGCAATTACCGTAATGTGTATCCTCATCCAGTAGCCAATTATAATTATAATACTGGTCTCCTATGGGGCAGATATGCTTTGGGGCCCCCTTAGGCACAAGTGCCCCGCTGTGACAGCTACCTCTGCACCCCCTTTAGCTACGCCCCTTTTCTCATCGTATGTGACCACATCAAGGCAAAACAACAAAGGTGACTACAGGTTCCAAAGCTTTAGCATTGATGCAATCCATGTTCCAATGTATCAGCCTAAACTAGAATGGAGACCACCGAAGCAACGAGCATGCAATGTGATGTTCTTGATTATTTCCCCAACATGGCAGGGAGAACCCCTTGATTCTTATAGATGCCTTAAAGGACACCTCCTGGATGTACGACTTATCCCCTATCCTAAGGATAGGGGATAAGTGTTATATTGCGGGGGATCCGACTACTGGGGCCCACTGCGATCTCCTGAATGGAGCCCCGTCTCCCAGCATGAAATGAGCGTTTTCGACCACAGCACGAAGCTGCGGCCAACAACTTCATACAGTTCTATGGCAGAGCAGGAGCACAGCTTTCGGCAATCTCCGGCTCTGCCATAGAACGATCGTTTCATGCTGGGAGCTGGGGCTCTGTAAGGGAGATTGCAGGGGGCCCCAGTGGTCGGACCCCCTGCGATCCAACACTTATCCCCTTTCCTTAGGATAGGGATAAGTTGTACATCCCGTAGTTATCCTTTAATAACATTAAATACAATGAATTACATTGGAAATATTGGAATTTGTCCTTAGAGTTAAATTTTTCCAATACTGGCATTGGGAGAATTAGTTATCTCAAGTGTGTCTCTTTTATGGCTTAGAAAACTACAAATAATCGTGAGTGCCATATTTATAATTTGGTTATAATTTGCAAATTTTCAAAAAGGCGGGGAAATTGTTCTACAGTACACAAAGAAAGTTTGGAGCGTTTGGCCATACAGACCTCCACCCATTATTAGAACGAGCTAAAAGAAGCACATGGCTAAGGCTAAGTTTCCTCTTGATTTTTTTTCTGGCAGTTTTTGGATATCTGCCACTGCAGTTTTTGAGCCAAAGTCAGAAGTGGATCCATAAGGGAGGAGAAGTATAAGTCCTTTCTTTATATTTCCCATTCCTTTTGAATACATTTCTGGCTTTCCAAAAACTGCCATAAAAAAAAAACAAGTGGAAACTTAGCCTAAGGCTAGGTTCAGACTACGGAATTTCCGACAGAAATTCTGTCATAAAATTTCCATCAGAAATTCCGCTTGCTAAAATGTCTAGTGTAGTGAATGGTTTTCCGTTCACAAATTCACACTTCAGAATTTGTGAAGCGAAAAATCCGCTTAGTAAATCCGCTTAGAAATTTCCGCCTGAAGAAAGGCGGTGCTCTTTCTTCAGGCGGAATTCCTCGCGGAACACATTGCAGTCTATGGGAGACTGCAGTGTCCGCGCGGTCCTAGCGCCGACTTATTCAGTCGGCGCAGGCGGAACTCAGAATCTCCGGGCAGAAATTTTCTGCCCGGAGATTCCGTAGTCTGAACCTAGCCTAAGTGTTTCTCTCCCCGACTCCTCTCACTGCAGGAGGCTGTCTGCATAGACTTAGGGTCCATTCACATGGCAGAATTTCGGCATGCGGAATTCCACTTCAAATGAAAGCCCAATAGAGTTCTATGGGATTCCGCACTCCCATTCACACTTCTGAATTTCCGCTTGCGGAAATTCAGAAGTGTGAATGGGAGTGCGGAATCCCATAGAAGTCTATTGGGCTTTCATTTGAGGCAGAATTCCGCAAGGTGTGAATAGACCCTTACTAATCAATCCATCTCCTCATTTTATCGATCGGTGGGAGTCTCAACACCTCGACCGATCCAAACTTTTGTCATGTCTCTGTGACGTGTCTCTAATGACAGAGACACGTTAAAGATAGACCAAGATGTGCCATATGCAAGCCTTTTCATACATTTGATGCATTTTACTCCAACCTATTCGGTTTAAGAATGGATAGGCTAGCTGGGATGAAAAAGTTAAAAAAAACAGTACTCATCTGCCACAATCCCCCCTCCAATCTGATCCTGTGCCCTGTCTACTGTGCTCACCAATTCCTGGTCTGCTCTGGACCCAAGAAAGTGCCGGCTTAGGTCTCCACTGTGGCCAGTGATTGGCTGACTGGGCACATTCTTGTGTTGAGGCGTCACTAGGACGTGGTGAGTAGCAGACAACATTACGGGTGATGGGGATTGTGGCAGATTCAGTTTTTTTAACCCATCCTTGTTAAATTATTTGCCAGAAAGCCTCTATAATAAATCTATCACACACACTTAAAAGCATACAACTAAGACTAGTCTCATACTCGATGTAAGATAAGACCCCCATGGTTCTACTAAATTAAATGGGGTACTCTGGAGGAAAAAATGTTTTCAAATCAACTGGTGCCAGAAAGGTATACATATTTGTTAAATACTTCTATTTAAAGGGTACCTCTCATCAAATAAACTTTTGATATATTTTAGATTAATGAATGTTGAATAACTTTCCAATAGCATGTTAATGAAAAATATGCTTCTTTCTATTGTATTTTTCCCGATCAGTCCTGTCAGCAACCATTTCTGACTAATGCTGGAGTCCTAAACACTCAGAGCTGCCAGCCTGCTTTGTTCACAGCCAAATAGGCTGTGAACAAAGCAGGCTGGCAGCTCTGAGTGTTCTCCTTTGTGAACAAAGCAGACTGGCAGCTCGTAGTGTTTAGGACTCCAGCATGAGTCTGAAATGCTTGCTGCCAGAACTGGTAGGGAGACCCCTAGTGGTCATTTCTTCAAAGTGGAAAATTAAATAGAAAGAAGCATATTTTTTTAATAACATGCAATTGTAAAGTTATTCTGCATACATTAATTTATAATATATCAAAAGTTTTTTTGATGAGAGGTACCCTTTAATCATTCCAGTACTTATGAGCTGCTGTATGCTCCAGAGGAAGTTTTGTAGTCCTTTTCAGTCTGACCACAGTGCTCTCTGCTGACACCTCTGTCCGTGTTAGGAACTGTCAAAAGTAAAAGCCAATCCCCATGGCAAAACTCTCCTGCTCCGGACAGTTCCTGACACAGACAGAGGTGTCAGCAGAGAGCACTGTGGTCGGACTGGAAGGAACTACACAACTTCCTCTGGAGCATACAGCAGCTGATAACTACTGGAAGGCTAAAGATTTTTAAATAGAAATAATTTACAAATATGTATACATTTCTGCCACCAGTTGATTTGCAAACATTTTGTTTTCTCCGGAGTACCCCTTTAATTCATCAAAGGGTTCCATAGTGATCCAGCTTTGGTTCCGCAGAACTGTGTAAGGTCTGGTTTTACAGTTTAAGCTGTGCAGAAGAATTTTAGGAGCTCGCTCACCCTTCTGAAATCACTAGTCATTAAAACCTTGTTTAAGAAATTAATGATACTCTGTGGAGGACTCTTAATAGAGCTTGGGATCCTGGTTAGTATTTCAATGTTCCAAAGTCAAGGACAATGACAAGTCAGCTATACGGAGTAATTAAGACTCAAAAAGAAAGTGATTGATCTGAAAGAAATGACTCCGCTATATTCCATCCGTATGTATCCTTTACTGGTGAATGAACGGCTTCACTATCCGGTAAAAGGTTAATGCGATCAGTCGTGTGAACCGCAGGAGAACATATACATCACTATTCCTGGCCGGACCCCTGAAATCATTTTCCAAAAGAAGAAAAAAAAATGAAGTGTGGTAACAGCGAAATCTGAGCTGTAACTATGGAGACCAAGCGGTGTTTATATTGTAAATATATGGAATCCATTCAACAACATGGATCTTGAGGTTACGATTCGAAATAAAAGTACAAAAAACTTTCTTGCCGTCCTCATCTGTTTTTCTAATAATCCTTTTTATGTAGGCCGTGGAAACGGTTAATGCAGATCTTAGCGCAGATAATATATAATTGGATCATCATAGACGCTGCTTGTTCCATTCCGCACTGTTTGGATGTGTCTGCATTTTCAATTTAAATGACACTTTTTCGGTATTCTGCTGAACCCGGCGGCGGCTCCGAATTTGAAAACCATTTAAAAGAAGTCACTGATTGTTCTTTGTACTAATCTTATGTCTGGAGAAATACTTAAAAATAGTTATTAGTGGTTAGGATGAGCTCGGGCAACTCCAGCTGTTAAATGAGCCACTTCTTTATTATTTCTTATTACTAAAGCGCCGACATATTCCTTGGCGTTGTACAGCACGTGTGCTCATGGAAGTCTGTGCACCCAGGGTGGCTCATTATAGGCAGAGAAGGCCAGATTCATAGAAGGCAGTATGGTGGATTAGTGATGCTGTTGCCTTGTCACACTGGGGTCCTGGGTTCAAATCCCACCAAGGACAACTGTGGTCTCCCGGTGCGGGACACACCTGTCTTCCTGACCTGTCAGGTGGATGTCACTACTACTCAGGTTTGAAGGGGTAGTTCACTGCCCCAGTGTTCGGAACACTGGGGCAATGGAGTATCCCACAAAGGACAACTGTGGTATCCTGGTGTGGAACACACCTGTCTTGTCAGGTGGATGTCACCACTACTCAGGTTTAAAGGGGTACTCCACTGCCCAGTGTTCAGAACACTGGGGCAATGGAGTACCTCTTTAAATGTGTTATTTATTACCTTGACATGTATTGTCAATGCACTTATATGCCTTATTGTGCCCTAAGGTGTTAAAGAGGTACACTTTTTTTTTTTACTTTCTGGCCCCAGTTTATTTAAAAAAATAAATAAAAAAGTTTTCCATTGGAGTACCCCTTTAAAGCAGATTTGTAAATTACTTCTATTAAAAAATATTAATCCTTTCAATAATTATCAGCTGCTGAAGTTGAGTTGTTTTCTGTCTGGCAACAGTGCTCTCTGCTGACATCTCTGCTTGTCTTGGGAACTGCACAGAGTAGAAGAGGTTTGCTATGGGGATTTGCTTCTAAACTGGGCGGTTCCCGAGACACGTGTCATCAGAGAGCACTTAGACAGAAAAGAACAACTCAACTTCATCACCTCATAAGTACTGAAAGGATTAAGATTTTTTAATAGAAGTCATTTACAAATCTGTTTAACTTTCTGGAGCCAGTTGATATATATATATATATATATATATATATATATATATATATATATATATATAAAAGTTTTTTCCTGGATAACCCCTTTAACCTGTTTGTGCAGGAGGATGCTAAGTGAATTACATGATTGCTATAGCCAACCAGGGCTGCTTCCCTGCCTCCCCCAAGTCTGCTAGACCGGGAGGAGTTAGTCAGTGTGTAGTGAGGAGAAGAGGGTGGGAGGTCTTCTCTAGATATCTGCTGCGGTCCAATGCAATAGAAGAAGAAAATGAAGTCACACTCACCCAGTAACGATATGAACCAGAGTTTTTTATCCTGACACATCTTGCCTTTGAATAAAAGACTCTGGTTCACATCGTTACCGGGTGAGTGCGACCAGGGACGTGCACAGACATTTTGGGGGGTAGGGGCTCAAGTAGAAAAAAAAGGCACTTCTAATTAAAAAAATGTTTGTAAAAACCTCACATATGTTAACACAACACAATTCCTGAGGTAAGGGACCTCCGGCAGTCATGTCAGCTGAATGGGACCTGTATCACCCCACGGAGGTCCCAATCAGTAAGGCCATTATAGGGCAGGTGCATTAAAGGGGTACTCCCGTGGAAATTATTATTATTATTTTTTTAAATCAACTGATTTAGTTAAACAGATTTGTAAATTACTTCTATTTAAAAATCTTAATCCTTCCAGTACTTTTTAGGGGCTGTATACTATAGAGGAAATGCTTATCTTTTCAGATTTCTCTGATGTCATGACCATAGTGCTCTCTGCTGACATCTCTGTTCATTTTAGGAACTGTCCAGAGCAGCATATGTTTGCTAGGAGGATTTTCTCCTGCTCTGGACAGTTCTTAAAATGGACAGAGATGTCAGCAGAGAGCACTGTGGTCATGGCATCAGAGAAATCTAAAAAGATAAGCATTTCCTCTGTAGTATAAAGCCCCTAAAAAGTACTGGAAGGATTAAGATTTTTTTTTTATAGAAGTAATTTACAAATCTGTTTAACTTTCTGGCACCAGTTGATTAAAAAAAAAAAAGTTTTCCACGGGAGTACCCCTTTAAAAGGGCAGGGTCTCAAGCCCCCTTTCAAGTGTATGTGTGCACATCCCTGAGTGCGACTTCATTGCATTGGATGACTTTCTATACATTATTGTTCCAGCCCGGTTGGAACCAATTGTTCACACCTTCGTATCGTGGATGTGTTGATGAGTAATGGTGGATAGCAGTACCTGATATTTTTTGGGTGCTTTCTATTATTATTCTATAATTATTATTATCTAATATTATTCTATATTAGTGATGAGTAGTGATGAGCGGCAGGGACCATATTTGAATTTGCGATATTTAGTGAATATATTGACGATTATTCGTCCTATGTTCGTGAAATTCGCATATTCGCTATGTTAGCTCCCTTTTTTTTCTATGCGAAAATTCACGTGTGAAAAAAAACAAAAGAAACCCTGAATATTCGTCATTACGAATATATAGCACTATATTCTAAATATTCTCGAAATTGCGAAGTGCCGATATTCGCGATAAAAATTAGCATTACGAATATTCGTGCTCAAGACTAGTGATGAGCGGCAGGGGCCATATTTGATTTCGCGATATCTCGCGAATATATGGACGAATATTCGTCCTATGTTCACGAAATTCGCATATTCGCTATGTTCGTTCTCTTTTTTTTTTCTCCCCATGCGAAAATTTGTTTGAAATTTGCATAGTCCGCATGCGCAATTATATCTTTCACCTAAAAGAAGGGAGGGATCAGTGTCCGGTCTGGAAATGCTGATTTTCGCATAAATATTTGCATACATATTCACATAAAAAAAAACTAATATTCATCATTACGAATATATATCACTATATTCTAAATATTTACGAAATCGCAAAGTGCAGATATTCGCGGTAAAAATTCGAATTTCAAATATTCGCGCTCAATACTATTAGATATCTGCTGTGGACCTAAGGGCAGGTTTAAAGGGGTACTCCGGCGCTAAGACATCTTATCCCCTATGCAAAGGATAGGGGATAAGATGCCTGATCGCAGGGGTCCCGCCACTGGGGACCCCCGTTTTCTTCCACGCCGCACCCCGTTAGAATCAGCCCCCGAGGCGTGCTCGCTCCGGATCTGATTACTGGCGATCACGGGGACGGAGCATAGTGATATCACGGCTCCGCCCCCGTGTGACGTTACGCTCCGCCCCCTCAATGCAAGCCTATGGAGGAGGCGTGTCACGCCTCCTCCATAGGCTTGCATTGAGGGTGCGGAGCGTGACGTCACACGGGGGCGGAGCTGTGATGTCACAAGGGGGCCGAGCCATTACGTCACTATGCTCTGTCCCCGTGATCGCCAGTAATCAGACCCGGAGCGAACATGCTCTGGGGGGCTGATTCTAATGGGGTGCGGCGTGGAAGATCACGGGGGTCCCCAGTGGCGGGACCCCCACGATCAGGCATCTTATCCCCTATCCTTTGGATAGTGGATAAGATGTCTTAGCGCCGGAGTACCCCTTTAAGAAAATCCTGTTGCTGCACTAAATTGTTCCAGAGCTACAGCACCTTTCACAGGATCCCGCCGACCAGGACGTCAATTCCAGGGCTGTCTGGGCATGCTGGGAGTTGTAGTTTTGCAACAGCTGGAGGCACCCTGGTTGTAAAACACTGTGTATGGCCAACAATAGTAACCATTCCCCTATGGCTATGAAAGAAAACATATCACGACATGCATAACAAGGGAACTATATAAAAATACATCCTAACAACAGGATGGCTACTGACGCATTAATGAAGCTTGACAAGCGGACAAATCCCACAATGACCTTCTAAATATATGATGTCACTGCCGGCCCGTATACATACAAATGAATACAAAGCTTCAGAGGGGAAATGGAAAACCTACTCTACAGGAAGAGAACTATTGTGTCTTCTGTACAAGGGAAGATTCTCCGACTTTACTAAAATAAAAAAGTTTCAGATTATTTATGGCACACGACGAGATGTAGCGGAGCTTCAGCAGCGGGTCATTTAGAGCATTTCAAAATATGATTTCGGGGGTTTTACATAGGACTTCTGAAGTCATCTCAACGTCATCCGTGCAAATGTGCACAATTACATCCGAATGTAATATTTACTGCCATAATTATTATTATTATTTTTTTTAAATACAGTCGAAAAGTAAATATCCATGCCAGTGTTTCCCAACCAGGGTGCCTCCAGCTGTTGCAAAACTTCAACTCCCATCACAACTTTGGCTGTCCATAGTCTGCTTTAGTGGCAGGACTTAAAATTTTTGTTCACAGTGATTTTCCTAAATTGTTGTACAAATTACACATTTTTATCATATTTTGAAGTTTTGGTGCAAAATCTCAATTGTTGCAGAACTTTGGGGAAAATAGCTGAAAAAATGCAATGTGTGAATGCAGCCTCGGGGGAGGTGTATAGCTACTATATATCTTGATCCCATAGAGATAGCAGCAGTATACAGATAGAGCTGGGAGGGGAGGTGTATAACTACTATATATTCTGATCCCATAGAGATAACAGAAGCAGTATACATATAGAGCTGGAGGGAAGGTATATAACTAATATATATCCTATTCCTATAGATATAGCAGCAGCAGTATACTGATAAAGCTAGAGGGGAGGTTCATAACTAATATATATCCTGATACCATAGAGATAACAGCAGCAGCAGTATACAGATAGAGCTGGGAGGGGAGGTGTATAACTACTATATATTCTGATGCCATAGAGATAACAGAAGCAGAATACAGATAGAGCTGGAGGGAAGGTATATAACTAATATATATCCTATTCCTATAGATATAGCAGCAGTATACTGATAAAGCTAGAGGGGAGGTTTATAACTAATATATATCCTGATACCATAGAGATAACAGCAGCAGTATACAGATAGAGCTGAGAAGGGAGGTGTATAACTAATATATATATCCTGATACCATAGAGATAACAGCAGCAGTATACAGATAGAGCTGGGAAGGGAGGTGTATAACTACTATATATTCTGATCCTATAGAGATAACAGAAGCAGTATACATATAGAGCTGGAGGGAAGGTATATAACTAATATATATCCTATTCCTATAGATATAGCAGCAGCAGTATACTGATAAAGCTAGAGGGGAGGTTTATAACTAATAAATATCCTGATACCATAGAGATAACAGCAGCAGTATACAGATAGAGCTGAGAAGGGAGGTGTATAACTACTATATATTCTGATCCCATAGAGATAGCAGCAGTATACAGATAGAGCTGGGAAGGGAGGTGCATAACTACTATATATTCTGATCCCATAGAATAACAGAAGCAGTATACATATAGAGCTGGAGGAAAGGTATATAACTATATCCTATTCCTATAGATATAGCAGCAGTATACTGATAGAGCTAGAGAGGACGTTTATAACTACTATATATCTTGATACCATAGAGATAACAGCAGCAGTATACAGATAGAGCTGGGAGGGGAGGTATATAATTACTACATATTATGATCCCATAGAGATAAAGCTGGGAGGAGAAGGTTCTTGGAGCTAGTAGGAGGGTCTGGTAGGTGATTATGTCATCCTGTAGTCCACAGGAAGTGAGAACCCAGGAATGACATCCTGCCACTTACATTAAGCACAGTAACTTTTTTTTGGAGTCAGTCTGGTGATCACATGACCCAGTTAGAGTAATGAAACAAATGTATGGCTAGTGATGGTGTGTGTGTGGGCAAAAATAAAACAAAACAAAAACGGAGTGCTTCTAATGCTTTTAGTGCCCAGTATAGGTGTATTCCTGGGAAATGCTGCACCTTGTGCTCTATAAATAGATGTGCTGAACCATCTTAACAAGTTATTTAGTTACATAACCTACTGGACAAAGAAACAATTTACAGCTAAAAGGTTCCCACACAGGCACTGCGCAGGTGATACAACTGGAGATGAGCGAACTTACAGTAAATTCGATTCGTCACGAACTTCTCGGCTCGGCAGTTGATGACTTTTCCTGCATGAATGAGTTCAGCTTTCAGGTGCTCCCGTGGGCTGGAAAAGGTGGATACAGTCCTGTATCCACCTTTTCCAGCCCACCGGAGCACCGGAAAGCTGAACTAATTTATGCAGGAAAAGTCAGCAACCGCCGAGCTGAGAAGTTCGTGACGAATCGAATTTACTGTAAGTTCTCTCATCTCTAGATACAACCCTTCAGTGTAGGAACTTGTTCAGTAAAACTTTCATAACTATTTTTAAAAAACATTCAGGATTTGTTTATTTAACAATTTCCATTCAAATATTTTGATGAAATTGCGCTTCTATCTAGATGAGTCCTCCTCCTTGACAATTCCTTTTTGGTAGGTAGGTCCCCAGATAATCAGCTGATCACAGAATGTCCAACACCCGGCACCATGAATGATCAGTTGCAAGAAGGGAGAACTGAGCAAAAAGTGTTCAGTTACCCTGCAGCACCTCCGCAGGGGAAATGAAGCATTACAATGCACACTGCTATTAGTGGACTGTCTATATCAATGTTCCTTAAAGGGGTACTCCTGTGGAAAACTTTTTTTTTTAAATTACTTCTATTAAAAAAATCTTAATCCTTCCAGTACTTATTAGCTGCTGAATACTACAGAAGAAATTGTTCTCTTTTTGGAACACAGAGCTCTCTGCTGACATCATGACCACATTGCTCTCTGTTGACATCTCTGTCCATTTTAAGAACTGTCCAGAGTAGGAGAAAATCCCCATAGCAAACATATGCTGCTGTGGACAGTTCCTAAAATGGACAGAGATGTCAGCAGAGAGCACTGTGGTCATGATGTCAGCAGAGAGCTCTGTGTTCCAAAAAGAAAACCATTTCCTCTGTAGTATTCAGCAGCTAATAGGTACTCGAAGGATTAAGTTTTTTTTTAATAGAAGTAATTTACAAATCTATTTAACTTTCTGGCACCAGTTGATTTATGGGAGTACCCTTTAAAGGGATATTCCGGCTTTATAAATCTTATCCCCTTTCCAAAGGACAGGAGATAAGATGTTGGATCCCAGGAGTCCCGCCGCTGGGACCCCCGCGATCTCGGCGCAGCCCCTGGCATTCTGTGCCAGGCACTGCGTCCAAACCCAAGACGTGACATGACGGCCACTGCCCCTCCATTCATGTCTATGGAAGGGGGCGTGACGGATGTCACGCCCCCTTCCATAGACATGAATGGAGGGGGCGTGGTCGTCATGTCACGTCTTGGGCTGGGAGGCGTCGCCAGGCACAGAATGCTGGGGGCTGCACCAAGATCGCGGGGGTCCCAACGGCGGGACTCCTGCGATCCAACATCTTATCTCCTGTTCTTTGGAAAGGGGATAAGATGTATAAAGCCGAAATGCCCCTTTAACTGGTGGCTGTTCAGGTATGTTGGGAGCTTGCAGTGCATAAAACATGGCCATTTCTTTTGGAAACTGTTAGTAAACAAAGCATCAACGGCAAATGCGCAAAATATGCATAAAGTTTTGTTTAAAAAAAACTAAAGTGCTAAAAACAGACAAAAACTAATTTCCGATTGTTTATATAGTGTCAACAAATACTGCGGTGCTGTACAGACAGTGGATTAACCAGTCCCTGCACCCAATGAATTTTCCTATCTCAAGTCTGCGGTGCAGGTGTGAATGAGCCCCAGTCATGTCCTGACAGGCTGTGAAGGCCTCATTAGGATGAAGCTGTGCTAGGTGGCTGCGATATGCACAGGGAATTTTTCTATAAAAATTTTAGGTCATGTGATTACCACACCATCTTTACTTTCCCACGTGTTACTATCTGAGCACCTGGCAATGTCCTCCTACCTAAACCTTGTGCGAGAGGAAAAGAAACAATGATGCTCCCGCCCTCATATCCCATCCTTATATTCGCTCCTCATATCCCGTCCTCATATCCCGACCTCAAATCTCATCCTCATATTCTGTTCTCATATCTCGTCCTTATATCTCGACCTCATATGCTGTCTTCTTATCCCATCCTCATATCCCGTCCTCATATCCCGACCTCATATCCCGTCCTCATATCCCGTCCTCATACCCCGTCCTCATATCCCGTCCTCATATCCCGACCTCATATCCCGTCCTCATATCCCGTCCTCATACCCCGTCCTCATATCCCGTCCTCATATCCCGTCCTCATACCCCGTCCTCATATCCCGTCCTCATATCCCGTCCTCATATCCCGTCCTCATATCCCGCCCTCATATCTCGTCCTCATATCCTGACCTCTTATCCCTTCCTCATATCTCGTCCTCATATCTCGATCTCATATCCCATCCTCATATCTCGACCTCATATCCCATCCCCATATCACGTCCTCATATCCCATCCTCATATCTCGTCCTCATATCCCGACCTCATATCCTGACTTTATATCCCATCCTATTATCTCGGCCTCATATCTCGTCCTCATATCCTGACTTTATATCCCATCCTATTATCTCGGCCTCATATCTCGTCCTCTTATACCGATCTCATTTCCTTCTCCTCATATCCCAACCTCATATCTCGTCCACATATCCCAACCTTATATCCCAATCTCATTTCCCCTCCACATATCACAACCTGTTTTCCTGACCTCATATCTCGTCCTTATATCCTGACCTCACATCCTGACCATATATTCTGACCTCAATATTCCTTCTCATATCCCAACCCCATATGTCATCCTTTTCTTACATCCTGACCTCATTTTCCCTCCAAGTGTCCCAACCTCATATTCTGTCCTTTTATCTCATATCCTCACCGATGCGGAATCCACTTGGAAATGCATTGCAGTCTATGGAGACAGCGTATTTCCGAGCGGTCCTAGTGCCGGCATGTTCTGCCTGCACCCGCTGTCTGCAGAATGTCCATCTGGAAATGTCCTTCTGTGAACACAGCCTATTGTTAACATAACACTTTATTGCTCTATACTATTGCGCCATTTTTTTTTTTTTATGAAATCCTGGAAAATCTGGAGACTTTTCACAATGGCTGTGAAGTCAACTCTGTGTACATAGCTGCATATTTTCTGGATTCAACCTCTAAGCCAGTGTTTCCCAACCAGGGTGCCTCCAGCTGTTGCAAAACTTCAACTCCCAGCATGCCCGGACAGCCAACGGCTGTCCGGGCATGCTGGGAGTTGAAGTTTTGCAACAGCTGGAGGCACCCTGGTTGGGAAACACTGATCAAAGCAGAAATGTATCCTATTATTCTAATACGGTTTATATAAAAAATAAAAAAATAAAATAAAAAAAGGTGTCTGGGTCCTGGAGACTGCAAAATAAATAAATAAATAAATAAATCATTGCCAGTAAAAAAAAAAAAAATCTGATCTCAGACATTTGCAATTAAATTCACTCGCGTTTCTTCAGCCTGTCTATTTTGCTTAAATTATGCAAAAAGCAGCGCGCAGCCAGTGAACAATTTCGACAGTGCTGATAGCTCAGGCTCTGACTTCAGCTGGAATGAATGAGACTCAGAGCAAACATGGAGGCCCGGAATGGCAAGAAAAAAATAAAAGGGTAATAATTTCAATATTGGCCAACAGCTCAGCTTCAAAGCATCCTAAATGGTATTTTCGTGCCTGGAACATGTTGAATTTGACCTGTCCCCGGGGGGGTTCCAAACTCTTTATAACAATCTTCTGGCCCAGAAGAAACAAGGGGGGGGATACAGAACGAGACTGGCACTATAGACAAGGTATCCCGGCCAGCTGCCATTAACATAATGGAATGTTTAAGCACTTACATTTAGGCCTCTTATGGAAGTAACATTTTCGGGTTATGAAATTTCTTCAGCATCTCTCATCTGTAATTTAAAGCCGATTTTGAGCAAATGTATTCTAGGAAGGAGCAGGAAAACTTTTACTTCTGGCTCCTGCCGGGTTCCAATTCAAGTTTATATTCTAAAAGGGTTAGCCAGCGCTTTGCCGAGGGCGGAAAAAAAAAAAAAAAATATATATTACTTACCTAACCTTGGTGCCCCGCAGCTCCTGTTCAGCTAAGCCCAGTCCCAAGATCCCTCACTCTTCTTCCTGCTTTAGTGCAGGACCTGCCCATTTGGCCAATTACTGTCTGCAGCGGTTTCCTGTCTCAGCCAGTGATTGGCTGAGCAGGAAGGTCCTGCACCAAGAGCTCGATTTGGAAGTGAGAAAAACGATCAGGGAAATAGACTGAGCAGCAGGGGACAAGGAAAGGACCAAATGCTAGGTAAGTAAAGTGATCCCTCAACTTAAAATGGCCTCAGCATACAATAGTTACATCATATAATGGTGTTTTCTGGACCATTGTAACTTGAAACCAGACTCAACATACAATGTACAGACAGTCCAGATCTGTGAAACGTGTCAATGGCCGGAAGAACTGACCAATCAGAATGGACATTTCACCGGTAGAACACCTGTATTACTGAAGTGTATGCACTGAATTCCTGTCTGGTAGCGCCCCCTACAGTACAGGGAGGTATTACATGTTCTGTACTACTCTTTACCTATATTACTGAAGTGTATGCACTGACTGGTGTCTGGTAGCGCCCCCTAGAGTACTGGGAGGTATTACATGTTCTGTACTACTCTTTAAATGTATTACTGAAGTGCATGCACCGACTGGTGTCTGGTAGCGCCCCCTACAGTACAGGAAGGTATTACATGTTCTGTACTACTCTTTACCTGTATTACTGAAGTGCATGCACTGACTGGTGTCAGGTAGCACCCTCTACAGTACAGGGAGGTATTACATGTTCTGTACTCTTTACCTGTATTACTGAAGTGTATGCACTGGCTGGTGTCTGGTAGCGCCCCCTACAGTACAGGGTGGTATTAAATGTTCTGTACTACTCTTTACCTGTATTACTGAAGTGTATGCACTGACTGGTGTCTGGTAGTGCCCCCTACAGTACAAGGAGGTATTATATGTTCTTTACTACTCTTTACCTGTATTACTGAAGTGTATGCACTGACTGGCGTCTGGTAGCGCCCCCTACAGTACAGGGAGGTATTACATGTTCTGTACTCTTTACCTGTATTACTGAAGTGTATGCACTGGCTGGTGTCTGGTAGCGCCCCCTACAGTACAGGGAGGTATTACATGTTCTGTACTACTCTTTACCTGTATTACTGAAGTGTATGCACTGACTGGTGTCTGGTAGCGCCCCCTACAGTACAGGGAGGTATTACATGTTCTGTACTCTTTACCTGTATTACTGAAGTGTATGCACTGGCTGGTGTCTGTTAGCACCCCCTACAGTACAGGGAGGTATTACAAGTTCTGTACTACTCTTTACCTGTATTACTGAAGTGCATGCACTGGCTGGTGTCTGGTAGCACCCCCTACAGTACTGGGAGGTATTACATGTTCTGTACTACTCTTTACCTGTATTACTGAAGTGTATGCACTGACTGGCGTCTGGTAGCGCCCCCTACAGTACAGGGAGGCATTACATGTTCTGTACTCTTTACCTGTATTACTGAAGTGTATGCACTGGCTGGTGTCTGGTAGCGCCCCCTACAGTACAGGGAGGTATTACAAGTTCTGTACTACTCTTTACCTGTATTACTGAAGTGCATGCACTGACTGTTATCTGGTAGAGCCTTCCTACAGTACAGGGAGGTATTACATGTTCTGTACTCTTTACCTGTACCAGGGTTAGCTTCTCGTTTGGATACTTTTTTAGGACATTGCGTGCACTGTACAGGACCCTGAAGAAGCTCCTGTCCTCTACATAGACCAGAGACAATATTAATTGGTTCCAGGACGACCATTGTATGTTGAAACCATTGTATGTTGAGACCACAACTCTATGGAAACCTGGTAATTGGTTCTAAAGGCACCAAAATGTCATCCAAAAATAGGAAAAAGTGAGGATTAAAGAAAAATAAGTAAATAACTAATAAGCAGGGCGCCCCCAGCTGTTGCAAAACTACAACTCCCAGCATGCCCGGACAGCCTTTGGCTGTCCGGGCATGCTGGGATTTGTAGTTTTACAACAGCTTTAGGCTCCCTGCTGTGGAAACACTGACATAGACAGTGATTACAGCTTCCAGCAGATCTTTCTTACTTTTATATGTAAGGATTTGCTTTATCTATATTAGTTATTTTTCTTTAATCCTCACTTTTTGCTATTTTTGGATGACATTTTGGTGCCTTTAGAACCAATTACCAGGTTTCCATAGAGTTCTGGTCTCAACATACAATGGTTTCAACATACAATGGTCGTCCTGGAACCAATTAATATTGTAACTTGAGGGACCACTGTATGTTTTTCTTTTCTTACTTACCTGGCTGTAAACGGCCAATTTTCCAGTAGCGCCACCACAGGGTAAATTGAGTACTGACACTGTTGGCATTGGAATCATAAGGTTGTTTGTGCATTACAGGACAGGTCCCCCATAGTGAGATAGGCTTTTTAGTATTGCCTTCACTAGGCTTCGATGGGAGCGCTGGACCATCGCGAGATCAGGATGTTGCGCTTCTGCGGACTGCATTGGGGTGTTTCCGCCATTCCTGGCCACTGACCCACAGCTGGTAATGTGTTATTATCCTTTGTTTCTCTGCATCTCATTGGCTAAACTGTTATATATAAATAGAAGGATAATCCCTTGTTTTGATCACACCCAGGATGAAGCCGTCAATGTGCGAAACATCAGGTGGTGGATGCGGTTCCAGACGTGATACTTCTTACCACTGGGTATTACTTATGTGGTCTTTTTGTTTTGTCATGATGCACTTTACTATATAACTTTGTGTAATGTGTAGGTATAAAAATGCATGGATTCAAATACGCCTTTTTTCTGGGTGTCTGCCTTTCACTCTGGCCAAAAGAAATGGATCCTAGGAACTCTGTTCTATTAAAGGGGTACTCCTGTGGAAACCTTTTTTTTTCTTCTTTAAATCAACTGGTGCCAGAAAGTTAAACAGATTTGTAAATCACTTCTATTAAAAAATCTTAATCCTTCCAGTACTTTTTAGGGGCTGTATACTAAAGAGAAATCCAAAAAAGAAATGCATTTCCTCTGATGTCCTGACCACAGTGCCCTCTGCTGACCTCTGCTGTCCATTTTAGGAACTGTCCAGAGCTGGAGAAAATCCCCATAGAAAACATATGCTGCTCTGGACAGTTCCTAAAATGGACCGCAGAGGTCAGCAGAGAGCACTGTGGTCATGACATCAGAGGAAATGCATTTCTTTTTTGGATTTCTCTTTAGTATACAGCCCCTAAAAAGTGCTGGAAGGATTAAGATTTTTAAATAGAAGTGATTTACAAATTTGCTTAACTTTCTGGCACCAGTTGATTAAAAAAAAAAAAGTTTTCCAGGGGAGTACCCCTTTAATGGAGATATGTCATAAATAAAAACTATCCGCAGGATAGGGGATACATTTTAGATCGTGGGGGGTCCGACTGCTGGGACCCCCACAATCTCCTGCACAGGCTCTCTGCTCTCCACTGGAACACAGCATCACGACCCCCACACGAAGCAGCAGCCGCCACACCCCCTCGTTTGGCTATCTCCGGCACTCACATAGAGATACAGTATATGGGGGCATGGCGAGGGTCAACGCTCTTCATTCCCAGGAGAGCAGAGGGTCCGTTCAGGAGATTAGGAGATAGGAGATAAGTTTTTATGCATGAGGCTTCTCCTTTAACTCAGATTTTCCTAACAAGATACCTGAAAAGGATAACTTAAAGGGGTACTCCGGTGAAAACCTTTTTTCTTTTAAATCAACTGGTGGCAGAAAGTTAAACATATTTGTAAATTACTTCTATTAAAAAATCTTAATCCTTCCAGTACTTATTAGCTGCTGAATGCTACAGAGGAAATTCCTTTCTTTTTGGAACACTGATAACATCACGAGCACAGTGCTCTCTGCTCACATCTCTGTCCATTTTAGCAACCGTGCATAGCAGATGTGTGCTAAGGGCAGCATGGTGGCTCAGTGGTTAGCACTGCTGCCTTGCAGCGCTGGGGACTTGGGTTCAAATCCCATTAAGGACAAAAATTAATAAAGAGTTATTATTATTATAATAACGTCAGCAGAGAGAACTGTGGTCGTGATGTCATCAGAGAGCATTCCAAAAAGAAAATAATTTCCTCTGTAGTATTCAGCAGCTAATAAGTACAGGAAGGATTAAGATTTTTTAATAGAAGTAATTTACAAATCTATTTAACTTTCTGCAACCAGTTGAATTAAAAGAAAAAAGGTTTTCACCGGAGTACTCTTTTAAAGGGGTACTCCGGTGGAATATATATTTTTTAAATCAACTGGTGCCAGAAAGTTAAACAGATTTGTAAATTACTTCTAATAAAAAATCTTAATCCTTTCAGTACTTATGAGCTGCTGAAGTTGAGTTGTTCTTTTCTGTCTAAATTCTCTCTGATGACACGTGTCTCGGGAACCGCCCAGTTTAGAAGCAAATCCCCATAGTAAACCTCTTCTACGCTGTGCAGTTCCCGAGACAAGCAGAGATGTCAGCAGAGAGCACTGTTGCCAGACAGAAAAAAACAACTCAACTTCAGCAGCTGATAATTATTGAAAGGATTAAGATTTTTTAATAGAAGTAATTTACAAATCTGTTTAACTTTCTGGTGCCAGTTGATAAAAAAAAAAAAAAAAAAGTTTATTCCTGGAATATCCCTTTAATCCTTCCAGTACTTATCAGCTTCTGTATACTACAGATGAAGTCCTTTTCTTTTTGAATCTGTCCGACTACAGTGCTCTCTGCCGGCACCTCTGTCCATGTCAGGAACTGTCCAGAGCAGGAGAGGTTTGCTATGGGGATTTGCTCCTGCTCTGGACAGTTTCTGGACAGAGGTGTCAGCAGAGAGCACTGTGGTCAGACAGAAAAGAAATTCAAAAAGAAAATAACTTCCTCTGTAGCATACAGCAGCTGATAAGTACTGGAAGGATTAATATTTTTAAATAGAAGTAATTTACAAATCGGTAAAACTTTCTGGCACCAGTTATTTTGAAAAAATAGTTTTCCACCGGAGTAACCCTTTAAACTGGACAACCCCTTTAAGAAAATATGGTGGAAAGTAGAGTTGAGGAGGAGAACAGATGACACTTTTGCACCAAAACCCAAAAGTTTTAAATTTTGGCCATGAATTTGCATTTTCTTTGCACCATGATTTAGGATCTGTAGTTTTAGTATCCACTAGAGATGAGCGAACTTACAGTAAATTCGATTCGTCACGAACTTCTCGGCTCGGCAGTTGATGACTTTTCCTGCATAAATTAGTTCAGCTTTCCGGTGCTCCCGTGGGCTGGAAAAGGTGGATACAGTCCTAGGAGACTCTTTCCTAGAAATGTATCAACCTTTTCCAGCCCACCGGAGCACCTGAAAGCTGAACTCATTTATGCAGGAAAAGTCATCAACTGCCGAGCCGAGAAGTTTGTGACGAATCGAATTCACTGTAAGTTCGCTCATCTCTAGTATCCACCTTTACTACTTTACTACAGTGGAGCTGTAATAGGGGAAAGAGCCTCTCCTGCACTGTTGTACGTGTTGTCTGTATTTCATGTAGATACATGCCCGTTGAATTCTGTATTTTCCCCTAGATGTATTTTTAAGTATCTTTGTGCGCACGTCGTGGTGGAGCCTATGGCAGTTTAAAAAAATATATTTGGTTCTGTAGTAAGTGGGAAAACGTGGATTTGGGCACTGCCGGCTCTGCCGTGTGTACGAACCCTTATCTCGGAATCCCATAAGAGGCTTTCTCTAACACAGTGTTTCCTAACCAGGGTGCCTCCAGCTGTTGCAAAACTACAACTCCCAGCATGCCCGGACAGCCAACGGCTGTCCGGGCATGCTGGGAGTTGAAGTTTTGCAACAGCTGGAGGCACCCTGGTTGGGAAATACTGATCAAAGCAGAAATGTATCTTATTATTCTAATGCGGTTTATATATATATATATATAAATTTATTAAAAAAAAGGTGTCTGGGTCCTGGAGACCGCAAAAAAATTTATAAAACTAAAATCCCAGTAAAAATCTTATCGCAGACATTTGCAATTAAAATCACTCGCTCTATTTTGCTTAAATTACGCAAAAAGGACATGCTGGGAGTTGTAGTTTTGCAACAGCTGGAGGCACCCTGGTTGAGAAACACTGATCAAAGCAGAAATGTATCTTATTATTCTAATGCGGCTTATATATATATTAAATTTAAAAAAAGGTGTCTGGGTCCTGGAGACCCCAAAAAATAAATAAAAATAAAATCTTTGCCAGTAAAAATCTTATCGCAGACATTTGCAATTAAAATCACTCGCTCTATTTTGCTTAAATTACGCAAAAAGGGCATGCTGGGAGTTGTAGTTTTGCAACAGCTGGAGGCACCCTGGTTGAGAAACACTGATCAAAGCAGAAATGTATCTTATTATTCTAATGCGGCATATATATATATATATATATATATATATATATATATATATATTAAATTTAAAAAAAGGTGTCTGGGTCCTGGAGACCCCAAAAAATAAATAAAAATAAAATCTTTGCCAGTAAAAATCTGAATGCAGACATTTGCAATTAAAATCACTTGCTCTATTTTGCTTAAATTACGCAAAAAAGGCATGCTGGGAGTTGTAGTTTTGCAACAGCTGGAGGCACCCTGGTTGGGAAACACTGCTCTAACACGATAGCCCATATCTGACAATTAGGAGAACCCTTTGTAGATGCTCTGTCTTCAGCTTGCGGCACTTTGGCACCATGTAATGTTACCAATTACCAACCAATTGGCAGCCGCCCCTGGGCACTGTATGCACTTTAACCCAACAGGAGACAGAAAGTCCATAGATATATCCTAAGCAAAAAAAAAAAAAACAACCCTATAATAGCTGAGTGTTAGAAGAGGTTGTTATTAGTGTTGGGCGCGAAAATTTGCAAATTCACGAATATCGCGAATATATTCGAAATTACGAATATTCACTTTTTTTTCAGTTTTTTTTTTTAAATTCACAGAACACATCACAGTGATCATCATCCCTCCCTGCTTCCAGCTTGTGGTCTAAGGGTGACTTCACACGCTAGTAACTAGCAGCGGATTTTCCGCTGCGGGAAATACGCAGCGAGTTACGCTACCATTGATTAAAATGAGTCCACAGACAGTCCGCAATAGTGTCAGATTTGCGGACTGTCCGCAGACCCATTCAAATGAATGGTAGCGTAACTCACAGCGGATTTCCCGCAGCGGAAAATCCGCTGCTAATTAGTAGCGTGTGAACGCACCCTAAAGTATGCTCTAATACTAATTATTGTGTGAGACGGTGGAGCGCGAATATTTCGCATATGCGCATATTCGCAAATTCCTTCTTTTAGCTTGTGGGCCAATGAGAATGATGCAAATACACTTGTCAGAGGTTATCAACATCTCTAGCAACCAGTAGGAAAATGTCCCACCCCTTCACTATATAAGATTCCTCCCGGCAGTGTTTTTTTTTTTTTTGCAGTTTCATGTGCGATCACGCGAATATACAACGAATACGCAAATACACAAAGAATATAACGAACACGAGAAATCCGCGAATATAGGACGAATATTCATCCATATGTGGTGCTGGGGAATGTAGGGAGAACAGGGGTGTTGCAGAGTTCTTGATTGTCTTGACCCTTGATTGTCGTGACGCCAGGGTGCGGGCTTCCTCTGGATATATATGTCCTACCGCCACCTGTCCCAGGAACGATAGGGAGGAATAAAGTATTGTCCACAGCCGGAATTGTAATAAACTTGAAATAACTTTACTGCAGATTTTATGCAGGATGAATAACAAACAGTCTTTTGCAGAGGCTCGGGACTTAGGCTCCTCACAGGTTGGCTGGGACTTTATCGTTAATAAGCTTTGATGTTTGCTGTACGCTGTTCCACTGAATTTAGGGGTATGTTTAGGTTCAGTAGTCAAGTAGGATTGTTAGGATGGAGTTGGATTAACTCACGCTTTAGAAAGCGGCTGAAGTTGAAGGCTTCAGGCCTAGCTCGTCTTGTAGCTGTGATAACAGATCTGCTCAGTCTGGTAGTCCGGAACTAAGGGTGCGTTCACACCACGTTTTGTACATACGGGTGCCGGATCCGGCAGGGGGAGGGGCAAACCGGGCGCTTCCGTACCCCGGCCGGATCAGCCCGTGACTCTATTTTCTTTAATGACCCGACCAGAGTCAAACGGCTCAGTTTTGACCCGTATGTGGTTTTGGACCGTATGCGGTTTTGGACCGGACCTAAAACCGTAGTAAACTATGGTTTTAGGTCCCGTCAGGAAACTGCATATGGGTCAAAATTGAGCCGACCGGAGTCACCGTTTGACTCCGGTCGGATCATTAAAGTAAATGGAGTCACGGGCTGATCCGGCCGGGGTAACAGGAGCGCCCGGTTTGCCCCTCCCCCTGCCAGATCCGGCACCCGTGTGTACAAAACGTGGCGTGAATTCCCCCTTAGAGAGCGATTATTGGATGCAGCGCCCTTATTTACAGAAGGGGCAGGATCAAAGCTTATTGATCCCAAAACCTGTCGGTCCTAAACCAAGGCATTATGGTACATCACATGACCTAATCACATGACTCAAAGGTCCTTAAACCTACCTTAATACAGTTCCCTATATATCACGTGACCAAAGGTCCTGTACATAAATTATACTATCATAAAATATATTAATATATACATTTCCGAATAGCATTATGAGGCGACTAGGGGTTAACCCACCAGGAAAGCCCTACCAGCATGGAGGAACCTGCATATTCGAATATGGCCCCTGCCGCTCCTCACTAGTTGTCATACTCCATGGGGGAGATTTATCAAAAACCTGTCCAGAGGAAAAGTTGCCCAGTTGCCCATAGCAACCAGTCAGCTCTCGTTTCATTTTTAACAAGGCCTAACATGGCAAAATGAAAGAAGTGATCTGATTGGTTGTTATAGGCAACTGGTAACTTTTTCTCTTTGATAAATCTCCCCCAATGTTCTTGAGATCATTTCTAAGCATAAATCTTTTCTAAAAGATTAAAGCAATATCTGGGTGGGAGAGCACTAACTCAGCGGAGAGGGGGGGGGGGGGGGGGGGGCATCCTGACTATTTCTCTCCTAAAAGTTTCTCCTTTGACAGCGGCGCCTCAACTTTGGAAAAACAAGTGAAGTCTTATGAATAATAAATAACTTTTCCAAACTGAAGAAAGTTTCTCCAGGCAGAATATCTTTTTCCATTTCTGCTCACAGCTGTGAAACATTAGCATGCTTTTGCATTTCCGTGTCTTTTCAGCAAACATCGGCCCCTGTGCCAAAAAATTTACTATTGGGGTTTGAACTTTCACTGCTGTGTATGACGGACGCCCCAGACACAATCCAGCCACAGCCACGTTCATGGAGGTTCCCCCCTTTATACGAGTATTGCTGATGTTTCCAAGTTGGGCTTTTGACTGGTGACTTCATGGAAGGTCAGAGAAGCAGAACTGGCTCAGTTATAGTGACAGGCGGCAAATCTGAGAAAGAACAGGCCGGGATTTGGTATTTACCTGCGTGCACGTGGAGCTTAAAGGGGTATTTCATGAAAAAGAGATGTTTTATATATCAACTGGCTCCAGAAAGTTAACCCCTTAAGGACTCAGCGTTTTTCAGTTTTTTCATTTTCGTTTTTTTTCTCCTTACGCTTTAAAAATCATAACCCTTTCAATTTTCCACCTAAAAATCCATATGATGGCTTATTTTTTTGCGCCACCAATTCTACTTTGTAATGACATCAGTCATTTTACCCAAAAATCTATGGTGAAAACAAACAAAAAAAATTATTGTGCACCAACTTTTGGTGGCTTCCGTTTCTACGCAGTACATTGACACCTCTTTGTTCTATAGGTCCATGTGATCAAAATGATACCCTACTTATATAGGTTTGATTTTGTCTTCCTTCTGGAAAAAATCATAACTACATGCACAAAAAGAAATACCGTATATACTCGAGTATAAGGAGTCCCGAATATAAGCAGAGGCCCCTAATTTCACCCCAAAAACCCAGGAAAAGTTATTGACTCGACAATAAGCCTAGGGTGGGAAATACATCATCCCCCCCATGTCAATATCCAGACCCCCTTCATCATAACCGCCTGTCAATCCCCTCAGCCATCAGCTGTCCGGGCATGCTGGGAATTGTAGTTTTGAAACCTCTGGAGGTCCGCAGGTTGAAGACCACTGCGGCCTTCGTCATCATTCATATACCCAGTCATCATCCCCCCCCCCCCCCTTCATCATCACCGCCTGTCAATCCCTTCATCAGTGATCATCAACCTGCGGACCTCCAGATGTTGCAAAACTACAACTCCCAGCATGCCCGGACAGCCATCGGCTGTAAGGGCATGCTGGGAGTTGTAGTTTTGAAACCTCTGGAGGTCCGCAGGTGAAGACCACTGCGGCCTTCGTCATCATCCAGACCCCCGTCATCATCACCGCCTGTCAATCCCTTCATCAGTGGTCTTCAACCTGCGGACCTCTAGATGTTGCAAAACAGCCATTAGCTGTCCGGGCATGCTGGGAGTTGTAGTTTTGAAACCTCTGGAGGTCCGCAGGTTGAAGACCACTGCGGCCTTTGTCATCATCCAGACCCCCCCTTTAGTTTTCTACTCCCCTCGGTGGGAAGCAAAGGTGAGCTGGTCCGGGCCATCTATGCTGCAGAGACCGTCCGGTGGGGAGGGCTAGTCGTTCCGGGCTGTCCATCTTCATCGGGAGGCCCTCTTCTCCGCGCTCTGGGCCTGCCCCGGACTAGTGACGTTGCCTTGACGACGACGCACATGGACGTTCATTCCGATGGCTGTCCGGGCATGCTGGGAGTTGTAGTTTTACAACATCTGGAGGTCCGCAGGTTGAAAACCACTGAGAAGGGATTGACAGGCTGAGAGTTCACTCGAGTATAAGCCGAGGGGGGGGGTTTCAGAACGAAGAATCGTGCTGAAAAACTCGGCATATACTCGAGTATATACGGTATGTTTAAAAATGTCCTCTTCTGACCCCTGTAACTTTTTTTTTTTTTTACACATAAGGGGCAGTATGAGGGCTCATTTTTGCGCCATGATCTGAAGTTTTTATCAGTACCATTTTTGTTATGATCTGACTTTTTGATCGCTTTTTTATTAATTTATTTATGGTATAAAAAGTGATCAAAAATACGCTATTTTGGACTTTTTGACTTTTTTAATTTAATTGACTGTGTGGTTTAATTAACAATATATTTTTATAGTTCGGACATTTACGCACGCGCAATGCCACATATGTTTATATTTATTTTTCTTTACATTGTTTTTTTTTTTATGGGAAAAAGGGGATGAATCAGACTTTTATTAGGGAAGGGGTTAAATCACATTTATTAACACTTTATTTATTTATTTTTTTGCAATGTTGTAGCCCCCATAGGGAACTATAACATTGCACACACTGATTTCCTACACTGATCACTGCCATGCAATAGCATGGCATTGATCAGTGTTATCGCCACTTGACTGCTCCTGCCTGGATCTCAGACACAAAGCAGTAATTCGGCGATCAGACGCACAGGAGGCAGGTAGGGCTCCTCCCCGTGTCTGTACAGCTGATCAGGACGGCGCGGTTTAACCGCGGTGGTCCCGATCAGCCCAACTGAGCTGCCGGGAAGGTTCCACTTTCACTTCAGAAAGTTGATCGCCGTGCCTTTGGCTGTCCGGGCATGCTGGGAGTTGTAGTTTTGCAACAGCTGGAGGCACCCTAGTTGGAAAAGACTGTTGCATTTGCCTCTCCTTTATCTCATCAAGTCGGACAATCCTTTTAAAAATTGAGAATATTCTTTAAACCTATTCATTTCCATTGCATATTAAAATTAGAGCAAATTTTTTCCCCTCATAGTGGATGAAACAGCTTGAAAGTACACATTAAGCTTTCCAGAATTAGCCCCGTGCTTTGTAAGCATCAAACGTGTAAGTGCCAGAAGGTCTGTAATGGATTTCAGACGCACTGTTTGTTTTGGGCTTTCGTAAATGTGAACCACATCTCTGCCATCACCAGTAACGTCCTCCTGCCAAGAACAATCTTGTTATGTTTCAAAGATAACATATTAAGACATTAGCGACTCCGGACCGCGTGCTGGGGGTAAGTGTGCGTCTCAGAAGACCGGGAGGAAGAGACCTGTTCACCAGCAGAAATACAGATGGGGCGCAGTTATTCGGACGCAGTTATTCTTCAGGGGGTTTTGTGAGGTGATGCAACCCCCGAAAGGGAAATTCTACTTCTAGTTTACAAATCCTCCTAAAAAGAGCAGAAACATACACAGTGTATTTTTTGTGGACTAGTAGGAAGTTTGCCTCTGATGCGACCCCCTGTAGGTAGTTTTTTCTCAGTATGTCGGACCCAATGTAGGTAGTTTGCCCCTCCCCCCCCCCCCCCCGTATATATATAGGACTCCCTGTAGGTAGATTTCCCCTTTATATAGGACCCCCCCTGAAGGTAGATTTCCCCTTTATATAGGACCCCCTGTAGGTAGTATTCATCTGTATATGGGATCCCCCTATAGATAGTTAGCCCCGTGTAGGTAAGACTGTTGGTTAAAGGGGTACTCTGCTGCCAGACATGTTATCCCTATCCAAAGGATAGGGGATAACATGTCTGATCGCTGGGGGTCCGGCCGCTGGGGACCCCCGCAAACTCTGCCGCGGCACCCCAGTAATCCAGTGCACAGAGCGAACTCCGTGCAGTGCCGGATGACTGGTGAACACAGCCGCTACGCCCCCTCTATTCATGTCTATGGGAGAAGAGACATGAATGGAGGGGGCATGGCGTGACGTCACGATCAGGGAAGCCCCAGACTTCTGTGACCATAAAGCCGCAGCGCCGGCCCAGAGATTGCAGGGGTCCCCACAGCCGGACCCCCCGCGATAACATGTACAGGGGCGGAATACCCCTTTAAGTTGTGTATCCATAGCAACCAGACTGTCAGACATGACTTCATCTTAAACACTGCGATGATATCAAACCCCCCCCCCCCTGTAGGTAGTTTGCCCCGGTTTGCAGGTAGAACTCCCCTGTAGGTAGTTTTGTTCCCTATATATGGGACAACCTGTACGTAATTTGCCCCTTGTAAAGTAGAACCCCCCCCTTGTAGGTAGTTTGCCCCTTTATATAAGAACCCGTTGGTATTTTTTGCCCTTAATATAGAACCCACTGTAGGTTGTTTGCCCCTGTATATAGGACACCAAGTAGGTAATACCCATGTAGGTAGTTTGCTGCATTATATAGGACCCCCTATAGGTAGTTTGCCCGTGTAGGTAATACCCCCTGTAGATAGTTTGATCCTATATGTGGGACCCCCCAGTAGGTAGGTTTGCCTCTTTATATAGGACCCCCTGTAGGTATTTTGCTCCTTGTAGGTAGGACCCATCTGTACGCAGTTTTCCACCCTATATGTAGAACCCCCGGTAGGTAGTTTGACCCCTTTATATAGGATTCCACTATAGGTAGTTAGCCCTGTGTAGGTAGGACTACCCTGTAGGTAGTTTTGTCCAAGTATATAGGACTCCCTGTAGGTAGAAGCAACCCCCTGCTGTATGTAGGACCCCCTGTATATAAGATCCTCCAAAGGGAGTGTTTTCTCTGTAGGTGGGACCAATGGCACTTACTTGTGCCATATAGTGCTAATTTTGCAAAATAGTATTATGCATGCGATACAAGGAAGGCCCAAGTCCACCAGAACAAAAGCCATTACTTGTTGTAGGGGTCCACCACCTAATAGGCCATATGGACCACCTCTTCCATCCAAGGCACAAGCTGGCTTTTGTAAATACCCAATATAGTCTTTGAACCACACTTGTCTACGACTACCAAGGCCATGACAAACAGGCAATTTGGGAAAGAGTCTACAACTGCGACACAAAAAGAATCTGATGTTCTGCAGGTCAACATTCTAAAAAAGATAAAATAATCCTCGCTCGGCAGCAAGGAACGCTAATACAGAGCAGCGCCAGTGAAAAGCCGCACATCAAGGGCCTCTGCTTCACTGTATGGTAGCTGGTACATTTCACAAGAGACTCGTACCTCTGAAAGCATGAAAGAAAAGTAAATCACTACGGTGAATGTTTGCTGATTTTAGCGACTCCATAATCAACGTTTTACCGCAAAAACAAGAATTAATGTCTGCCTACCTGTGCCGGCATAAACCAGCGTAATGAGCTCGGTTAATGGCCTGTGGTGTTTATCACTGATGAAAATCTTTGCAACAAATATTAATGCCAGTGGTGTTATTTTAGGGCTGGAATAAAAATATTGCACATTGTAACAAAGTATTAGCGGTAAATCCAATTATTATGGCTCCTTTCCTCCTGCAGGAAGGTGCCGCCGTATTTCTAATGGCTCGGCTTCTGGTGTGTTAATGAGCGGCACAGAATAAATATCATCATTTTTATACACAATAAAATCACCGCCTTTTAGTGCACTTCATTGGCCTCGTGTTCTGACAGGCCGAGCTCGGTAGGCATAAAACTGGTCCGGGCAGCTATTGCCATACACGCCAGCTTCATTAACATGCAACATACTCTGCCAGATGTATAAAAAGCTGTTGGAATCCTGTCCTCTAAAGCAGTAAGAGACAGCAATACGGGCCCTGCCCGCTCCCTGTGCCGCCCTAATGAAAGCTGGGCATACACATTAGATATATGTTGGCTAAACCCACCAATTTTACCAGGACCGGCCAACCATTTAATGGGCATGGTGGCCTTTTTTTACCCCTAGGTCAAGGAAGAGAAGGGTCAGGCGTTTTGGATCTGATTCTTTGGTTCTTGTTGAGATTAGTTGCTGCCAGTCTGGTGTTGACTCGTGTATCTCTGTCTCTACCATAGAGATGCACGGAGGGGATGTGCTGACCCCCCTTCATTCATGAGAAGGACTGGGGTGCCGTTCTGAAGACTGCTGGGACCCTCCCGAGATCAGACACTTATCTCCTTTTCTGTGTGTGGGGGGATAAGATGTAAAACACTTGAGTACCACTCCCCAGTACCTTGGCACAATGTTCGGACGCTATGACCTTATGTTACCTCTGATGCCGCACTATTGTAAAATCCAACTGTAATCACATCTCACTGAAGTGCTGCCCCCTCAACACTGCTGCCCTAGGCGCAGGCCCACAGGTGCCTTAGCAAGTAATGTGCAGAGATTCTGCAAGATGTTAAACAAGACACATGGTAAGCACCTTCAGGACATTGATACTACATATCCCATTGGTGCCATTAGAGATGAGTGAACTTACAGTAAATTAGATTCGTCACGAACTTCTCGGCTCAGCGGTAGCTGACTTTTCCTGCACAAATTAGTTCAGCTTTCAGGTGCTCTGGTGGCTGGAGACTCTTTCCTAGGACTGTATCCACCTTTTCCAGCCCACCGGAGCACCTGAAGGCTGAACTAATTTATGCAGGAAAAGTCATCAACTGCCGAGAAGTTCCTGACGAATCGAATTTACTGTAAGTTCGCTCATCTCTAGGTGCCATAAAGTAAAGGTATACATTGGGAGATCCCCTGACATACACCTCGAAGTTTAGGATTAAAGGGGTACTCCGCTGGAAAACATATATTTAACTGGTGCCAGAAAGTTAAACAGATTTGTAAATTACTTTTACTTAAAAATCTTAATCCTTCCAGTACTTATCAGCTGCTGCATGTTCCACAGTAAGTTCTTTTTTTTTTAAATGTCCTTTCTGTCTGACCACAGTGCTCTCTGCTGACACCTCTATCCATGTCAGGAAATGTCCAGAGTAGGAGCAAATCCCCATAGCAAACCCATCCTGCTCTGGACAGTTCCTGACATGGCCAGAGGTGTCAGCAGAGAGCACTGTGGTCAGAAAGAAAGGGGGGGGAAAAAGAAAAAAAAATTGCCATTTTCCTTTCCCGATGTTACGTAAGGTGTTAGTGTTACAAGGTTTCATGCGTGAATGGAGAGCAGGTGTCTCATTTGGTGTTATCGCTCTCACACTCTCTAATACCGGTCACTGGAATTTCAACATTGCACCTCATGGCAAAGAACAATGAGAACCTCAAAGAAGAATTGTTTCTCTACATGAAGATGGCCTAGTCTATAAGAAGATTGTCAAGACCCTGAAACGGAGCTTGTGAATTGTAGTTTTGCTGCATTTGGAGGTCTACAGTTTGGAGACCACTGCTTTAAAGCAAGCTTTTTAGGATTATCTCCTATATGTTGAGAGCCATACCAGATAGAAATACCAGACACAACAAGCTTGATGCACTGACTCGACATCCACTTAAAGGGGTACTCCAGAGGAAAACATTTTTATTTTATTTAAAAATCTTCATCCTTCCAGTACTTATCAGCTGATTTAGAATACAGAGGAAGTTCTTTTCTTTTTTAATTTCTTTTCTGTCTGACCACAGTGCTCTCTGCTGACACCTCTGTCCCTGTCAGGAACTGTCCAGAGCTGGAGAGGTTTGCTATGGAGATTTGCTCCTGCTCTGGACAGTTCCTGACATGGACAGAGGTGTCAGCAGAGAGCACTGTGATCAGACTGAAAAGAACTACACAACTTCCTCTGGAGCATACAGCAGCTGATAAGTACTGGAAGGATTAAGATTTTTAAATAGAAGTAATTCACAAATCTGTTCAACTTTCTGGCACCAGAGTACCCCTTTCTGTTTTCCAGAGTACCCCTTTAAGTGCTCCATAGGCTGAAATAGGGCACCACGCTGGACCTATGGGCACCTGTTAACTCTTTGGATTGAGAAACACTGTATGACCGTGTTTCCCAACCAGGGTGCCTCTAGCTGTTGCAAAACTACATTTCCCAGCATGCCCGGACAGCCTTTGCAACAGCTGGAGGCACCCAGGTTGGAAAACACTGTTGTATTCATTAACTTTTTATCCAGCTCAACCACGCTGAATGGAAAAACAAAGCCAGATCTCTGGACCTATGTAATCCCACCTTTACTGCTACATTAATCACATCTTTTGTCAAACAAAATGACACAAAGAACCTCTTAAGTGAGGGAAACAATCTTGATGCACAATGACCTGTAACTTTTGTATATACACAGCCATATGGCAACATGAGAGTAGGTGTATATCCGGACTGTGATCTGTGTGTAAAACGTGATTAAAAGTCACGTCCGTTCTATAACATGGGATGGGAAGTAAACATGGACGAAACGCTCTGACTGTCAACTAATATATACAACATTTCAAGAAGAAAAATAAATAATTAAATGCTGAGAATTCTGGCATCTGGCGCACAAATGACCGCAAAATTCACACGACTGTGGTCATATGTGTTTGTTCCAAAAAAACGATCACTACTACACAAGTTAACCCTCGAAGCGGTATTCAGTGACGCTGAACCTGCCGATACAGTCTGGTTTAATAAGTCATAGGGGGAAGTTATTACCTCAGAGTATTTTTATCTGCCATATAAAAGTAACAATAATTGGTGACTTTCAGTTATGTCCCACCATGACAATCTCCTACAAATGGGGTCTGTCTAATGTATCTTGAGATTTCCAGATGAAACAATTTTCTCCATCACTACTGGATGATAATACAATAAAAATATTAGCTGAGTATCCAGTGTTGCCCGGTCTTCATACCTAAACCTTGTGCGAGAGGAAAAGCAACAATGACGCTCTTGTCCTCATATCCCAACCTCAAATCCTGACCTCATATTCCATCCACATATCCTGACCTCATATCCCGACTTTATATCTCATCCTCATTTCCCGTCCTTATATCCCCTCCACATATCCCTTCCTCATATGCAGACCACATCTCCCAACCTCATATCTGGACCTCATATCCCGTCCTCATATCCCATCCTTATATCCCAAACTCATATCCCGACCTCATATCCCATCTTTATATCCCTTCCACATATCCCTTCCTCATATAACATCCTCATATCCTGACTTCATATCCCTTCCTCATATGCAGACCACATATCCCATTCTCATATAACATCCTCATATCCTGACTTCATATCCCTTCCTCATATCCCATCCTTATCTCCCAACCTCATATCCCGACCTCATATCCCATCTTTATATCCCTTCCACATATCCCTTCCTCATATGCAGACCACATATCCCGTCCTCATATAACATCCTCATATCCTGACTTCATATCCCTTCCTCATATGCAGACCACATATCCCATTCTCATATAACATCCTCATATCCTGACTTCATATCCCTTCCTCATATCCCATCCTTATCTCCCAACCTCATATCCCGACCTCATATCCCATCTTTATATCCCTTCCACATATCCCTTCCTCATATGCAGACCACATATCCCGTCCTCATATAACATCCTCATATCCTGACTTCATATCCCTTCCTCATATGCAGACCTCATATCCCATCCTCATATCCCATCTCCTGCACTAACTATTCTCCACACCATGATGTTTAAAAGTCCTGGGCAATCTCTGCAGTCTGTAACATAATCAGGAAAAGTCTCATACATCACCTTCTCATAAGGGGGTGAGTTAGGATTAATTTACCTTTACTATATTTTTAGTTGACACACGACCAGGTACCATTAAAACATCTCCAGCCATTCGGAAGTTATGCTGATATATATATATCAAAAAGTGCAATATAAGTGAAAAAAGGTAATTCTGCACTCACCGCGTGGGTACCAAATATTCCGCTCCTTCTCTCGGATCCTCCATCAGTTCAGCAGACGTCCATGGCGTGGGGCGCTCAGAGCGCCCCACGCCATGGACGTCTGCTGAGCTGACGTAGGATCCGGGAGAAGGAGCAGAATATTTGGTACCCACGCGGTGAGTGCAGGATTACCTTTTTTCACTTATACTGTATTGCACTTTCTGATTCTGGTTATCATTTGTCCTAGCACCGCCGAGGGACCTATTTATGCCTATTGACCCACTGATGGTATCCTTTATTGTTCTATTTGATTGGTAGCATTACCCACATTGCAGTAGTGCCACTTGGACTCTCTTTTTTGCCATGTATATATATATATATATATATATATATATATATATATATATATATATGGACACTAAACGTATTCTGTGCAGATACTAAGAGTAAGAACTTATACCACGAGGAGCGGCTAGGGAGAAGACGTAATGTCACTGACACAATTGTGTTTGATGCAAAGCAGAGAGGCCGACGACTCATAGGAATTCAGGATTAAATGCTTCCAGAAAGTAGGTAGATAAACTTCTGGCTCTACAGCTGTGCTGAGAAATTCATTGCAGCGTCTGCCTGCTATCCGTGAGCAGAGCGCCTCCAGTTATCTACATGTCTATGAAAAGTAATGTAGTACAGCGCTGTCTTCTTAGAACAAGATGTATTTTCACCACAAACCTCTTATTCCTTAGATTAGGATATTAGGACAGTGGCATATGCACGTGCGCTTACCCTATGGCTCGCTATGGCGCCAAAACATTTATCAGGAAATAGAACCTAATATTAGACTAGGATTAGAAATTTCTGGGAATGAAAATAAGTTCCATCTAGGTTATTTCTGAGGCAAGGTGGTGGATTTCTGCGAGCCCTATTTAGATGAATGAGAAAGTAGTAGGAATATGCGCAACAAATCTGCAGTGTGAGTATACCACCTAAGGGCCCATTCACACTATGCACACGGAATGTCCACACAGAGAATTCCTGGGTGGAAATTCCATGTGCATCAGTCACTGTCGACATCAGTCGGTTTAGTAGAGTCCAGAATTTGCAGAGTCCCATCTGGACATTTATAGCATATCTACAGAATTTGCCATAAAGGTCTGAAAGTTGGTCCTTTCTCTTTAATTCCTTATGTATCTGAAGATTATGGGCCCATCCAAGCCCTTTCCGGCCTGGTTACAGCCACCAGAGATGGTCAGGAGGCTTTTGGATTTTGTATAACTCAGAAAAGCACCTGTACAGGCCCATCTGAAGTTTGCTAATAAACATCTAAATGATTCAAAGGTTTATTGATAAACTTCTGATGGGCCTGTGCACATGATTTCTTGAGCAGAGGGACCTTGTGGCCACTGTAGGATTTCCTTTACAGTGTAGAGTGTTACCAATTGTTTCCTTGATGACTATGGTCCCAGTTGCCTTGAGGTCATTGACAAGATTCCCCGTGTAGTTCTGGGCTGATTCCACGGACAATAGCACACCAACTTCTGTACACTTCTCCCCAAGCTGCTTGGCAAGGGTTGTGTAGCCCATTCCGGCCTTGTGTAGGTCTACAATCTTGTCCCTGACATCCTTGGACAGCTCTGTGGTCTTTACCATGATGGAGAGTTTGGAATCTGATTGACTGTGTCTGTGGACAGGTGTTTTTAATACAAGTAACACGCTGAGATTAGGAGCACTCCCTTTACGAAAGTGCTCCTGATCTCAGCTCAGCTTGTTACCTGTATAATAGACACCTGAGGAGCCAGAAATATTGCTGATTGATAGGGGATCAAATACTTATTTCACAGAGTAAAATGCTAATCAATTCATAACTTATTTGAAATGCATTTTTCTGGATTTTTTTTGTTCTAATTCTGTCTCTCACTGTTCAAATAAACCGAGCATTAAAATTATAGATGAATCATTTCTTTGTCAGTGGGCAAATATACAAAATCAGCAGGGGATCAAATAATTATTTCCTGCACTGTATGTATAGTATGTTTTACTTTTATACTATGTGAAAGTAGGAATATTTTATAAGAGATAGATAGATAGATAGATATGAGATAGATAGATATGAGATAGATAGATATGAGATAGATAGATATGAGATAGATATGAGAGAGATTGAGATAGATGGATAGATAGATAGATAGATAGATATTTGATAGATAGACAGACAGACAGATGGATATATAGATATGTGAGAGATAGATATATGATAGATAGATAAATAGATAGATATATAGATATGTGATAGATAAATAGATATATAGATAGATATGTGATAGATAGACAGACAAATGGATATATAGATATTTGATAGATAGACAGACAGACAGATGGATATATAGATATGCGATAGATAGACAGACAGATAGATAGATATGAGATTGATAGATGAATAGATAGACAGATATGTGATGGATAGATAGATAGATAGATATGAGATAGATAGATAGATATGAGATAGATAGATATGAGATAGATAGATGAATAGATAGATAGATAGATATTCTGTATCCTATATCCCAAGGCACAGATAAAAGATATTACAGGAAAGCATCAAATCCAGTGAAATGTAGAAAACAGATCTAATCAACCTCAACCGGGATAATCCTTGTTTTCCATTTATACACAATTCTCAGAAATATCATCTGTGACTTAACCTATAATATCTGCAGATAAATCATGAACACTATCCACAAAAGATGATACTTGTGAAATCCCCTGTAATATACAGTTTTCTCGCATTCAATCTCCAAAACAGAACCGAGCGGAAAAAAATAAGAAAAAATAGGAAGTAGAACCCCAGCCGGCTGCACAAAGCTTCTTCAACTGCATCTCGGGCTGCTTCTTCTTTATCCTTGTTTTTTTTTTTTTTTCTCTTTTCTTTTTCCGCTAGAGATTAATGTGTCATGGTGACCTTTACATGTTACTTCTTCAAAGCCTTTATCATTTGGCGCAGCATTTAGTCAAAATTAAATATTTAGAATTAGAGCCGTCCTATGTTGCCAACACAGCTAAAAAAATGATAAGACCTCTCTGTTGCAGCAGTGACCAGACTTTAAATGCAGGTAGATCAATATAATGAAAAAAAAAAAAAAAAGATAGAAAAAAAGGCATGTGTGAGTGGAATGGTGGATAATAGCCTGCAAATCGCTATGTGCTCACTGTAACCAGCTGTTCTTAAATTATGAATATGCAACCGATTCATGTAAAGAGCCAACTCCCAGTACTATCTCGCCATACTGGTCCCAGTGGCTTTTGTTTGTTCAATCCGTTATCTCGGTTAAAGATACGAATAGTCAGAAGCTTTAGAACAAACAGGAGTAAGAGTATTGGCATTTCGTGCGCCAGGCCCATTATCACAGCGGGGATTGTCAATCACTGGAACATCTCAGGCAATGACAATGATCTTCTAGACAAAAAAAATAAATAAAAAAATCTAAATCTCCGCAGTAGACTTCCAGCCTCTGCTGCCAACCTAATGCTTTTTCGGCTTCAGCCAATGAGATTCTGTCAGCCCTGACCCGCTGAAAGACTTGCATGGAGCTTCAAACATTTAAAAACATCAATCATAAAAACAAAGACAGGACATTGAATTATACAGTATTAACCTCCAGGGTTTGCATACAAAGACCTTAGATTTATTTATGTCCCAGTGCGTTAAGAGCTTCAGTACACCGTTCTTTACACCAAACCGGCTGCCAATTTGATGAACCTCTCTGCCCTCAGCAGGAGTGCAGCGTCTTTGATTAATGAGTGCATGCTGGTGGAAAAGTGTAAGGACGCAAAACAAGGAAGGGGGGGGGGGGGCACAATTATTTCTCTCCGCACTCATTGGGCCAATGCAATACTCTCAATCTTCCCTTTTTAAAAATCATTTTCGCTTATTTAAAATGCGGCGAAATGGCTTAACCCGTCATCGCCCGAATTTACCTTTTATTGACTCCAGGGAGTTTATGGTCTCCACCCTTCATTAGGGATGGCCCGTGTAGAAGAATGCACAATGGAGGCCTTCGAATTAATTGGTGGTATAGAAAAAAATAAATCAATAAATAGATGCATATAGCAAAAGCATAAAATAGACTGTAGATATCATACAGTAATAAAGTGTAGACTGTATGTCAAATGGGAGTAGAGTTGGCCAAAATTTAGCCATAGTTGACTGAAAAGAGTCTATGGGGGAGATTTATCAAAACCTGTGCAGAGGAAGAGTGGTGCAGTTGCCCATAGCAACCAATCAGATTGCTTCTTTCATTTTCCACAGGCCTCTAAAGAGGCCTGTGGAAAATGAAAGAAGCAATCTGATTGGTTGCTATGGGTAAACTGCACCACTCTTCCTCTGCACAGGTTTTGATAAATCTCCCCATATGATCTTCTAGACACCCTATTAAGGATGGGCCATATAAAATAACACACAATGAAGGCCTCAAAATTTATGGGTGGTAGAAAAAAAAGATGCTTACAATAAAAGTATAGGATATGGTATAGACCGTATTCCAAACAGGAGTAGAGTTGGCCAAAATTTAACCTTTGTGACTCAAGGGAGTCTATGATCTTAAGGCACAGTGAAGGCCTCATAATTAATGGATGGTAAAGAAGAAAAAAAATAGGTGCATATAGGAAAAGCATAGGATACAGGAAACACTGTATACCAAACAGGAGTAGAGTTGGCCAACATGTAACCTTTGTTGACTCAAGGGAGTCTACGATCTAGACACCTTGATGGGCCATGTTGTCACGATGCCGGCTGGCAGGTAGTGGATCCTCTGTGCCAGAGAGGGATTGGCGTGGACCGTGCTAGTGGATCGGTTCTAAGTCACTACTGGTTTTCACCAGAGCCCGCCGCAAAGCGGGATGGTCTTGCTGCGGCGGTAGTGACCAGGTCGTATCCACTAGCAACGGCTCAACCTCTCTGGCTGCTGAAGATAGGCGCGGTACAAGGGAGTAGACAGAAGCAAGGTCGGACGTAGCAGAAGGTCGGGGCAGGCAGCAAGGATCGTAGTCAGGGGCAACGGCAGGAGGTCTGGAACACAGGCTAGGAACATACAAGGAAACGCTTTCACTGGCGCGATGGCAACAAGATCCGGCAAGGGAGTGCAGGGGAAGTGAGGTGATATAGGGAAGTGCACAGGTGAAAACACTAATTGGAACCACTGCGCCAATCAGCGGCGCAGTGGCCCTTTAAATCGCAAAGACCCGGCGCGCGCGCGCCCTAGGGAGCGGGGCCGCGCGCGCCGGGACAGGACCGACGGAGAGCGAGTCAGGTACGGGAGCCGGGGTGCGCATCGCGAGCGGGCGCTACCCGCATCGCGAATCGCATCCCGGCTGGAGGTGGTATCGCAGCGCCCCGGGTCAGTGGATCTGACCGGAGCGCTGCAGTGAGGGGAGTGTAGCGAGCGCTCCGGGGAGGAGCGGGGACCCGGAGCGCTCGGCGTAACAGTACCCCCCCCCCCCCCCTTGGGTCTCCCCCTCTTCTTAGAGCCTGAGAACCTGAGGAGCAGACTTTTGTCTAGGATATTGTCCTCAGGTTCCCAGGATCTCTCTTCAGGGCCACAACCCTCCCAATCAACTAAAAAAAAGGTTTTGCCTCTGACCTTTTTAGATGCCAGAATCTCTTTGACGGAGAAGATGTCCGAGGAGCCGGAAACAGGAGTGGGGGAAACAGATTTGGGAGAGAAACGGTTGATGATAAGTGGTTTAAGAAGAGAAACGTGAAAGGCATTAGGAATACGAAGAGAAGGAGGAAGAAGAAGTTTGTAAGAGACAGGATTAATCTGGCACAAAATTTTGAAAGGACCAAGATAGCGTGGTCCCAACTTGTAGCTAGGGACACGGAAGCGGACATATTTAGCGGAGAGCCATACCTTGTCTCCAGGGGAAAAAATGGGAGGAGCTCTTCTTTTCTTATCCGCGAACTTCTTCATGCGTGATGAAGCCTGTAAGAGAGAATTTTGGGTCTCTCTCCATATGATGGAAAGATCACGAGAAATTTCATCCACAGCGGGCAGACCAGAGGGCAAGGGGGTAGGGAGGGGGGGAAGAGGGTGACGGCCGTACACCACGAAAAATGGGGATTTGGAGGAAGATTCAGAGACTCTGAAGTTATACGAGAATTCGGCCCATGGTAGAAGATCTGCCCAGTCATCCTGGCGGGAGGAAACAAAATGTCGTAAATAATCACCCAAGACCTGGTTAATTCTTTCTACTTGTCCATTGGATTGAGGATGATATGCAGAAGAAAAATTTAATTTAATCTTGAGTTGTTTACAGAGAGCCCTCCAGAATTTAGACACGAATTGGACGCCTCTATCCGAGACGATCTGCGTAGGCAACCCGTGAAGACGAAAAATGTGTACAAAAAATTGTTTAGCCAACTGAGGCGCTGAAGGAAGACCAGGAAGAGGGATGAAATGTGCCATTTTGGAGAATCGATCAACGACCACCCAAATAACAGTGTTGCCACGGGAAGGGGGTAAGTCAGTAATAAAATCCATACCAATCAGAGACCAAGGCTGTTCGGGGATAGGCAGAGGATGAAGAAAACCAGCGGGCTTCTGGCGAGGAGTCTTATCCCGGGCACAGATAGTGCAGGCTCGCACAAAGTCCACAACATCCGTCTCCAGAGTCGGCCACCAATAGAAGCGAGAGATGAGTTGCACAGATTTCTTGATGCCCGCATGTCCTGCGAGATGGGAGGAGTGACCCCATTTGAGGATTCCGAGGCGTTGGCGTGGAGAAACGAAGGTCTTTCCTGGAGGAGTTTGCCTGATGGAGGCTGGAGAAGTGGAAATCAGGCAGTCAGGAGGAATGATGTGTTGCGGAGAGAGTTCAACTTCAGAAGCATCCGAGGAACGAGAGAGAGCATCGGCCCTAATGTTCTTATCGGCAGGCCGAAAGTGGATTTCAAAATTAAATCGGGCAAAGAACAGAGACCACCTGGCCTGGCGAGGATTCAGCCGTTGGGCAGACTGGAGGTAGGAGAGGTTCTTGTGATCGGTGTAAATAATAACTGGAAATCTTGATCCCTCCAGCAGATGCCTCCATTCCTCAAGTGCTAATTTAATGGCTAGAAGCTCTCGATCCCCGATGGAGTAGTTCCTCTCCGCCGGAGAGAAGGTCCTAGAAAAAAAACCACAAGTAACAGCATGCCCGGAAGAATTTTTTTGTAGAAGGACAGCTCCAGCTCCCACTGAGGAGGCATCAACCTCCAATAGGAAGGGTTTAGATGGGTCAGGTCTGGAGAGCACAGGAGCCGAAGAAAAGGCAGACTTGAGCCGTTTAAAGGCGTCTTCCGCTTGAGGAGGCCAAGACTTGGGATCGGCATTTTTTTTGGTTAAAGCCACGATAGGAGCCACAACGGTAGAAAAATGTGGAATAAATTGCCTGTAATAATTGGCGAACCCCAAAAAACGTTGGATAGCACGGAGTCCGGAGGGGCGTGGCCAATCTAAAACGGCAGAGAGTTTGTCTGGATCCATTTGTAGTCCCTGGCCAGAGACCAAGTATCCTAGGAAAGGAAGAGATTGGCATTCAAACAGACATTTCTCTATTTTGGCATAGAGTTGATTATCACGAAGTCTCTGAAGAACCATACGGACATGCTGGCGGTGTTCTTCTAGATTGGCAGAAAAAATCAGGATATCGTCCAGATATACAACAACACAGGAGTATAAGAGATCACGAAAAATTTCATTAACAAAGTCTTGGAAGACGGCAGGGGCGTTGCACAGGCCAAAGGGCATGACCAGATACTCAAAGTGTCCATCTCTAGTGTTAAATGCCGTTTTCCATTCATCCCCCTCTCTGATGCGGATGAGATTATAAGCACCTCTTAAGTCCAGTTTGGTAAAGATGTGAGCACCTTGGAGGCGATCAAAGAGTTCAGAGATGAGGGGTAGGGGGTAGCGGTTCTTAACCGTGATTTTATTAAGACCGCGGTAGTCAATGCAAGGACGTAGAGAGCCATCTTTTTTGGACACAAAGAAAAATCCGGCTCCGGCAGGAGAGGAGGATTTACGGATAAAGCCCTTTTTTAAATTTTCCTGGACGTATTCAGACATGGCAAGAGTCTCTGGGGCGGACAGAGGATAAATTCTGCCCCAGGGTGGAGTAGTGCCCGGGAGGAGGTCGATAGGACAATCATAAGGCCTGTGAGGAGGTAGAGTCTCAGCTTGTTTTTTGCAAAAAACATCCGCAAAGTCCATATAGGCCTTAGGGAGGCCGGTTACAAGAGGAACCACAGAGTCACGGCAAGGGTTACTGGGAACCGGTCTTAGGCAGTCCTTGGAACAAGAGGGCCCCCAACTCTTGATCTCCCCAGTGGACCAATCCAGGGTTGGGGAATGAAGTTGAAGCCAGGGAAGTCCAAGGAGAATTTCGGAAGTGCAATTGGGGAGGACCAAAAGTTCAATCCTCTCGTGATGAGATCCGATGCACATTAGAAGGGGCTCCGTGCGGAAACGTATGGAACAGTCCAATCTTTCATTGTTTACACAATTGATGTAGAGGGGTCTGGCGAGACTGGTCACCGGGATGTTGAACCTGTTGACGAGGGAGGCCAAAATAAAATTTCCTGCAGATCCGGAGTCCAGGAAGGCCATAGTAGAGAAGGAGAAGGCAGAGGCAGATATCCGCACAGGCACAGTAAGACGTGGAGAAGCAGAGTAGACATCAAGGACTGTCTCACCTTTGTGCGGAGTCAGCGTACGTCTTTCCAGGCGGGGAGGACGAATAGGACAATCCTTCAGGAAGTGTTCGGTACTGGCACAGTACAGGCAGAGATTCTCCATGCGGCGTCGTGTCCTCTCTTGAGGTGTCAGGCGAGACCGGTCGACCTGCATAGCCTCCACGGCGGGAGGCACAGGAACAGATTGCAGGGGACCAGAGGAGAGAGGAGCCGGGGAGAAGAAACGCCTCGTGCGAACAGAGTCCATATCCTGGCGGAGCTCCTGACGCCTTTCGGAAAAACGCATGTCAATGCGAGTGGCTAGGTGAATGAGTTCATGTAGGTTAGCAGGGATTTCTCGTGCGGCCAGAACATCTTTAATGTTGCTGGATAGGCCTTTTTTAAAGGTCGCGCAGAGGGCCTCATTATTCCAGGATAATTCTGAAGCAAGAGTACGGAATTGTACGGCATACTCGCCAACGGAAGAATTACCCTGGACCAGGTTCAACAGGGCAGTCTCAGCAGAAGAGGCTCGGGCAGGTTCCTCAAAGACACTTCGAATTTCCGAGAAGAAGGAGTGTACAGAGGCAGTGACGGAGTCATTGCGGTCCCAGAGCGGTGTGGCCCAAGACAGGGCTTTTCCAGACAGAAGGCTGACTACGAAAGCCACCTTAGACCTTTCCGTGGGAAACTGGTCCGACATCATCTCCAAGTGCAGGGAACATTGGGAAAGAAAGCCACGGCAAAACTTAGAGTCCCCATCAAATTTATCCGGCAAGGATAGTCTTAGACCAGAAGCGGCCACTCGCTGCGGAGGAGGTGCAGGAGCTGGCGGAGGAGATGATTGCTGAAGCTGTGGTAGTAGCTGCTGTAGCATCACGGTCAGTTGAGACAGCTGTTGGCCTTGTTGCGCTATCTGTTGTGACTGCTGGGCGACCACCGTGGTGAGGTCAGCGACAACTGGCAGAGGAACTTCAGCGGGATCCATGGCCGGATCTACTGTCACGATGCCGGCTGGCAGGTAGTGGATCCTCTGTGCCAGAGAGGGATTGGCGTGGACCGTGCTAGTGGATCGGTTCTAAGTCACTACTGGTTTTCACCAGAGCCCGCCGCAAAGCGGGATGGTCTTGCTGCGGCGGTAGTGACCAGGTCGTATCCACTAGCAACGGCTCAACCTCTCTGGCTGCTGAAGATAGGCGCGGTACAAGGGAGTAGACAGAAGCAAGGTCGGACGTAGCAGAAGGTCGGGGCAGGCAGCAAGGATCGTAGTCAGGGGCAACGGCAGGAGGTCTGGAACACAGGCTAGGAACATACAAGGAAACGCTTTCACTGGCGCGATGGCAACAAGATCCGGCAAGGGAGTGCAGGGGAAGTGAGGTGATATAGGGAAGTGCACAGGTGAAAACACTAATTGGAACCACTGCGCCAATCAGCGGCGCAGTGGCCCTTTAAATCGCAAAGACCCGGCGCGCGCGCGCCCTAGGGAACGGGGCCGCGCGCGCCGGGACAGGACCGACGGAGAGCGAGTCAGGTACGGGAGCCGGGGTGCGCATCGCGAGCGGGCGCTACCCGCATCGCAAATCGCATCCCGGCTGGAGGTGGTATCGCAGCGCCCCGGGTCAGTGGATCTGACCGGAGCGCTGCAGTGAGGGGAGTGTAGCGAGCGCTCCGGGGAGGAGCGGGGACCCGGAGCGCTCGGCGTAACACATGTAAGATAATACACAAAGTAAAGGCCTCAAAATGCATAGATGGTAAAGAGAAAAAAATACATGGATATAATAAAAGTATAGGATACAGTATACCAAATGAAGAAAGGGTCCCGGTACTCAAATGCTCATGAAATCTCAACGACTTATTAATATTAATAAATTGTTGAGATTTCATAAGCATTTGAGTGCCGGGACCCTTTCTTCATTTGGATTATTGTTATATTTGGTCCTCGTGCACCAACTACCTATTTGCAGTGCCGACCTTTCTTGGACTATCATAGGATACAGTATAGACCGTATACCAAAAAGGAGTAGAGTTGACAAAAATTTAACCTTTGCTGACTTAAAGGGGTGCTCCAGTGGAAAACTTTTCTTTTTTTTAATCAACTGGTGTCAAAAAGTTAAACAGATTTGTAAATTACTTCTATTAAAAAATCTTAATCCTTCTAGTACTTATAAGCTGCTGAATACTACAGAGGAAGTTATTTTCTTTTTGGAACACAGAGCTCTCTGCTGACATCATGACCACACTGCTCTCTGCTGACATCTCTGTCCATTTTAAGAACTGTCCAGAGTAGGAGAAAATCCCCATAGCAAATATATGCACATATGCTGCTCTGGTCAGTTCCTAAAATGGAAAGAGATGTCAGCAGAGAGCACTGTGTTCCAAAAAGAAAATAATTTCCTCTGTAGTATTCAGCAGTTAATAAATCCTGGAAGGATTAATATTTTTAATAGAAGTAATTTACAAATCTGTTTAACTTCCTGGCACCAGTTGATTTAAAAAAAGCAAAAAAAAAAAAGTTTTCCACTGGAGTACCCCCTTAAGCGAGTCTATGATCTTGATACCTTGATGGGCCATGTAAGATAATACATAGTAAAGGCCTCAACATTAATTGATGGTAAAGAAAAAAAAAAGATGCATATAATAAAAGTATAAAATAAAGTATAGACTGAATACCGAAAGGGAGTAGAGTTGACCAAAATGTAACCTTCGTTCACTAAAGGGAGTCTGTGATCTTGACACCTTATTAAAGATGGGCCATGTAAGACAACACACAGTGAAGGCCTCAAAAGTAATAGATAGTAAAGAAATAAAAAAAGATGCAAATAGTGAAAGTATATGATAAAGTATAGACTGTACCAAACAGAAGTAGAATTGACCAAAATTTTACTTTTGCTGACTTAAGGGAGTCTATGATCTTGACATGTCATTAAAAGGGTATTCCAGGAATTTTTTTTTTATTTGACTATGCTACAAGGGCTGTAAAGTTAGTGTAGTTCGTAATATAGTGTCTGTACCTCTGTGTGATGGTTTTCTCACAATTCTGTGATTTTCACTCCAATATTTATTTTTATCAGCATACAAAATGACTGTTGTCTCAGATTTTTCCCAGCTTGCAATGCGGGCGAAACCTGACATCACTAGTCAGCTGATGACAGGGAGCCTGTCTGCTTCAATGGGTGGATCGATTGCTTGGTGGGAGAGAGATCAATCTGCAACAACTGTAGGCACCCTGATTGAAAACCACAAGTCTTTGAATGGATGCAGCTCATTTATGTTTCAATGGGTGGGGTGGCTGATGTGTGGGAGGGAGGAAAATGGAATTATGGGATTTGTAGTCAAAGAAGAAAACTGAAACAGGAAATACCAGTTCACAAAAAGCTAGCCACAGTGTTATGGTAATCTCACAACATAGCCATTTAGCCCCAAGACAAGTGCAGATCCTTCCTAAGCATGTACATTACTGTCTGCCAGGTACGTACTAAAATCACCATATGGTGGATAACCCCTTTAAGGATGGGCAATGTAAGATAACCCACAGTGAAGGCCTCAAAAGAAAGGATGGTAAATAAGAAAAATGCATGTAATAAAAGCACATTATACAGTATAGACCTTTGTCCTCCAAAGTCCCGACCTCCAGCTGTTGTAAACCTACAACTCCCAGCAAACTGGGAGGTGTCGTTTTGCAACATCTGGAGGTCCACAGTTTGGTATACCGTCTATAGCAATGGTCTCCAAACAGGAGTAGAGTTGGCCAATAGTACCTTCATCGACTCAATGGAGTCTGTGATCTTGATACCTTATTAAGGATGGACCATGTAAGAGAACGCAAAATGAAGGCCTCAAAATTGGATGGTGAAGAAAAAAAAGAATTTGAAACAGGGCCCCATGTGCCAATTATAATACTGGTCTCTTTTGGGGAATATGTGCTTTTAGGGTACATTCCCACATGGCGTATTTGCTGCGTATTTGCTGCTGCGTATTTTATTTTCTCTGTTGAAGTCAAAGGGTAGGAAAATACGCAGCACCAAATACGCAGCAAATACGCAGCAAAATACGCCGTGTGGGAACGTACCCTTAGGCTCCCTTAGGCTAAGTTTCCACTTAGTTTTTTTGGGGAAAAATGCCAAGAAAAAAAGCCAATTCTGCCGCATGGGTTTTTATTTCGGCCAAAAAACGCTGCGGCCAGATGTTAGTTGTAAATCAATGAGAAATCGAAAAATTCTTTTTCAGTTTGGTGTTTGTTTAATCCTTTTGCGTTTTTTCACTCTTTTTTTGGCGTTTTACAGCTCCTTGGCGGTTTTGCACAGTCGCAGCATGTTGAGCCTATGGCATTTTTTCCCCTGAAATCGTGCTGTTTTTCTCCTATAGTAGTCTATGGGAGTAAAAAAAAAGCCAAGAAAAACGACATGTGGGTTTTAACTTTAGAGTTTCTGCAGGCGGTTTTTATTCTTTTTTGGACTTTAGCGATCCAAAGGAGTGATGGAGATACCTTTCTTAATAAAATTTCGTAAGGTACCATTCAAAAAAATATTAAAAAAGATACAGTAGTGATGGGAAAAAAAAATTGTATTTAATGAACCCCCGCGATCTCCCTGCTGCACCTGGCATTTGTTTAGTGCATATGGGGCAGTGCCAGAGCGCTTGAAGTTCGTGACGTCACGGCGTCCCTTTTGTGACAAAACAGCCACGCCCCCTCAATGCAAGTCTATGGGAGGGGGCGTGGTGGCCATCACGCCCCCTCCCATAGACTTGCATTGAGGGGGCATGGTCATGATATCACGAGCCTCCGCCCTGCATCGCCAGTCATCCTGCATGGAGCGAAGGTCACTCCGTGCACAGGAGGCCTGGGCTCAGCAGCCAAGATCGTGGGGGTCCCCAGGGGATAAGATGTCTAGGGGCGGAGTACCCTAGGCCTGTCAAGGCCGGGTTCACACGTAGTATTTTATTGATCAGTAATTTAGGCAAAACTAGTAGAAGTTCTAAAACTTACAAATCTTTCCATTATAGTCCTTTTCTGTCAGTTCCACTCGTGGTTTTGGTTAAATCCATGTTTTGTATACCAGTCTTTGTAAATTTATAAAAATTTGCCTTTTACCCCCTCCCTAAAGTTTTTAGAAAAAGCGTTCTTGTCGTTTCAGATGTCTTTTTAGGATGCACTGCCCTGTATGTGTACATGAGGAGCAGCACTATTTCCGCCAATTATATATATATATTTTTTTGCAGATTTCTGCTCTGCAGGCTTCATCTATAATTTGCAGATCTCCCAGAGCTCCTGGGCAGTCTTCCCTCCTCCATAGACTTGTATTGCTTGTCTTGCAGACACAGGGCAAAGCTAAGCTGATTTTCAGAGAAGATGATTTGAGCAGCAAAGGGGGGAGGGGAGGGGAAAAGTTTGACAACAGGAGAAAGAAGCATTTTTGCCTGATAAGATATATTACAAAGCTTCTTATATTCACTTGTACTATTGATCTCTGCAATGTGTGTTTGTTTGCAATGATGAAAATGTTTTAATAAACTATGGTATACAACACCCATGGTATGCAGCTGTCAGAATATCCAATAACCAATAGCATTCCTAAAGTTCTGCTGCTATAGCTCCAGGTTGGCAGAATGTAATCTATTAGTTGGGTTTTATTACTCACTAGAAAGTAGGAATCTTTTGCTGACATTACACTATTTCCGCAAGAGGAAACAAATGACACCACACAGGATCGAAAAAAAGAGGAGAGCGTGATCTGTGTGAATTTCATACTTGGAATTGTATATGAAATAATGTTCATTAAAGAGCCCTCCCTCTACTAACCGTATTTTTCACCCTATAGGACGCACCGGCGTATAAGACGCACCCAATTTATAGGTGCAAAATCTAAAAAAATAAAGATTTTGAACCCAATAGTGGTCTTCAATCTGCGGACCTCCAGATGTTGCAAAACTACAACTCCCAGCATGGCCGGACAGCCGTTGGCTGTCCGGGCATGCTGGGAGTTGTAGTTTTGCAACATCTGGAGGTCCGCAGATTGAAGACCACTGCATAGGAGGTAATAGTCACGTGTCCCCGCCGCTCCGGACCCGTCACCGCTCCCCTGGATGTCGCTCCATCGCTGTCACCGTGTCCCCGTCGCTCCGGAACGTCTCTGCTGCCGGCCGGGTATCTTCGCTCTCCGTCGCCGCCATCACGTCGTTACGCACGCCGACGCATGTACGCGACGACGTGATGACGAGGAAGGAGAGCGCCGGCCATACAGGGGATCCCTGAAAGGAGAAGACACCGAGGAGGCAGGTAAGGTCCCTCCCGGTGTCCTGTAAGCACTAACCCGGCTATTCAGTCGGGCTGTTCGTGACCGTCACGGTGAAATCGCGACAGTCCTGAACAGCTTGACTGAACAGCCGGGTTAGTGTCACTTTCCCTTCAGACGCGGCGGTCAGCTTTGATCGCCGCGTCTGAAGGGTTAATACAGGGCATCACCGCGATCAGTGATGTCCTGTATTAGCCGCGGGTCCCGGCCGTTGATGGCCGCAGGGACCGCCGCGATAGGGGTGTATTCGCCGTATAAGACGCACTGACTTTTTCCCCCCAGTTTTGGGGAAGAAAAAGTGCGTCTTATACGGCGAAAAATACGGTATATTATAATGCAGGGCTCCCCCCCCCCCCCCCCAGGGCTCCCCCCCCCCCCCCCCAAATATATATTATACTCAGAAAATAAATAAAAAGATAATAAAAACTCAACAGCTCATTTAAAGCTTTATAGACAAGAAGAGGATATATTAATATGAATCGCATTGTTAGCAATTCTCTACAATACAAATATAGCAGAGATAAATTTGTCTTCTTGAGGATGCATTCATATTTTTTGCAATGTGACAGCTGTGATTGTATAGTACGGTAGGTGTTACCTGCAATCCTGTATAAAATGTACAACTAACGCACGGCAATAGCATTAGGGGTTGTGCCAAATGGCAAACTCAGCACAACTAGATCCAGAACATTTCTACGCAGCAGAGGCTGTATTTCCACTTGCTTTTATTTACAAAAATGCCCCAAAAAACACTACAAATGCTGCACTGCATTTTTTGGGGTGGAAAAACACCTATTGGCATTTCAATCGGGATTTATTAAAAACGCTATACCCAGTTAACGTTTTTTTCTCTGGCGCTTTTTTCCGCTCCTCTTTGGCTTTTTTCAGGATTTTTTGGCTCAGTGTGCGATTTTTAACATGGCGGCATGCTGAGATTATGTTGTTGTTTTTTTTGGTTTAGTTTTTTGCTATAAAATCAATGCATGAATTGGTGTTTTTTTTTTTTTCAGGCATTTTTACTAACTTTTTTTTTTTTTTAAGGAAACAGGAAAAACTGCCAAAGAAGGAAAACAAATGCAATTTCCACAAAGAGGCAAAAACCTCCAGAGAAAAACACATAAAATCAGGTTTTCAGGCATTTTTTAATTTTTTTCCCCAGGTTTTTTGTTTGTTTGTTTTTTGCCCCCCAAAAACGCTAGCAAAACAACATGCAGAAACCTAGCCTGGCTGCATGTTTTATTTTATTTATTAGCTTAGGGTACATTCACACTCCAGAATTCCTGCCTAATTCCGTGAGCGGAATTCCGCAAGTAGAATTCCGCGCTGTGAACATTATCGTCTGTGTGAATGGGTCTTCCACAAGACCCGTTCACACTGCAGAATTTCAGCGGCGGAATTGTCCACAAAATTGTTCCACGCAAAGAAAGAACATGTTCATTCTTTGCACTGAATTCCCTGACTACTGCATAACTGTCAATGGTGATAGCGCAGTGCCCCCGGTCCTACTGCCAAAGTAATTTCGGTGTCGGCTGCCTGACATTTTTTACGTTCACACCGTTCACCGTACGGTATCATTAACATTTTATTTTAATAGTTCAGACATTTACGCATGCGGCGATACCAAATATGTATATAAAATATTTTTTTTTACACTTTTTGGGGGTGAAATAGGGAAAATGGGACAATTTAAATTTTTATTAGGGGAGGGGGTTTTTCACATTTTTTAAACTTTTTTAATACTTTCTTTTTTACTTCTTTTTTATTTTTACACTTTAATAGTCCCCATAGGCGACTATTTATAGCAATCATTCGATTGCTAATACTGTTCAGTGCTATGCAAAGCACTGATAGCATAGCACTGATCAGTATAATCGGTCATCTTCTGCTCTGGTCTGCTCGATCGCAGACCAGAGCAGAAGACCCGTGGAAGGCAGCGGAGGCAGGTGAGGGAACCTCCGTCTGCCGTTCTGGATGATCGGATCACCACGGCAGCGCTGCGGGCGATCCGATCATCCATTTAAGTGCCCGCAATGCTGCAGATGCCGTGATCTGTATTGATCACGGCATCTGAGGGGTTAATGGCGGACATCCACGCGATCGCGGATGTCCGCCATTACTGGCGGGTCCCTGGCTGCTATCAGCAGCCAGGAACTGCCGCGCATGACCCGAGCATCGCTCCGATGCTCGCAGTTATGCATAGGACGTAAATGTACGTCCTGGTGCGTTAAGTACCAGCTCACCAGGACGTACATTTACGTCCTGCGTCGTTAAGGGGTTAAAAAAATGTTTTCCACTGGAGCACCCCTTTAAAAGTTTCTTGTCTATTACGATCCAGCAAAGCCCCATCAGCCGTCTCTGCACTTAGTTCTATTTGTATATAAAGAATATTTGGATATTTGGGAGGAGGGCTCCTTCCCTTCTTCTCTGACCTTGTATAATTCAGCTCTCGCGCTAAAATCCGCAGTATTTAGTCTAAGGATAAAAATTATATTTCAGTATTAGCCATAAAATTCTGCCTCCCGGACTTAGTTCTATTAGTATTCTTCCACAGTAGATGTCAGCAGTTTTATGGACGGTGCATTAAGCTAAATGGAAGCCTTTTACATTAAATAATATGCTTTTCTTTCCCAATAACCACATTTTAGATGGTAGAAGTTATGTCTTAAAAAAAAGACAAATTTCTTGAAAAAAATATTTTATTATAAATCATTCAGTTATCTTGGAGAAGCCAACCAATATGACCGATACAGCAGACATCACATTTCCCGTACTATAAAACAGTGATTTCCCAATCGGGATGCCTCCAGCTGTTGCAAAACTACAACTCCCAGCATGCCCGGACAGCCGAAGGCTGTCCGGGCATGCTGGGAGTTGTAGTTTTGCAACAGCTGGAGTCGCCCCAGTTGCTAAACACTGCTCCGGAATGGCCAAATCTGCAAAGATATGTAGTGATACATCCCTGGTTTCTTGTACTTGCGTAACTATTCTCCATTATACCTGTCATTTCCGGTGACTTTTCAGGATAGACTGCCCTGTGTGTATATTAGGAGAAGAACTATTTCTCACCATTATATAACTTCTATTTGGTATTTTTCAGCAGATTTCTGCTCTGTAGGCTCCATCTATAATTTGCAGTTCTCCCAGAGCTGGTGGGCGGAGCTCCCCCTCCCTTCTCTATAGACTTGTATTGCTTGTCTTGCAGACACAGGACAAAGCTGAGCTGATTTTCAGAATATAGTACAGTCTTACAGGAGGAGGTGGGGGAGAGGGAAGAAGCTTAATAACAAGAGAAAGAAGCATATTTTTCTAATAAGAAATATACACAATGTTTCTTTTATTCACTATGCAATGTTTCATCTATGCAAAGTTTGTTCAAATGACACATTGCCTATTTAAGGTACCCATACACACTGGATGAAAGTTGGCTGAACCCATGTTGGCTGTCCGGGCATGCTGTGAGCAGTAATTCTGCAACATCTGGAGGGCCAAAGATTGAAGATCACTACCCTAAGCTATACTGAGGGGTGGTCACTTCCAAGCCTTTTGGCTTTGTAGGTTTCTCCTTATTGCACTTTTAACATCACTTTTCTTTACTTGGACAATGGAAAAAAGCATGCTGTCAGGTCTTAAAGGGGTACTACGGTGGAAAACCATTTTTTTGTAAATCAACTGGTGACTGAAAGTTATACAGATTTGTAAATGACTTCTATTTAAAAATCTTAAGCCTTCCAGTACTTATCAGCTGCTGTCTGCTCCAGAGTGAGTTATTTTCTTTTTGAATTTCCTATCTGTCTGACCACAGTGCTCTCTGCTGACACCTCTGTCCATGTCAGGAACTGTCCAGAGTAGGAGCAAATCCCTATAGCAAAACCTATGCTGCTCTGGACAGTTCCTGACATGGACAGAGGTGTCAACAGAGAGCACTGTGGTCAGACTGGAAAGAAATTAAAAAAAAGAACTTCCTGTGGAGCATACAGCAGCTGATAAGTACTGGAAGGGTTAAGATTCTTAAATGTAAGTAATTTATAAATCTGTTTAACTTTCTGGCACCAGTTAATAAAAAAAAAAAAAAAAAAAACGTTTTCCATTGGAGTTCCCCTTTAAAGAAGCCAAAGTAATTTATCCCCTATCCACAGAATAGGGGATAAGTAGCTGATCACACGGGGGTCCGACCGCTGGGACCCCCTGCGATCTCTGTAACTGGACCCCGGCTGTCAGTGAGTGTTTGTTGTCTACCCGTAGACGGCGCCCGCTCCATTCATTTCAATGAGAGCTCCGGAGATGCCCTAATGCTGTGCTCGTCTCTCTTCGGAGCTCCCATAAGAATGAATGGAGTGTATGCCGTCCGCAGCACGCGCTCCTCACTGAGAGCCGGGGTCCCATCCCTGAGATCGTGGGGGGTCACAGCGGTCAAATCCCCGGCAATCAGCTACTTATCCTCTATCCTGTAGATAGGGGATAAGTTATTTTTGGCTGGGGTTCTTGGATAAATAAAATAAAATTATAAAAACATCAATTTGCTATAAAATGCCCTCTATGTCCAAATACAGATTTCCCCCCCCCCTGTTGCGTCATTATATTATATTTTTCTTACAGAAGAAAAGCAAAGCAAAGAATTATTCTTTTCCGCTTTGCTGTGCCAGTTCCGCCGCTGACATTCTTTTTTTTGCCATCTTGATTCCTATTCTAAAAATGAAATGGATGTCAGTAGAACCGCGCCTTGAGTTAAATACAATATTGATCCCAACAAGATATCCGCAGCCCTTTAGAAATCAATGGGAGACCTGCAGAGCTTCATTCATCGAGAGGCTTGATCTCAATAATCATAATGTACATCTAGATGCCGGACAGGACAAAGAAGCATATGATGTAAAGAACACACAGAAGAATGTTCTCGAGTTCAATTATTCAATAACGAAAGCTTCCTAAAAGCCAAACGACGGAGAAGACTCCATTAAAAAGGAAATCCGTGCAAAATGTCTAAGTCTATCCGTGCAGTGTTATTGTAGATGTGTTCTATGCCTTATAGGAGGTGCGTCTGGTTAGTGGAGTACAGGGGTCCCTCCACAGGGTCCCCCACTAGAATCTACAGACAGGGGCTTAATGTGGCTCTTGTTTCCGGAGGACCACAGAAATACATAAAATAACAATAGATGTCAATGGGCCCCTGAAATTGTTTCCTTGTGCTGCTGCTAAGGAAATACTGTGAATGACTTTCTACTAGCATCTGGTTGTAAGGAAACAATCCATAAATTAAGATGGGACATCTATGAGAGATATATACTATTAGATAGATAGATAGATAGATAGATAGATAGATAGATAGATAGATAGATAGATAGATAGATAGATATAAACCAAAGAATCCTGTTGCTGTAGATAGATATAAAGATAGATATGAGATAGATGGATAGATATGTATGAGATAGATAGATATGAGATAGATAGATAGATATGAGATAGATGGATAGATATATATGAGATAGATAGATATGAGATAGATAGATATGAGCTTGATAGAGATAGATAGATGAGATAGATAGATATGAGATAGATAGATAGATAGATAGATAGATATGAGATAGATAGATATGAGATAGATATGAGATAGATAGATAGATATGAGATAGATAGATATGAGATAGATATGAGATAGATAGATAGATAGATATGAGATAGATAGATATGAGATAGATATGAGATAGATAAATAGATATGAGATAGATAGATAGATATGAGATAGATATGAGATAGATATGAGATAGATAGATATGAGATAGATAGATATGAGATAGATAGATAGATAGATATGAGATAGATAGATAGATGTGAGATAGATAGATAGATAGATAGATATGAGATAGATAGAAATGTGATAGATAGATAGATAGATAGATAGATAAATATGAGATAGATAGATAGATATGAGATAGATAGATAAGTAGATATGAGATAGATAGATATAGATAGATATGAGATAGATATGAGATAGATAGATAGATAGATATGAGATAGATAGACAGGATGGAGAGATGGATGGATAGACTGTTAGATACTATTAGATAGATAAATAGTTAATAAATAAATAGATAGATAGATAGATATTAGATAGATATGTGATAGATAGATAGATAGATAGATATGAGATAGATAGAAAGATGAGATAGATAGATATGAGATAGATAGATAGATAGGAGATAGATATTAGATAGATAGATATGAGATAGATATTAGATAGATAGATATGAGATAGATATTAGATAGATAGATATGAGATAGATATTATATAAATAGATAGATGACAGAAGAGATTAGATTAGAAAAAGATAAAAAAAATAAATAAATAAAAAGCCCTGAAAGCGAGGATGGTGGTAAAAACCTTTTGCCTTGAGGTAGACAAGGGTCCTGATACATTTGTTATTGATTATTCGGCATCTGGCGGTCTTTCTCTGGAATCTGGTTTCAGCAGTAAAACAAGCAGGAGGGGCACACGAGTAATTAATGGGGGATTCTCATGCAAGGACGTTTCCATACAAAACACAGCAACATACATAAGACTGTACATAAAATGTAAACTACTTAAAGGGCAAGCGCTGCTTGTAACACTCAAAAAATCGTGTCGTGGATTTATCTAGTTACGGATAACCGTCTAATTTCCTCATCTGGTTTATTCTTTTTTTTTCCTGTGTTTTTTCCCCTTACTCGACATTCTTTGGTCACTCACACAAACCTCAGTTTATAAATTCTTTCCGCTTCTATATTTTGCTACAAATTAGGTCAGCGTGCCAACACTGCGCAAATAAGACTCATTTACACGTGTTCCAAATTATAAACATGATTACAATGAAAAAAAAACAAAAAGCCATTTGCAATAATTGCAATCTGGGATGTACAGAACATTCACGTTTTCTATTTCTATTTCCATGTAGAGACACATGGATAAAACTTACGCCAGACCGGTCGCCCTTCCATTTGTTCCACTGCATCAATTACTCACAGGGGCCTAGTTTTCTGTTTTCATTAATATTTTCGGTGTCTGCCACTAATATAGAATTTGTGTCAACATTTTGGGGGAGATTAATCAAAACCTGTGAAAAGGAAAAGTTGCCCAGTTGCCCATAGCAACCAATCAGATCTCTACTTTCATTTTACAGAGGCCTTGTTAAAAATGAAAGAAGCGAGCTGATTGGTTGCTATGGGCAACTTCTCCTCAGGAAAGGTTTCAAGAAATCTCCCCCCATTGTTACCATACAACAAAAACTTTATTTGGTACAATCAGCTTCTTCTCTAGTGCCCTTGTATTCAGTGCGGTCAGAATCTTGCTTTACAGCAGTGCTGTTGAAAAACAATAATTCCCATCATGCCATGGGAGTTGTAGTTTTGCAACAGCTGAAGAACCACAGATTGGGGATTACTTCTATAAAGCAATATTTTAGCTATATGTGGATTTGTTGACTACACTGACAAGTGCAGAGTTTCCCAACAAGGTAGCCTCCAGCTGTTGCAAAACTACAACTCCCAGCATGCCTGGACAACCAACAACTTTTCCAACCAGTGTGCCTCCAGCTGTTGCAAAACTAGTTGGAGGCACACTGGTTGGGAAACATCGGTCTAGACTCTGAAAACACAAGGTATGGTAAACGATAAGATATATGTCAAAAAATGCTGTTGCAAAATGATGACTTCCAGCATGCCCGGAAAGCCGTTGGCTGTATGGGGATGCTGGGAGTTGTAGTTTTGCAACAGCTGGAGGCGCCCTGGTTGTGAAACACTGGATTAGCGACTTTAAACATGACAAATCCCGGAAAATGTGTCACTATTATCATGGGTGACTTTTGTTTTGTTTTTTTCCGCCTGTGTGGCGTGCTTGTGTGCACCAGGCGCAGCTGGTCGGCATTTATCGAGGATGACTGCGTCACAACTTCGCAAATATGTTGACTTTTTTAGACCTTGACAAATGGGGCTTAATAAATGACCCCCTAAGTCAGTGTTTTACAATCAGTGTGCCTCTAGCTATTGAAAAACTACAACGCCCAGCATGCCCAGGCAGCCGTTGGCTGCCTGGGCATGCTGGGAGTTGTAGTTTTGCAACAGCTGGAGGCACACTGGTTGGGAAACACTAGCCTAAGTTTTCTCATTGCATCTGACAAGCTTTAGATAGGAGGTCATGTCCCTCCTCTTCTCCTAGATTGCAAGGGCCCACACAACCGAACTAGTCATGTTCCATAAAAAATAGGGGGTAACAATCCTTTTAGATATTAAAGGGGTACTCCGGTGGAATTATTATTATTATTTTTTTTTTAATTCACTGGTGCCAGAAAGTTAAACAGATTTGTAAATTACTTCTGTTAAAAAATCTTTACCCTTCCAGTACTTTTTAGCAGCTGTATGCTACAGAGGAAATTCATTTATTTTTTAATTAATTTTTGTCTTGTCCACAGTGCTCTCTGCTGACACCTGATGCCTGTATCAGGAACTGTCCAGAACAGGAGAGAATCCCCATAGCAAACCTATGCTGCTCTGGACAGTTCCTGACACGTCTTAAAGCTGCTGAAGAAAAAAGTCCTATGGAGGACTAGAAACGCGTCCAGCTCCGCTACTAACGCCACATATATCCAGCCTCTATATTGGAATACAGGGATTGCGCTTATACGGCATCCGCTAAGCCTCAGGTACTTATGCGCATTGCCACGCCAAGAGGACGCCACATACCCTCTGACCGCATCGGGTATTACCTGTACAGCCCCCAAAAAACTGGATCTTTCATTATTGCTGTAACTTCTGAGACGGCTGAGTCTCTATCAGCATATGCCACACATAATAGGACCGAGAATTTGAACATTCTCTCCGCGCATTTTACGCGATTTGGAGAAATTTGGCTCATTGAAGCGCTGCAGTCCCCATCATTGAAGCCCACTATCACCGCTATCCATATGAGATGGCTGAGTCTATAAGCGGCGATCTTTCCTTCAGCTCTTCAATACTGCAAGTATACTTAAAGGGGTATTCCAGGAGAAAACTTTTTTTTACATATATCAACTGGTTCCAGAAAGTTAAACAGATTTGTAAATTACTTCTATTAAAAAATCTTAATCCTTTCAGTACTTATGAGCTTTTGAAGTTAAGGTTGTTCTTTTCTGTCTAAGTAATCTCTGATGACAAGTGTCTCGGGAAACGCCCAGTTTAGAAGCAAATTCCCATAGCAAACCTCTTCTAAACTGGGCGGTTCCCGAGACACGTGTCATCAGAGATTACTTAGACAGAAAAGAACAACCTTAACTTCAGAAGCTCATAACTACTGAAAGGATTAAGATTTTTAAATAGAAGTAATTTACAAATCTGTTTAACTTTCTGGAGCCAGTTGATTTATATAAAAAAAAAGTTTTTTCCTGGAATACCCCTTTAAGTTATGAAGCGAAAAGATCCAGAAGCACACAATGTCACTCAAAAACGTTTTCTAATTTAGGGAAGGACTCAACCCATAACGGAGAAGAGTCTGAGGATGCAAATGTATCAGGCCAACCGTAGAAATCATATACAGTATGAATTCTTTAAGGCTATGTTCACACACTGTAAAACAAGCTGCAAAATTAAAGTCTATGAAAATGCGTCTGTCAACGGAAACATTGAATATAAAATCATCCACGATTCCTTGCAGGACATTAAAATAATCAGTTTGTTCATTATCTTTGGCCGTAAGATAAATGTCCAAAATTTCTAATTATGCAAAAATAAATAAATAAAATAAATAAATGTTGGCTTAAAATTTTTAAATAACCTGCAGCAATTCTTAAAGCTTTGTTGTATTTATTTTTTTAAGAAAACTGTCTTTTTTTTTTTTTTTTTTACAGTTCCACATACAACCAAAAATACACTGTGTGAATATGGCCTCATACAGGCAAACAAAAAAAATTCCTGTCCTTGTCTTGCCTAAAGCTCTGGGGCTCAGTGTTTACAAGGCACTTAGTTCTAGTGACTAAACCACTTGAAGAGCCACGAGGGGCTTCAGAATGAAATGTCAGCCAAAATATCGATAACACTGCAGCGTTCTTATTTAACGGAGGCAGCAGCACAGTTACCATTATATGAACCCAACATTTGGAGAGGACTTTGACAAGACCCAGGGGCATAAAAACAAAAAGTGGCACAGGTACTGTGGTCACACCTGAGCCCTGGTGCCTGAGGGGGTTCACATGCCCCAATCTCACATAAGAGCTTATGTGATGTCCTAGTACGGGATATGTTCCTACAGTCCTGTCAGGTTGAGTCTGCTCACAGTCCTCAAGGCTCACCTGCAGTGTTCCCCATAATGTGTATAAGTTATATACTAAGGGTAAAAGACCTGATATGGTCACATGGTTGTTAGTCACATGATAATGGTTGTCACTTAATGTTTAAGTCATATGTTTTGTTACTCAGAGAGCACCAGGTGACCAGGTGACCCGCAGTTGGCTTATGGGCTCCTTGCTCAGCCCCCCTTTATAAGAGGGGGAGGTACTACAATCACTATCTTGTTTCACTTTCTGCTGAGGTCAAGTCCAGTCCAGACGTCTCGGAGCCAGTGTCCAGCACATCTGGAGGCCTCAAGCCTAAATTACAGCGACAAGTCAGTAAGTCAAGTCATCTCTGTCTGCTGTCACTATCTTCAGTCAAGTCTATTATAGTCAGCGTGGCTGTGCTAGAGTCTTCAGTAAAGCTACCGTAAACCTTAACCTGGTCTTGGATTATTATTTACCCCTGCCTAACCTAGGAGTAACGGGATTACCTTCGGGTGGTTACATAGTCACGAACACGAAGGGGTTAATACCATCTGCCCCTGGGCAACACCATCTGCCGCTACACCTCACATCCCATGGTTCACCACACTTACATTATCGTTGACCTATCAAAGTTTGGGGGACACAATTCAGATTATGCATCAGGACCCTGGAGTCTTAAGTTTCTTTGTTATATATTTGATAACGTTAAAAAAAGATCATATCCAACCTATTGATAGTATTCAGAATTTTGGGCAAACTATATGGGCCAAATGGTTCTTATCTGCCGATACATTTTATATTTCTATCATGGATCCATCACATAATGGCCATCATTAGTTCCAATAGACCCAAATGACATATCACACGGTGTCCATCATGTTGCAGAATGGGACAGAATCTGACGCTCCAATGTGAACCAAGTGTCAAGTCGGTCATACACATTAGATAGGGATAGGCAAAACCTGACAATTTCAGTGAAGAGAAGGATTGGGCTCAGACCTTTTGTTTGTGGGGAACGTTCATGTGTACTGAAGCTCACTTGTGAGACAACAGCTATCCTATATACGGCCAGCTTTACTCCTCTGATAGACCCAGTATAAATACAGGTTCAACTTCATGAGGGACGGCACCTTTAACAGATGGCTGCTAGCTATTTTGTGCTGTGACCATGAGTAAGGGAGCTTGGTATGCCCCGAAACATGATGGTTTGATGCATTTTGTATGGAGATACTTTTTCATAATATTTTTATGACAATGTAAATAATGAACTTATGGGACAAGCTGAATTCAACACATCTTCACCGAAATCGCTGTGGTCAAGCGCTGAACTCCATGGTGGTCTCAGTCTGGGGAGTTGGAAAACCTTTTTATTTTATTTGTATACAGCACCTTCTACATACCTACAAGACATTCCAACCAGTTGACCCATTTTGTTTGTCAAGTGGTTTACCAACTCACCGATGCAATTTTATTACCAGTAGCTCTCCAGTTGACTGCAGGAATAGTAACGTGCAAGGCTTCTGGGGAATGATTCAAGCTCCCCTATGTTTTCTTGCTAACTATACACTATATTAATACAGTCTCCATATCATTAATATCTTAAAGGGGTATTCCAGGAATTTTAGTTTATTTGACTATGCTACAGGGGCTATAAAGTTAGTGTAGTACATAATATAGTGTCTGTACCTGTGTGTGATGGTTTTCTCACAATTCTTATGGGATTTTCACCCCAATATTTATTTTTAACAACATACAAAATGACTGGGATTTTTCCCAGGTTGCAATGCGGCCGAGGCCTGACATCACTAGTCAGCTGATGACAGGGAGCCTGTCTGCTTCAATGGGTGGAGCGATCACTAGGTGGGAGAGAGATCAATCTGCAACTAATGCAACAGCTGTAGGCACCCTGATTGAAAACCACAGGTCTTTTGAATGGATGCAGCTCATTTATGTTTCAATGGGTGGGGGGGGGGGGGCTGATGTGTGGGAGGGAGGGAAATTGAATTATGGGATTTGTAGGCAAAAAAGAAAACTCAAACAGGAAATACCAGTTCACAAAAAGCTAGCCACAGTATTATGGTAATCTCACAACATAGCAATTTAGCCCCAAGACAAGTGCAGATCCTTCCTAAGCATGTCCATTACTGTCTAGCAGGTACGTGCAAAATCACCTTATGGTGGATAATCCTTTTAAGCTCTGTTTATATTGATGCTAACTGTCTCTGCTGGGGTTTATCTTTTAAAGCATACCTGTCATATACCACAAAAAAAAAAAAAAAAGTTATATGTGACTCAGTACCAAATCCTGATCATGCACATATACTTTTATGTGTCTAGCACATATATTTCTCTCATAAATACCTTCTATTTGTTGCTCACTTGGTTTGTCATTCTGTGCTCTGGAGGGGGCGTGTCCTCACTCTTATCTTCCTCCCTGAGTCTACTGTGCTGTGTTGGGTCCCTTCATCCAATCATTGCAGGCTGCTCTGTAACCCCCTCCTCTCTTTTTCATGCTGCAGTCTGATAGGACAGGAGTGAGCACAGAGGAGTGCTAGTCCTCTTCCCTCTTCCTGGACTTTGTCCCTGCCTGTGCTGCAGCTTGGACAAAGATGATGCTGCAGCCGGACACAATTATGCTCTGGATAATATGGGGACCCCTAGTGGTCTTTTTTATAAGCCCAAATTTCTACAATTTTCTTATGAAGTATATTAGAAAGGTCAATGTTTTGCCAAGATATACAACGTATAAAAATATTTTGTTTCTAACAGCGCCCATATAAGCTCCTTCTGCTATTCCTGATAACGAGAATGGCGCAGTCTGCAGCCCTATTCTTTTGCAGTCACAAATACTGTAAACCTAATAATCACCATTTAAGTCAATAGGGTTCATCAGGATTTGAAAACTAATCTGGCATAGCGGTCCTAGCTCCATTATAAATAAAAAGGAAACCATAGCGCTGTTGTGAACACAGTCTTAATCAGAGAATATTGGCCTCTTTTGCTATTATCTCCGTAACTGAGTCGCTTTCCGTTTGTTTTAGACAAATCTACTTATATATGGTTTTTTTTCCGCTGTGCAATAAATGTGGACAATTTGCTGTGTCCATGAATATACACGCAGCAATAGCCTACGCCGTCTGCCTTTCCCGTAATAAAGAGATTTGCAGATTTCTAAGCCATTTAACAAACAAAACACCATTTCGGCCCAGTTGTGTGCCAAATTACTTGGAAACAACAGCACTTACTGAAAATGTACTTTTATGCATTGATCCCACCTACCCTCGCTGACTTCAGCAAAACACCAGAAAAGTCTAATTACTTACAAAGAAGCAATTCTGGAGAGGTCGCCTCTACAAAAAAAAAAAAAAAAACTGGACTCATTTGTCTGGAGCTGTAAATATTGGTTATAGTGATCGGCAAAGATGAACGTTCTATAATTCACAGGACTGAAGCAGAAATCGCGCTATGGATTTAGGCAGGGGTCAAGTCCTAGGAAAAAAAAGTGCAGGAACTCACCCAAGATTTTCACTCAAGAGCTGGTCCTGCAGAACTCCTACTAATGGGAACAGTGTTCTTGCTGTGAAAAAAGTGCAGGAACACAGTTCCTGCGCGTTCCTGCAGGACTTGAGCCCTGGATTTCGGTATGTCAAGAGCCTGTACAACCTCAAGGAAGCCAAGCTGTGGATGCTACATTACCCCTTCTTCATCATCCCTGGGGTGCAGGAAGGAAGCTAAGGGTGGTTAGAATACGTCACTGTTTCCCAACCAAGGTGCCTCCAGCTGTTGCAAAACTACAACTCCCAGCATGCCCGAACAGCCGTTGGCTGGGAGTTGTAGTTTTGCAACAGCTGGAGGCACCTTGGTTGGGAAACAGTGACGTGTCCTAAAAGCACAGTATGTCACATTATACGATAGCATACCATTCAGAAATTAAACATATTTATAGAAGTTGGTGATAAAAAGACATAATGTTAATAGATAAAATTCTTGCTTCCTTCAACTGCCACTAGAGGGAGCTTACTGTATACAGATTTATTATGGAGTTTTATGTAGAAACAGTATGCAGTAAGCTCCTTAGCTCCCCTAGTGGTAGTTTCAGACACAATTTAAATTTATTTTTATTTTAAAGCAGTGTTTCCCAACCAGGGTGCCTGCAGCTGTTGCAAAACTACAACTCCCAGCATGCCTAGACTGCTGTAGAACGAGCTATGCACATAAGATGTGACACTTATCTTAAAGGGGTACTCTGCCCCTAGACATCTTATCCTCTATCCAAAGGATAAGGGATAAGATGTCTGATAGTTCGTTTAGAGCCTCGGGTTCAGTGCCAGAGGCTCGCGACGCCCCGGCCGCGCCCCGCTTGCGACGTCATGGCCACGCCCCCTCCCATAGACTAGTATTGAGGGGGCATGGCCGTGACATGGCAGCGAAGTTTTTAGGCAGCATCATGGAAAAGATCATTTACGGTATATATAATGAATACTAAAAATATTGCCCAAGTAATTAATAGATCCAACTATTTCCGTTTAAGTAAATATACATTTATTCACAGTCATGGCAGTAAATGTTGGTACCCCTGATATTTTTCTAGAAAATTAAGTATTTCTCACAGAAAAGGATTGCAGTAACACATGTTTTGCTATACACATGTTTATTCCCTTTGTGTGTATTGGAACTAAACCAAAAATGTGACACTGGGCTGTACAGTGCGACCCAAAATCCATTGGTAATCCTCAGATTTCATGATGTCTTGTACACATTCAAGGCACCCAGTGCCAGAGGCAGCAAAACAACCCCAAAACATCATTGAACCTCCACCATATTTTACTGTAGGTACTGTGTTCTTTTCTTTGTAGGCCTCATTCCGTTTTCGGTAAACAGTAGAATAATGTGCTTTACCAAAATGCTCTATCTTGGTCTCATCTTTCCACAAGACGTTTTCCCAGAAGGATTTTGGCTTATTAAAGCAAAATTGCTTTTTTATGTCTCTGTGTCAGCAGTGGGGTCCTCCTGGGTCTCCTCCATAGTGGGGTCCTCCTCGGTCTCCTGCCATAGCATTTCATTTCATTTAAATGTCGACGGATAGTTTGCGCTGACACTGATGCTCCCTGAGCCTGCAGGACAGCTTGAATATCTTTGGAACTTGTTTGGGGCTGCTTATCCACCATCCGGACTATCCTGCGTTGACACCTTTCATCAATTTTTCTCTTCTGTCCACGCCCAGGGAGATTATCTAGAGTGCCATGGGTTGCAAACTTTTTGATAATGTTGAGCACTGTGGACAAAGGCAAATCTAGATCTCTGGAGATGGACTTGTAACCTTGAGATTGTTGATATTTTTCCACAATTTTGGTTCTCAAGTCCTCAGACAGTTCTCTTCTCCTATTTCTGTTGTCCATGCTTAGTGTGACACACACACACACACACACACACAATGCAAAGACTAAGTGAACTTCTCTCCTTTTTATCTGCTTTCAGGTGTGATTTTTATATTGCCCACACCTGTTACATGCCCCAGGTGAGTTTAAAGGAGCATCAAATGCTTGAAACAATCTTATTTTTCCACAATTTTGAAAGGGGGCCAATAATTTTGTCCAGTCCATTTTTGGAGTTTGGTGACGTTATGTCCAATTTGCTTTTTTTCCTCCCTTTTTTGGTTTAGTTCCAATACACACAAAAGGAATAAACATGTGTATAGCAAAACGTGTTACTGCAATCCTTTTCTGTGAGAAATACATCATTTTCTTGAAAAATTTCAGGGGTGCCAACATTTACAACCATGACTGTATACCGTATATATTTTTTAGTATTTTTTTTTTAGTATTTTTTTTTTTTAGGAAATATATATATATATATATATATATATATATATATATATTTTTTTTTAAACAAACACATTTTTTAGGCTAAAAATTTTAGCCTAAAGTCAGTCTGTGTGTTATATGCCGATAAGCCGCCGCAGTTCAATTATTTAAAGTGGGCGCTTTAAATGAATGAACTGCAGCGGCTTTTGCAGGTCCAGAAACCAGCCGTCGCTGCCCAATTCTCTGCCCCTGCCTGTCCTGGGGTCCAGAGACCGCCGCCGCTGCCCCATTGCCTCCCCCATCCCCGGTTTTATAATTACCTGTTCCCGGGGTCGGGTCCGCGCTGCTTCTTGCTCCGGCGTCTCTTGCGTCGTTGTTATGCGCTGCGCAATGACGAGTGACGACTTCAACGCAACGTCACCGTCAGTGGCCCAGCGCACAGTGACAGCTAAGGACGCCTCCGGAGCCAGAATCAGCGTGGACCCTGGGAACAGGTAATTATAAAATCGGGGATGGGGGAGGCAATGGGGCAGCGTCAGCTGCAGTCTCTGGATAGCCAGGCGGAGAGAAGCGGCGGCAGGACTCTAGACCCCAGGAAAGGCAGGGGGAGAGAAGCGGGCAGCGACGGCATCTCTCCCCCCTTCCTTTCCTGGGGGCTTCTGCAGGGTCAGAAACAGTCTATCGGGGTATACACATCCACACGCACCCTCATTTTACCAAGGATATTTGAGTAAAAAACTTTTTTTACCCAAATATCCTTGGAAAAATTAGTGTGTGTGTTATAGGCCGGCGCGTGGTATACCCCGATAAATACGGTATTTATATTTATAATAAATATATATCATTTAGTAAAAAAAAGATATATCTCAAACCGTAGGAGACATATATAGACAATTTATACCTCTAACTAGGAATACATAACACAAGGTTGTATCTTTCTACTAGGGACCCCTGCAGTATACATTCGTGCAGA